>NC_069082.1:5211666-5525000 GCF_025698485.1 Gossypium arboreum | reverse complement strand
TAATGAACTAAATTCCCTAGATACCTAGGGAAGGTGAAATCTATGATGAATCCTTTTATTTAATTTATATTTTTACGCGATAAATACTTGATTCTTGTTCTCAATTATGTATTCTTATTTCTTGTTTTAATATTTCCAGGATATTAATTCATGTTTAATGTTCTTATTTCAGTGGAGGAAAATTCTTTATTTAAGAGTAGATCTAGCATAATTGAGTGGAGTTGCATGCAATCCTAGAAATAGGACGACAAAAATCTACCAGATTAGAGTCAAATCTAATAAGGGAATCTATAGATCGAGTTAATGCGAAGATAGGGGTTTTAATTAGAAAGATATTTCAATTAATCAACCTTGTAACACCCCAAACCCGGCCTAGACATTATGGCCGAGTCCAAAAGTGTCACAAGGTAGGGGTTTTGAAAATGGAGTTGACTCATCAGAACATTTACGTTTTTACTTGAAATTTCTATCTAATTAGTCTATTCGCCAAAAACTTATTATAGCTGAAGCCTTAAAACAATTATATTTTGAAAATGCATTCATGTTTTTGAAAAACCTTCGTTTGCGTATAAATTGTCATTTTTAGAGAAAAACGTTTGCTTAAGCATGCAATACAACGTATAAATCCAAAAACCAACAGTTATAAAACCATAAAGTCCAGAGAGTCCGGAATTACAAACTCTCGAATATAAACCAAAATCATAAATAATTAAGTTTTAACAATTTACTATCAAGTGGTCACTGCTGAGTCTCTGCTGCACCAATCTGCCTAAGTCTGTGGATTACCTGACAAAACAAACAAACAGATGTGAGTTTACGTAAACTCAGTGTGAAACCCAACAGAATTAAGCATGCAATCACACAACATCATATATGTAATCATAAACAGACATAGACTCATTTTCAGATTCATATTCAGATATGAAATTTTGATTCAGATTCAGATAGTAAATATGCCAAAATCCTACCCACCCATCCTTACACACCACATCGTGTCATTAAGACACATATCAGATAACATGCAGCCAAGCTACCAGAATATAGATGATATACGCCAAACAGAACACTTCCTCTATACATTTATAAATCCCACCCCAGTCAAAGATGTAGAATTATCAGATACAGTATAACAGATTAAACATGATCAGCATGCTTGTATACAAATAACAGTACAGATAGGCATACATTTAATATACTACTCAGATTGGTCTATTAGAATGTCTTAGCATACAAACTAGGGTTTAGTTAGCGCTTACTTACCCTACAGTAGGCCCACAGTTGATCAGAGCGACCCGTGCGACCCTAGGGAAAATTTTAGATTTATGGGCCCACAAGCATGTGTGGCCCACATGCCTAGATTGGCCTTTACCCGTGTGGCCCACACTACCTGGCCTAAAATCCACATGCCCGTGTGACATGCCTGTGTGGGCCCACATGCCAACTTGGCCTATTCTATGTGGCCCACATGGCCACACTCAAACCACCACACGGCCCTGTGCTGCGTACGACCATGCTTTTATTGACCACACGACCATCCACACGGGCGACCACATGCCCGTGTGGCATCGATAGATTCATTTTCTGGCTTTTTTCGAAGCCTCATTTTTTCATTTTGAGTACACATCTGGTATCGTTCGATGCTAAAACGACCCCGAGCCTTTTGAAACCGTAATAACACCCGTTTACTTGCACAAATCAGACCGTTGAAGTGGAACCACTGCTTCACTACTGTCTCTGATTTCACGAAAACCATAAATTCAAATGTCCACAAGTAGGGTTTGATGACAAAAACAAAAAGCGAAGAAGGGAGGGTTTATTACTATTTTGCCAATGAAAAAAAAAAAGAGAAGAGAAGAATAATCAAAGGGAAAATTCTATTTGGGAAAGAAAGAAAAAAAAGGTCAAAACTCAAGAATTTTGGAAAAAAAATTCTAAATAATATCCTCAAATCCCCCATATCTCTTCCACTAACCCACTACACACAACTACCTCAGAAGTTTGTCTCCATCGAAACTCTATCAGCCAATTGAGCAAAAATAATACCCACGCTCGCACAGGGATTCGAACACAGAACCTCCAATAGACCAACTCTCTAACCACTCAAACCAGCAGGCTCATTCTAATATGAATTTACAGAATATTTTATATAAGCCCATCGAACAATGATAAGGCTTGGATCCAAAAATAAAAAAATTTGACAAAGATGAGACTTAAACCCCAGACCTCATACACACACTTAGAACACTTAACCATTGAAGCAGATAGATATTTGTGTCAAATTTTACAGAAGCAGAAATAAATTAATTAGGGCGTTACAAACCTAGAGTTAGTTTTTCTTATTCTCGAAAGAGATATTAACATAATTTAGGGATTTCTACGAATCAAGACACAAGTGAATAAATCGTTTAATTCAGATTCATAATAAAAGGTAAAGTCTAGGTGGATTCTTTCCTGGGTATTATCCATCTTGCTGGTTAATATTTGATTATTTCCTCTATTCATTCTCTGTTGCGTTCTTAGATAAATTAGTTTAGTAATATTAGATTAAATCACAACCACTCCAATTTGTCAACTAAATAATAATAAGACGATAATTACTAGTACTTTTAGTCCTCGTGGATACGATACTCTCTACTCACCATAGCTATACTATTGTTTGATAGGTGCGCTTGTCTTTGTCGTATTTATAGTTAGTTTGGTAACCATCAATAATGACTAATCCCATCTCAAGATACCAAACACAACATTAATATCAAGTCTTTGGACAATAATATTAACAGTAAGTAGTACTCTTATTGTAGCAGTCAAACATTGACAACAAATTATTTCAAACAATGAATTAATCTTTGGATTAACATATTACTCACATAAAGTACCTTATAATTGTCACACATTTATCACCACAGTTGTCGTTGAAATTCTGTCAAATATTAACTTACCTTTGGGTCAATTAATAAACGCATGAATCACAAAAACATGTAATCATCTTATTATTTTAAATAAACTAATCTACGCAAAAGAGGTCATTTTGGCAGTATTTTGTTTCAACTAATCTATTGAAAATATTAGACATCCTTAATTAAAAATTAAAGCCAAAATCTGAATTTACTTGTTTCAAAATATTTTCTTAATTTCATATTTCAATCAAATTAAAAGATAATAGTATATATATGCATATATATTTATCCCAAAACAACATACGATGATGTTGGCAAATATAATAATAGCTAAATAAATCAAAATAACCTCACATAAGACTTTAAATTTAAACCAAAATAATTTGAATAAAGGAAAACCTCATATCAAGATATCGAACACTCCATTAATATTTCATCTTTGGACAAATTATTAACTTGTAAGTGATATCTTGGTGTAGTAATCAAACATTGACAATAATAACATGTCGAGCAATAAATCTTCCTTTGGGCCGATTTATTACTCACATGTAAAATCAAAAAATCGTCATATGTTTATTACCATAGTTGCACATGTAATATTATTAACCTTTATTTTGGCCGATCAATATTAACATAACTTAAGTTACATGTACAGAACCTTTATATTTTAAAACAAAATAATTTATACAAAAAAATCACTTTGACGACTTATTGCTTCAATTAAGTTGTTTTAAAAAGTATATTATTATATCAATATTAAAATTTAAAATTTACTCAATAATCAAAAGTCAAAACTAAAATTTCTAATTACACTTCGAAATAACCCAAAATAAGAATGTCTTAATAGTGCAATTAGAAAACCGAAAACATTAATCTTTGACTGCTTTTTTTTTAACCATATATGTCAAAACCAAACAGAAATAATGTAGTGGTTCAAGGTCAAATAATTAACAAGCATATATATTCATAATTTTGGTATACATAAAAACACCAAAAGCAATTCACGCATATACATGTATTCAAAATCAAATAAAAAACTTACTCTGCATATACTATGTAAATCTAAAAGCGTATTAATGATTAAAACGGAGATTTGCATGAATACTTGAAAATACATTCTAACTAATAAATTTCAAAAAAAAAATTATAATAATGGACATATCTCATAGACCATATTATAGACTATATCAACATAATTTAACTAAATATTAAAAATAATAAATGCCAAACCCAAATATTCAACTGCTCTTGAAACCAAATTCAAAAATCATGATGAATTTATATTAAAACATCTAAAAACTAAATAAATATTCATAGCATAAAATTAACAATTTCAACCAACAACAAATGGATTTTAGGGAGCAAAAATAAGAAATAGGAATATAACACAATCATTGCTAGCAGCCAAACAATGAAACAATAAATCATAGCCTACACTTTCACCGTATCTTTAAAGAAAATTCAAAGCACGATACTTTTGGTTTTACCGTTCAGCAAGAGACCAAACCAATATTTTTTTTTTTAATTAAACGCATATAATGGTCCATTAAAAAGTAAGTATTCTGTATATAAGCATCTGAAATTTCGAAGTTTTTCGTAACCACTGTACTAACCCATTTAATTCAGCCCCACGATAACATGTCTTATAAAAAGAATTAATAAATAAATTCATTACTAAATAAACTGAATTCAATTCCTTAACTCCATGGCCGATTATACAATACCAACCTAACAAGTAATTATCACTAGGATGATTTCCTTCCATTATGAATCGAATAATAAGAAAAAGAACACAATTATTATAAACTAAAAGAAAAGGAGAAGTTTTATATAGATCAAAATTAAAGATCAAAACTCTAAAAATTCAAAATATTTAAGATCTAAAAAAAGTAATTTAAAGAATCAAAATCTTAAAAATTTATCAAGAATCTCAAAAATTCAACATAGTATATAATTGAAATATCAAATCTATAAATTTTGAAAAAAGAGTCAATCTAAAAATAATAAAGAATCAATTCGTTCTCATTGATTCAACATGACGAAGCTCTGATAGCACTTGTTAGAATCGTAAATAATATTTAATATAAAATTGTAACCATAAATCATAATCTGTCATGTCAAATCATCAATAATAAATCAAGAACAAAACTAGATCCGAAAGTTGATACGGCCACGCTCTGGGTCACACCAAGCTCGAGCAAGGATCCTTTGGAGCTGCCACAAGGACCTATCACTCGAGCACGAGCTAAGCAATTTAAAAAGGCCATTTCAGCCTTAGTAAACCAAGTTTGGGGCGAGACATTGGCTGGACACATTGAGAGAGCTTGGACCAGCTCAACGAGATCACCTTGCAACCTCTTGCAAGCCGAACTCAGCTCAAACTTAGCTCCATGAGCTTAGTTCAGCTCAATTGAGCTATCTCTACTTCTTTTAGTTCATGCATTTACTAGCTGAAATAAACTTAAGTATTTAATTAAGTTAGTTAATTTAGTTTTAGCTCATAATTATGTTTTAGCTTATTACATGATTTTAATATGTTTTGCTTCAGCCGAATTTAATGTGTCATATTTTATACAAGTCTTTAATGTGTCATAGCTTAAATACATATTATTAATATGCCTTAAATTAAAACAAGTTTTTGATATGTCCTAGTGCAGCTGAATTAAATATGTCTTAAACTAATTTAATGTGTTCATTTGAATTATGTCCAGCCAAATGCATGGACGGCTTCAATGCAAGGTGTGCTGATGTTTGGCCTCTCCCAAGCACCCATTCGGCCAAAAAGTACCTAACCATTCATGTTTTCCAAGATGGCCGATTAGCTCCCCAAGGCAGCCTTGAAGGCTTTCACACCAGCCGGTTATCCTATTCACACATGAAGGCTTTTCGGTTCTATGCATTCACACATGGGTGGCCTTTCAAGTTTAGTTTTCACACTTCAAATACCTTTTGCAATATCCAAGCTGCTCATTAATTTCACAAACCATTCAGCTGAACAAGGCATTGCATTTAAGCCTCTTAAAGTACCATAGCCGAACATAGACATGGTCAATCAGCTACCATTCACTCCAAGTTCATTTCAGCTGATTATACATCATCTAGAAGCTATCCAATGACGTTTTCAAGGCTGAAGAAACCTCTTGGAACTTTCATGAATTATTCTGGAATTTTTAGCTCATTAAAAGCTGAAACAAAATGTCTATTTATCTACTTGTTTGCCTATTCGGCTAGCCTTAGGATTTTACTATAAATATTCACCCATTTGTTGGTTGTAGGGACTTTTTGCTTCTTGAATGAATTTTGAGTTATTTGTGAGGTTTTCATCTCTCAAATTTGGTCCAAGACTCAGCTTGACTTATCTGCTAGTCAGTGGCATCAACCTGTTTCCTCTATAGAACTTATCACTCTCGTAGTGTGGCATTCACCCAAAATTGATACCTTTGGTTCTTACCTTCCCAGGTAACGGGTTAAGGTATTCTTTCCATCACCTATTCACCTTACGGTCATATAATTCTCGGGTCAGCACTCACCTATAGTGTTGGTTCGTTCTTGACACTTAGGCTTGTTTTCCATCCCACCTAAGTTATCACTTATCCATTTCAATTCTTTGTTAGCTGAACCTATAACAACAAATACTTAGCCATTTTTTATCCTATTCTTAATACCTCTTCCCATACTTAGTCAAATGCACACATTGCTTGCAATCGAAACGATACTTCTTTGTTTGACAATCGGGCACATAAATGACTCAAACACCTCAACGAGGCTATGGTCGCATCATTTAGTATCAGATCTTGTAAAAATGAGAAGTATGGGCGTTTGTAGCTACCCCAGAATAGGTTCGTAAAAAAAAATTTGAAAAAAAATTCGTGTATCAAAAGCATTCATTTGTATTCAACAATATTATATTAAAAAAAGTTTGAAGTTAAAAAAAAAAGTTTTGAAAGTTTGTATTCATCTCCTTGTACTCCCTATCATCAACTTCCTTGTTATTACCAACATATACCTTCACGCCACACGCAAGACTAAACTCTTTTATTTTAGCCAACCTTGCACCTTTTCATCAATACCCTTGTAAATCCCCTTAAAGCCGACCCTTAGACTAAAGATAAAGTTTAAATGAGTCTTTTATGAAATCAGGAGAGAAGAAACGAGTGGAAAAAGGCACGAGTGAAGTGAGAGCATTAGAGAGAAGACAAAGTAGTAAAAGAGTGTAAACATGAGTGTGAGTGCCATTTACTCTTTCTTTAAGAGTGAACGTGAGGCTTTATTGTGAGGTTTTATTTTTCTATGTCTAGAAGCCCAGAACGTAATATGGCGGAAGGCGGAGGACGACAACCCATTAGAAATGTAGCCCCCGGAGGAGTTGGAGTACCCGACTTAGGCCAACAAACTCTCTTACGAGAGTTCCAACGCATGTTGTGGAATGAGTTAGAGTCATTCAACGAGTGCTTGGAGCCAGTTGAGGAGAGGGACTAACGAGAGCGGGCTTCCCAAGGTCCACAAAAAGATCAAGGCCGCCCGAAAATCAACCAAGATGACCTATATGACCCAAGTGATGTCGAAAGTGATTAAGGGTCAAACCAAAGTGAAAGGTGGAGAGGTCCAAAGAATCAAGGCCTTAGAGAAATAGGGCTAGTGGACGACAACTTGAAAAATATTAAGCTCTCAATTCCACCCTTTCAACACAAGTTAGATCCAGAGGTTTACCTAGAGTAGGAGAAGAAGATTGAATTGGTGTTTGAGTGTCACAATTACTCCAAAGCCAAAAAGGTAAAGTTGACAGCAATTGAGTTTTCAGACTACATGATGATCTGGTGGGATCAATTAACCACAAGCCGAAGACAAAATGGACAACAACCTACCACAACTTGGGCCGAGATGAAAACGGTGATGTGGAGGCGATTTATTCCATCCTACTACCACCGGGAACTCTATCAAAAACTCAAAAATCTTATCCAAGGATCAAGGAGTGTTGAAGATTATTACAAGGAGATGGAAATCATGATGATACGTACAGATGTCCAAGAAGACCGCGAGGCAACTATGGTGCGCTTCCTAGCCAGTCTCAACCGAGACATTGCCAATATCGTGGAGTTACAACATTACATCGAAGTTGTGGACATGGTGCACAAGGCCATCAAGGTGGAGAAACAAGTGAAGCACAAAGGTACTGTTCAAGGCTATTCCACCACGATCACATCTAAATGGAACCAAGGCGTTAGCAAAAATACTCCACCGAGTTAAGCTAGAGAGCCAATGGTGCTAGCCAAGACGAATAAGCTCTTAGGTGAAACGAGAAAAGGAAAGGCTACTGAGAGTTTTCCCAACCGTTCGAGGGATATCAAGTGCTTCAAATGCCTTGGGAGGGGTCATATTGCTAGTCAATGCCCAAACTGAAGCACTATGGTAGTGCGAGCGAATGGTGAAATCGAGTTAGAGGAAGAAGTCGAAAATTATCCTGAAGCCACATCCGACGAGGAGGAAGACTTAGAGCATGTTGTTGATGGTGAACTCCTTGTAGTCAAGAGGAGTCTAAGTCTCTAAAGTGTGGAGAATGAAAAACAAAGGGAAAACATTTTCCATACATGGTGCCAAGTCCAAGGAAAAGTGTGTAGTGTGATTATTGACGGACTAATCCTCTAGTGTTGGTTCATTCTTGACACTTAAGCTCATTTTCCATCCCACCCAAGCTATCACTTATCCATTTCAATTCTTTGTTAGCTGAACCTATAACAACAAATACTTAGCCATTTTTGAGCCTATTCTTAATACCTCTTCCCATACTTAGCTGAATACACACATTGCTTGCAATTGGAGTGATATTTCTTCGTTTGACGATCGGGCACATAAACGACTCGAACACCTCAACGAGACCGTGGTCACATCAGAAGTGTACCTAAATTCATTTATTTTTTGAAATCTACGGATCTTGGGGATTTGATCTTCCAAATTAGCACACAAGTAATCTTGAGAATGTGGCACTTTCTTTTCTAAACATGGGATTTAGAAAAATTATTTTGTGTATAATTTGGGGACCATAACCCTAATATATAATTTTGGCACATTTTCCCTAATTTCTAATCAACCTATCATCAATTAGAAATTAGTTACTAAAGTATCTACACATATTTGACCCATACTTTATTTAATAATTAAAACCCAATAAACCTTAACCAAATTATATCACTTTTAATTTGAGCTAACCTATTATGATAATAAATAATATGTAATTACCTTTATTATATATGTGAGGTCCATATTTTTAACAGTTTGATGATAAAAGTTTAACAATTTTTAATTTGTCTAATTTTAATTCAAAACAATCTAAATTTGAAATGATCCAACACTAAAATGACTCAAATTTAAAATAACTAGAACTCGAAATAAATAGAACAAGTAATTTGGAATAACTTAAACTTGAAGTGACCATAACTTAAAACAATTCAGACCTATAATGAGAAAATTGGGACTATCACTGAATGACTTAAATTTAATGCAAACCAAACTTGAAAGTAACCCAAATTTGAAATAACTTGAAAATTTCAAAATCTTGATTAACTTAATTCAAATTAACTCTATCCAAAACCAAATAAACATACACAGGTCAACTAAATTAGTGTCGAACAAGTTAATTTGATCAGCTATACAATTTGAGCTATTAATTTAATTAAGAGGCTAACTTATTACATGAGGTAGCTTCCATGCCAACCACAACTGCATTTCACCAGTTTTAAACTCCAATATCCATTAGAAGATGACCTACCAAATATCTTTAATATTGATATCTTTAATATTGACCAAGCTTTCTAATTTTTCAACCATATATGATCAAATATCACCAACTCCAGTGGCCTATTTCCCACTGCTCCAAGACCCTATATAAACCCCTTACACCATGCTTTCTCTTCCTCACTTAAAACTAGCTATTGAGATAAAAAGACTTTATTTCATCTGCTTAACAGAAATGTCTTCTTTGAATTGCTTTGCTTTGGTATTCTTCGTGGCTTTGTCGTTTTCAAGCATTGACGTTGGCCTAGCAGCTCGTCACCTTCAGCAACTGCCTCCGATGCCAACATTGCCTACAACCACACTCCCACCATTCCCATCTATCCCTAATCTCCCACAGCCATCCATACGATCTTTCCCAAGGCCCGGGGCACTTCCTCCACTTCCTACCATGCCTGGGTTGCCAACGTTGCCTAGTGTACCAAGGGCCACATTACCCCCTCTACCAAGCATGCCTTCGATTCCCACAATCCCAACTACAATTCCTTCTATTCCTTTCCTTTCTCCACCACCTTCTCCTTCTAGTCCTTAAAAATCCCTTTTGGCTCATGGGAACCAGTCCAGAGTCGGGGCATGCTACTGTTCTCATCTCATACAGGGTTGAAAATAGTATTTACGGACTCGAGTTTTTAATCAGCATATATAGTCACTTATTTGTTTACTTTCTCTCCGAAGATCTTACAAGATTTGAGCCGTCTTTGTATGTTGATTTTTGAGAACTATTGTTTGTTTATTTTCACCACAAATAGTATTTGTTTGTACAAATGGGAGTTCCCATTATTTGGTGTACTTTGATACGTTATACTGCTTATTTATGATCTTTCCATTGTCAACATACGAATTTAGCAAATGAAGAAAAGAATGAAACAATAAATATAAGATAAAATAAATTAATTATGATACAACACGACAATAGCTATGAGATTAGAATTGAAAATGATTATTAAAAATATTAAATTGAAGTATATGCATATATAATACATTAAATAACAAAATACAAATACAAGTTATATTTTTTTAAACAATAATTAAAATTAAATTTATAAAATACACTATTATATTTAAGTTAAATAATATATTAAAAATGTTATATTAAATAATAATTAATATCATTATTATATTAAAATAATAATTAAATGAGGTAAATATCAAATTTATACATGAACTTTGTTTCAATGTGCAATTTGACATATGAACTTTTATTTGGTACAATTATACGAGATAAAACTTATATTGTTGTTAATATGTATATATGAAACTTAAATTTTGATTCAATTGTACACATTTAAATAATATTTATTTTTATATTGAATTAATATAATTATTTACATATGTAATATATAATGTAAAATGATGCTAATTTAATAATATTGTTAGTGATTTTAGAAAATTGAACCAAACCAAAATTTCATGTATAAAATCATACAAAATAAAAGTTCATGTATCACATCGCATATTAAATCAAAGTTGATGTATAGTTCTAATTTTTATCTCTAATAAATTTGAGAAATAAAATAAAATTTTAATTAATAGACTAGTCATTGAAAAATTTAAAACACTCACCAATGAGGTTGTGTTTTAGTTGGGGTTCAATTTTGTCTAAAGATGACAATGGGCCAGACCTCTAATGACATCGAAAGGAGCCCTTATAATATGTTCTTTGTAAAATAATTATAACATAAAACATTATGTAAAAATTTCGGATGGAACGAGTTAAGGATTTATTTTGTTTTTAAGAAACATATTAATATATTAAATAAAATTACGTGTGTATAAAAATAAAATTGGAGATAAGGACAATGAAAAACCCCAAATTCTATCATGATATTTCTAAATAATATTGTTTTTCGTTGGAGATTAAGGGTATTTTAATAATAATAAAAAACTCATTTCTATCCTTATTTATAGAAATGAGCCATTTAAAATAATATTTATTGGAATTGATCAAAAAACTCAAAATGCGCCTATGTAGAAACATTTTAACAGAAAATTTCAGAAAAGTGTGCTGACAAGGACACGCTTTATCTCGTGTCAACAAAAAGGCGTTAATATGGGCATGCTTTTGTTCCTGCTCGGACTAAATTTTTATAAAAAAGGTCATTTTTTTAAAAATATTACAAAAATAGACTAGTTATTTTGAAAATCTATAAGAATAAACCTTTATAAAAACTCAAAGTGACAACACTTTTTTTTTTTTTTTTGCATTTGAAGGTGCCACCAATTAATATGGAAATAAAACTTATAAAACATATATTTATATAGACCCAAAGTCTTCCTTCCCTTGTTTTTTTAAGCAATATGAGATGTGAGATATGTGTATATATAGAGTCATGTATAGCTTTGCAACTTGTTCCTAGATAATGTGAGATTTCTTCCTCTTTTAACCAATAACATAAGATTAAATACTACACTATATATATATTACAAAACAATTTCTATTTTTAATATTTTGTTTTCTCATATTATAAAATTATCTTTTGAGATCTTTAGTCTTATTGTATTTTAGAATTGTTAGCATATACAAAAGGACTATTAAAAAAAGAACAAATTGCACATATGAAACTTGTATATGCAGTAATCTTCTATTCAATTTTAAATATTTGAAGTTAATATCCATGCAATTTTAATTTTTAAAATAATTTTTCATTATTTCAATTTAGACGTTATACTTTTACTTTTTATTATTTATTATATTTTATGTTAATAATGTTTGATTAATAAATAAATGGTGAGTATTTGGTATTGAAATAGTACATTTCTTTTGTAAATTTAAAAATTGATCTTTTTTAAAAAAATATTTATTTTTAATCCTAATTTTAATTTAATTGTCATCACCTAATGAATGTTGATAAAATTGTTTCAGATGTATGTTGACTAGATAGATAATCTATTTAATTTAAACATAGTATATAATTATGTTAAATAAGTTTTTTATAGAAATATATAATATACATAAAATGTAATAATTATTTTTCATATTTTTATATCTAGATTAAATTACATTAGTAGTTACTTAACTATGGTTTTTGGCTATCGAATTATAAAAACTTATAAAATGATCACTCAACTATTAGTAATTTGTTAAATATTTATTTTTAACATTTTACTATACTCATTTTCTATTTTATAATTTTTTTACTTATAGAGTTTAAAATTTTATTTATAATGTAACAAATGTTAACTTCTTGTAAAAAATTTAAACTCTATACATAAAAAAATTATAAAATATAGTGTGGCATTTAATTTTATGTTGTTAGTTAAAAGAGTAAAGAATCCCACATTGTATAGGAACAAGCTGCAAACATATTATTGAGTCTATATATACACGTATCTCACCTCCCATATTGCTTAAGAAAACAAAGGAAATGTAACACCCCAAAATCCGACCTAGAAGTTTAGACCAAATTTCGGAGGTCACATTGATCATTGAAGTGATCGATGGAAAATTTTACGAAACAAGTTGTCACAAAGAACCAAAAACATTTGATCGTTTAGAATTCAGTTAGAAAAAAAAATTGTTGCTAAGTTTAATATATGAACAAAATAAAATGTACGAGCGAAAAATTCCAAACAGAACTTGTACCACAACTTTTATAAAACCTGTTAGGATTTTGACCCGATTAAGCAGCGAACAAGTAAAATAGCAGAATAAATTGAGAAATTGAACACACAAATTTAACGTGGAAAAACCCCTCCAAAGAGGATAAAAAACCACGGGCAAAAATAATTTTACTATAATGGCAAAAGAACGAAGAGTACAAAAGATGGTGATAAAAACTATACCCCGAAAACCCGAAAATAAAGAACCCACAAAACGTAAACACAAAATTATCTAAATGTGTTATGAGTTCTAATCTCTAATGGGTATTTTTTCTAAGGTTGTAAAAGAGCCTATTTATTGTAGCACCCCAAACCCAGCCCAGACGTTAAGGCCGAATCCGACGTGCCACTTTGAAGTCAAAAACCCGTGTTCCCTTTTTAGTGTTTTAAAAAGCTGACTCTTGTCAAATTAACCAAGTGAATAGAAGCTGAGCACCAAGTAGGTATCCATAACAGAGGAGGTGAGCCATGAAGGCTGCTTAAGTACCAAGCTCTCCGATTGGATCCAATCCTTGACATGTCCACATCCATTGCCACACTTGGTTATAACAAGTTGAAATTTCTTTGGTAAATCGAATATTCGTGACGTCGTGTAAAAAAAATATCGTTTTGAAATCACGCCTAAGTCTAGCCCATTTGGATTAGTATCCATCAATTTAAAGTTGTTTTTAATAATAAAATCCCAGAAAAATCAAATAAGAAAATAAAGTTAAAATGGCCTTATTACAACCCAAAAAAAATTAAATAGAAATTAAAAATAACTTAAGAAAACCAGTCTCTTTTTTTTCAAACCCAAAAGTATTCACCATGGCCACTCTGAATCCCCTCCGGCTCCAAGTCACCCACATCAAGGCTCACCTGCAAGGTTAAAGAATGGGTGAGTTTGGGGAAACTCAGTGTGTAAGGAAAACCCATTCAAAGCCCAAGTCAGCTCAAGCCCATTGGCCCTAAGCCCATTCAGTAATGGTGATCTTGGGCGAGCCCTTTTCAGATTACAATAAAGCGGGCCTTAGCCCTTATTCAGATAACAAGATGGCCCATAGGCCCATTTCAAAATACATGCAACATCGGAAACATATGCAAGCCCATTTGGGAGACTACTCAACCCACCAACCACTACACTCCACCGTACCAGCCATACACTCCATGTGGGAATAGCTCAACCCACCCATTTAACACTCCACAGATTGCGACTTTCTTTGCTCGATTCTATCAATAAATTTAGGCAAAGCCTCCATGACGTGGACAAGCCACTTTCAGTACTTCCTCCGTCAATATCCCAGTCCATGCATCGAGATAATAACAACATGGCATGCAATAAATAACAACAATCAAACATGCATTTAGGTCAATTTAACCCTAGGGGTATTTGGTAATTTATCTCCTAGGGTAAAGCGTAAAATTTCCACTTTTAAAGGTATTTCAGTAATTTATCTATTTTAGGGTTTTCATGCATATTCCTACCTTTCACGTACTAACGAATCACTACCGAGGGTTCTTACGAATTGGGCAGATTGGCCCATCATTCCAATTTTGGCCCATTAAGCCCAAAAATATCGAGGGCACGTAAATCATGCACTTTGCGTCCAAACATTGCAGCTTACCAAAAACATTAATCGATTTACCTCACGAGCATTTGCACACTCACAAATCTACAAAATACCGGTTTTGACATTTCGCTTTTCGACTTTTGCCGATCTAGACTAAGAAAGAGGGTGTTAGTTACACACATTTGCGACGATATCTTGTGAGATCCACACACGAACCGCCTACAATTGGATTACTAACACGCTAATCTAACTATTCAAATACGAACTACGTATTAACCCCTTACGATATTCGGTCAACCACACCTACAAATCATAGTAAGCTTATAAGAAATCAATAAGCAACTCATTAACAAATTTTTGTCAATGTTTACCACAAAATCATAATTTCACTGCAAGCTGTCTTCCTGAGCAACAGTCATTAAATCATTTATAACTGGAGCTACGAAACTCCAAATAAAGTGCCGTTAATTTTACCTGAAAATAGACTCATATATCTTCTATCCATAAAATTTTCAGAATTTTTGGTATGGCCAATCAATACCAGATTTTTCTTAAAGTTTCCCATGTTTCACTGTTTGACTAATCTGACCACTCTTCATTAAGAATCAAATTTCTCATTATACAGAATTCAAAATATGTTCTAGTTTATTTCATTTGAAACTAGACTCATTAATCTTTAATTACATAATTTATTCAGCTTCTAATTCATCTTCCACAATTTATGGTGATTTTCCAAAGTCACATTAGTGCTGCTGTCCCAAGCAGATTTATTACCAAATCACTCTTTCATACACCTATCTTGCATGCATGTTATTTAAACATGTATATCACCAATCAATCATCACATATCTATGATTTTTACTTAAGCATAATCTCCATTTCATCATTTTAAAGCACAACATGTTAGCCGATTTTTCCCTTTAGCATCTAAGGCACATGCATGATAATTTGTTTGGCTCAACTTCACCTATCTTCCATTTTTCATCAAAAGAACATGAAACAACAACCAAAAACTAAAATATGCTTCATGAGTTAGGGTAGAATCAAGAAGAACTCATGAACATCAAGATAGAAGCAAAGTACCAAGAACTTACCTTCAATTTTTCCCCCTCCTAGTGACCGAATATTCAAGGGTTTCCTCCCCTATTTGCTCTCTCTCTCAAATTCAGCTATGAAGAACAAAGAATGAACAATAACCTTCCTTTACTTCCTTTTGTTATTCTTATCACTCAACATTTTATGACACATAATTGATATACTAATATTTGTGCCATACTCATGCCATAATTCCAATAAAAATATGCCCATAATGCTTATCATGCCTATCATCCATTAACTATTAAAATGCTAATGCCCATCATTCATTAACTATTAAAATGCTAATGCCCATCATCCATTAACTATTAAAATGCTAAAATGCATACATTATCAACTATCCATCACCTTGGCCGGCCACTACATTAAAAGTGGGGAATTTGACATGCAAATCCTCCTATTTTGCACTACTATTTATTTGGCCACTACAAATTAGCCTATAGCATTTTCAAACATTTTCACATAGGTCTTATTTCATAATTTCACTCCCTTTTTCTTATGGAACAAGAATTAACTAAAATTACCGGGTTCTATCTTAAGCTTGGGCCATCTAGAGGCCCACTAACATAATTAAACCTATGCCAACATTCACAAAATTCGCGAAAATTGGGGCGTTACAACTCTACCCTCCTTAAAGAAATTTCGGCCTCGAAATTTACCTGATCCAAATAGTTGAGGGTATTGTTGACGCATAGTCTCTTTTGATTCCCAAGTAGCTTCTTCCCTTCCATGATTACGCCACAGTACTTTTACCAACGGAACCGACTTCCTTCTTAGAACTTTAACCTCTAGATCTAAAATTTGTATGGGTTCTTCCTCAAAGGTCAAATCAGTCCTTACTTCAATCTCCTCTACTGGCACAACATGTGAGGGATCCGATCGATATCGTCTTAACATAGACACATGAAAAACGTCATGGATTCTGTCTAACTCTGGTGGTAATTCTAACTGATACGGTACTGGCCCTACCCGCTTAAGAACTCGATAAGGCCCTATAAACCGCGAACTCAATTTGCCTTTCTTGTCGAATATCAAGATCTTCTTCCAAGGTGAAACCTTTAAGAAAACCATATTCCCAACTGCGAACTCTATCTCTTTGCGCTTTAGATCCGCATACGACTTCTGTCTATCAGATGCCTCCTTTAATCGATCTCTTATCAACTTAACCTTACTTTCAGTATCTGCCACCAACTCCGATCCAAGCACTTGTCGTTCACCCAACTCTGTCCAACACGTAGGCATACGACATTTCCGCCCATAAAGTGCCTTATATGGAGCCATCTGAATACTTGCTTGGTAGCTGTTATTGTATGCAAACTCCGCCAATGGCAAGTAGTCCTCCCAACTCCCACGAAAATTGATGATACAACCCCTTAACATATCCTCCAAAATCTGAATAACCCTCTCTCGTCCATCCATCTGCGTGGGTGAAAGGCGATCTTGAAATCAAACGTGTACCCAATGCCTCCTGCAACTTCTTCCGAACCGAAATGTAAACCTAGGGTCTCGGTGGGAAATAATCGACACGGCACTCCATGTAGTCGCACTATCTCGACCACATACAACCTAGCCAACTTTTGCGGGAGTAATCAGATCTGAACCGGTAAGAAATGGGCGATTTTGTTAACCTATCCACCACTACCCACACGAATCTTTCTTGGTGGGTGTCAAAGGTAACCCACTCACAAAGTCCATAGTGACTCTCTCCCACTTCCACAATGGAATTTTCACGGTTGCGATAATCCGTAAGAAATTGATGTTCACTTTCACTTGCTAGCATGTCGACATTTCCCCACGAACTCACATTACTTCGCTTAAGCCCGTGCCACCAAGACAGTTCTCGCAAGTCGTGATACAACTCATTCCCTCCAGGATGCATGGCACAAAGTCCTCCATGAGCTTCCTTCAATATTGACTGTCTCAAGTTAGAGTCCTTCGGAACACAAATTCTTCCTCGGAAGCATAAAACTCCTTCAGTATTCAGTCCAAAATCCTCATTCTCACCCTTCTCAACTTGCTAAAACCGAAGAATCAACGAGTTATCCTTCAACTGTTTTTCTTTAATCTGTTCAGTCCAAATACGCCTCACTTGCAATTCTGCTAACAGACTTCCATCATCAAACAGACTCAAACGTGCAAACAAGGCTCTCAAATCAGAAATAACCCTTCGACTCAACACATCAGCCACCACGTTAGCCTTACCTGGGTGGTACTCAATCGAACAGTCGTAATCCTTAAGCAACTCTACCCATCTTCGTTGCCTAAGGTTTAACTCCTTCTGAGTTAACAGATACTTTAGGCTCTTATGGTCCGTGTATATGATACACTTTTCTCCATATAAGTAATGTCTCCAGATTTTCAATGTGAAGATCACTGCTGCTAGCTCTAAGTCGTGCGTAGGGTAGTTCGCTTTATGAGACTTAAGCTGCCGCGAAGTATAAGCGACCACCTTACCCTCTTGCATCAGTACACATCCTAACCCCACATGTGACACATCGCTGTACACAGTGAAGTCCTTCCCAGACTCCGGTTGAATCAACACTGGTGCTTCAGTCAATATCTTTTTCAAATGGTCAAAAGCTTTTTGCTGACTCTCAGTCCAGACAAATGCTACCCCTTTCCTTAACAATTTCGTCAATGGTGCAGCAATCAGAGAAAATCCTTCTACGAACCTTTGATAATAGCCTGCCAAACCCAGAAAACTCCGAATATCTGATACTGATTTTGGTGGCTTCCATCCCAGAACTGCCTCAATTTTTCGAGGATCCACTCTAATTCCTTCAGCAGAAACCACATGACCTAGAAAAGCCACTTCTCGCAACCAAAATTCACACTTACTAAACTTTGCATACAGTTCCTTCTCTCTCAGCACTTGCAGCACAATACGTAGATGCTCCTCATGTTTCTCCTCGGTTTCTGAATATACCAGAATATCATCGATGAAAACTACCACGAATCAGTCCAAGTAAGGTTGGAACACTCGATTCATCAGATCCATGAAAGCAGCAGGTGCGTTCGTCAACCCAAACGGCATAACCAGGAACTCGTAATGACCATATCGAGTCCTAAATGTTGTCTTATGAATATCCACTTCCTTTACCCTTAACTGATGGTATCCAGATCGAAGGTCAATCTTGGAAAATACTGAAGCTCCTTTAAGTTGGTCAAATAAATCATCAATCCTTGGCAGAGGGTATTTGTTCTTTATCGTCAGTTTGTTCAACTGGCGGTAATCGATGCACATGCGCATTGTCCCGTCCTTTTTCTTCACAAATAGCACCGGTGCTCCCCATGGAGACACGCTTGGCCTAATGAAGCCCCTATCCAACAACTCTTGAATTTGAGCCTTTAACTCCACTAACTCCTTCGGTGCCATCCTATACGGTGTGATGGACACAGGCGCCGTTCCAGGCAACAAATCTATTCCAAACTCAACTTCTCGGTTCGGAGGCAATCTTGGAAGCTCCTCCGGAAAAACATCTTGGAACTCCTTTACGGTCCTAACCTTATCCACTGTCAGTCCCTCCTCTTCTGACTGACTTACAAATGCCAAATAGACCTCACAACCTTTCCGAATCCACTTTTCGGCTCTTAATACCGACACCACATTGGACAAATAATCCCTTCGCTCACCTATCACCATAACCTCCTCATCCTTTGTGGTCCTTAACATCATTCGTTTAGCAGCATAATCCAGAGTCGCGTTATGCTTAACAAGCCAGTCCATTCCCAAAATGAGATCAAACTCTCCGAATGGTAACTCCATCAGATCTCCAGGGAAAATCTTACCTTGAGTTTCTAAGGGTACATCCCTATACAGTTTGTCTACCCTAATCGAGTGACCCAAAGGACTTAGTACAGATACCCCACTCACAATCTCCTCAGAGTGCACACCCAACGACCCAGATATGGCACATGCAACATAGGAATGAGTAGATCCAACATCCACCAAGGCGTTATCGCATGCTAGAAATAAAAACGCGTGCGCTTATGACGTCGGTCGTCACCCTCCTCAGCGGCGACGAGCAAAGATATACCAAAGCTGGCTGACAAGCCTCAGTGTTAACGGTACCCTTGCCAGGTGCCCCACGTCCATGGCCATTGCCACCGCGACCTCGGCCATGACCTCTCGACGGCGACGGTCCACCTCGTCTTTGTTTGCACGGGTTGCACACCCTTTGTTCAACCACTTGAGCTCGGTGGCCTCTTAGGACAATCCCTGATCTTATGTTCCTTTGATCCACAACGAAGACAAGCCCCAGAACGTTTCTAACATTCCCCCAGATGCATTCTACCACAATCTCCACAAGCTTGTGGTCTAACAGTATTCACCGGAACCGCTCGAATTGGTTCTTCCATCCCAGCTCTCTTAACATTCCGGTTTGCAGCACCAGTTGGTCCAGCATCTCTCCTGAATCGATTTCGATCCCTGTCACGGTTCCCTCGTTCAGCTTGCTTCACCTCTTCGGCTATCTTAGCCTTTTCTACCAGTGCAGCAAAATCGCGCTCTCTTTGCGGAGCTATAAGCACCCTTAGCTCATCCTTGAGGCCATCCTCAAAGCGAACACTGCGCTCGTATTCGGTAGAGACAATACCATTAGCATACCAGCTCAATCACAGAAACTCTGCCTCATATTCAAGAATGCCTTACCACCACAGGTCGTTCAGAATTTCTACCTTCGCGCATCTATATAGCTAGCTCCGACATACTTCGCCTTGAAGGACTGCTTAAACAACTCCCAGGTTACCCTCTCAGCTAGGGTACCCTCTCTCACAGTGATCCACCACTGATACGCCTCATCCCGTAGTAAGGATACTGCTCATTTTAACTTTTTCTCTACTGAGCAGTCTAAGTCATCCATAATCCGCTCCATGGCTTCCAGCCAGTACTCAGCCACATTTGGGGCTACTCCAGATACACTCCTAAAAACTTCCGCTCCGTTGGCCCGGAGTCGCTCAGAAATGGACCCCCTATTCATGGGCCCGATATTAGCTCCGGCCACCCTTTCCAAAACTCTTAACATGGCCTGGGACAGAGCGTCATCCCCCGCGGCCCGATCATACGGCCTATTCTCATCCACCGGTGGTGGTCGTGCTTCTCCAGCGGGTATGTGTTCAGAAGACGAAGATCCAGCTTGAGTACTACCTCGGCCTCGACCATGGCCTCTTCCCCGAGTAGCTCTCGTACTCATATCGGTTTATCTGATTACGAATTTTATGCAGTTAGTTTACTGTTTTCACTGTTTATTACAGAATATCTTATGAACAGATAAGGTTTGAGTTGTTCTCGTGTAACCACGCTTTAGCTCTTGTCTTAGTTTCCTAGGGCTTAGTTTACCCTACGCCTCGGTTTAGTAACCTTTACGCTATATTATCTATAGTACTATCTCTAAGGTTTAGTATTAACTACTGATGCAGATTCAAGATATAAAATGAATAGTACTTACGACCACAGTGCCGGGGATTCAAGTGTAATCGCTTCATCGGTTTTCGGATAAACTTAAAAGATTTAGACTTTTTGAAATCCATTTTCCAAACATTTGTGTTAAAAAAAACAAGTTCGGAGATTATCTCCTTTAAACAGGAAATTACAAAAGTCAGATTTTTCCAAAAATACCCTCTCTTTTTTTTTTGGCATAAAGTTTTGAAAACCCTTTTTGGACCCGATCCACAGCTGAGTTGTTGTAACTGGGCTCTGATACCACTAAATGTAGCACCCCAAACCCAGCCCAGACGTTAAGGCCGAATTCGACGTGCCACTTTGAAGTCAAAAACCCGTGTTCCCTTTTTAGTGTTTTAAAAAGCCGACTCTTGTCAAATTAACCAAGTGAATAGAAGCTGAGCACCAAGTAGGTATCCATAACAGAGGAGGTGAGCCATGAAGGCTGCTTAAGTACCAAGCTCTCCGATTGGATCCAATCCTTGACATGTCCACATCCATTGCCACACTTGGTTATAACAAGTTGGAATTTCTTTGGTAAATCGAATATTCGTGACGTCGTGTAAAAAAAAATATCGTTTTGAAATCACGCCCTAAGTCTAGCCCATTTGGATTAGTATCCATCAATTTAAAGTTGTTTTTAATAATAAAATCCCAAAAAAATCAAATAAGAAAATAAAGTTAAAATGGCCTTATTACAACCCAAAAAAAATTAAATAGAAATTAAAAATAACTTAAGAAAACCAGTCTCTTTTTTTTCAAACCCAAAAGTATTCACCATGGCCACTCTGAATCCCCTCTAGCTCCAAGTCACCCACATCAAGGCTCACCAAGGTTAAAGAATGGGTGAGTTTGGGGAAACTCAGATGTGTAAGGAAAACCCATTCAAAGCCCAAGTCGGCTCAAGCCCATTGGGCCTAAGCCCATTCAGTAATGTGATCTTGGGCGAGCCCTTTTCAGATTACAATAAACCGGGCCTTAGCCCTTATTCAGATAATGATATGGCCCATAGGCCCATTTCAAAATACATGCAACATCAGTAAACATATGCAAGCCCATTTGGGGAGACTACTCAACCCACCAACCACTACACTCCACCCGTACCAGCCATACACTCCATGTGGGGAATAGCTCAACCCACCCAAATTTAACACTCCACGATTCTTGACCTTCTTTGCTCAGTTAACAGTAAATTTAGGCAAAGCCTCCAGTACGTGGACAAGCCACTTTCAGTACTTCCTCCGTCAATATCCCAGTCCCATGCATCAAATAATAACAACATGGCATGTAGTAAATAACAACAGTCAAACATGCATTTAGGTCAATTTAACCCTAGGGGTATTTCGGTAATTTATCTCCTAGGGGTAAAACTGTAAAATTTCCACTTTTAAAGGTATTTCAGTAATTTATCTATTTTAGGGATTTCATGCATATTCCTACCTTTCACGTACTAACAGAATCACTACCGATGGTTCTTACCGAATTGGGCCCGTTGGCCCATCATTCCAATTTTGGCCCATTAAGCCCAAAAATATCGAGGGCACAAAAATCATGCACTTTGCAGTCCAAACATTGCAGCTTACCAAAAACATTAATTGATTTACCTCACGAGCATTCGCACACTCACAAATCTACAAAATACCAGTTTTCGGCATTTCGGCTTTTCGACTTTTGCCGATCTAGACTAAGAAAGAGGGTGTTAGTTACACACCTGTTTGCGACGATATGCTGACGAGATCCACACACGAACCGCCTACAATTGGATTACTAACACGTTAATCTAACTATTCAAATACGAACTACGTATTAACCCCTTACGATATTCGGTCAACCACACCTACAGATCATAGTAAGCTTATAAGAAATCAATAAGCAACTCATTAACAAATTTTTGTCAATGTTTACCACAAAATCATAATTTCACTGCAAGCTGTCTTCCTGAGCAACAGTCATTAAATCATTTATAACTGGAGCTACGAAACTCCAAATAAAGTGCCGTTAATTTTACCTGAAAATAGACTCATATATCTTCTATCCATAAAATTTTCAGAATTTTTGGTATGGCCAATCAATACCAGATTTTTCTTAAAGTTTCCCATGTTTCACTGTTTGACTAATCTGACCACTCTTCATTAAGAATCAAATTTCTCATTGTACAGAATTCAAAATATGTTCTAGTTTATTTCATTTGAAACTAGACTCATTAATCTTTAATTACATAATTTATTCAGCTTCTAATTCATCTCCCACAATTTATGGTGATTTTCCAAAGTCACATTACTGCTGCTGTCCCAAGCAGATTTATTACCAAATCACTCTTTCATACACCTATCTTGCATGCATGTTATTTAAACATGTATATCACCAATCAATCATCACATATCTATGATTTTTACTTAAGCATAATCTCCATTTCATCATTTTAAAGCACAACATGTTAGCCGATTTTTCCCTTTAGCATCTAAGGCACATGCATGATAATTTGTTTGGCTCAACTTCACCTATCTTCCATTTTTCATCAAAAGAACATGAAACAACAACCAAAAACTAAAATATGCTTCATGAGTTAGGGTAGAATCAAGAAGAACTCATGAACATCAAGATAGAAGCAAAGTACCAAGAACTTACCTTCAATTTTTCCCCCTCCTAGTGACCGAATATTCAAGGGTTTCCTCCCCTATTTGCTCTCTCTCTCAAATTCAGCTATGAAGAACAAAGAATGAACAACAACCTTCCTTTACTTCCTTTTGTTATTCTTATCACTCAACATTTTATGACACATAAATGATATACTAATATTTGTGCCATACTCATGCCATAATTCCAATAAAAATATGCCCATAATGCTTATCATGCCTATCATCCATTAACTATTAAAATGCTAATGCCCATCATTCATTAACTATTAAAATGCTAAAACCCATCATCCATTAACTATTAAAATGCTAAAATGCATACATTATCAACTATCCATCACCTTGGCCGGCCACTACATTAAAAGTGGGGAATTTGACATGCAAATCCTCCTATTTTGCACTACTATTTTTTTGGCCACTACAAATTAGCCTATAGCATTTTCAAACATTTTCACATAGGTCTTATTTCATAATTTCACTCCCTTTTTCTTATGGAACAAAAATTAACTAAAATTACCGGGTTCTATCTTAAGCTTGGGCCATCTAGAGGCCCACTAACATAATTAAACCTATGCCAACATTCACAGAATTCGCGAAAATTGGGGCGTTACATTTATAGACTAAATTCATAGATAAAATAATAATAAAATAATCTAAACTAATTAGTGTTTGATTGAAACAGGTAAACAGAGTTTAAATAAAAGATTATTTTTCAAATTTGACTGAAAATAGGAGTCATATTTAACAAATTTCCACCTTGACTCATATTTCCACAACGCCATCTTTGCCAAAGCCCGCCACGAGCCTATCTTGAACTATGCAAGGAATTAACTGAGTCGAATTTGTGCTTAGAAACTGGAAGACTTCTAGCCTTCGACTTGTACACTACCAAATCAAAACTAACCCGGGTTTGATTTTCACAAACACAGTGCCCTAACTTTTCAAAACCTGCATCTAAAAGAGAACCTCTCTTCAACGAAATAGTCATACATTTTTCCCTCTTATGACCAAGTTGCCTCCGCTCCAAACAAGTTGACTTCAACTCCGTAACGGACGAGGCACATCCGATTTCACCGGTCACTGTATAACCTTCCAGAATATAAAGACTGCCAGTTCTTTTACCTTTTAACAAAACCAGAGCTCCACGAGATACTTTAATGCCGCTTGAGTCGATGTTGATTTTGCATCCTTTCAAGTCTAAAATACTTAAGGAGATGAGATTCTTTCGTAAATCAGGTACATACCTGACATCTGAGAGGGTCTTAATCGTCCCATCGTGCATCTTAATTTTAACAGTACCAATACCAATTACCTTACTAGATGAATCGTTTCCCATGCACACAACTCCACCTTCAATCGAACTGTATGTGGAGAACCATTCTTTATTGGGACACATGTGGAAAGAACATCCTGAATCTAGGATCCACTCGGACATGAGTTTGGTGTTATCGCTTGTTGACACTAACAAGAAATCATTACCATTTTCATCGGCCAAATTAGCACCAACTACATCTTCTTCGTTACTCTCAGTAGCTTTTTTATTTCGCAGTTTATAACAATCTGCTTTGACGTGACCTAACTTTTTACAATAGCGACACCTTTTATCTCGTTTCTTTGATGCTACCAAAACAGAAGCTTGCCTATCTGTCTTGCTATCCAAATGAATCTCATTGTCGAGTTTGTCTCTACTCAACAAATGACCATTCACATCTTTGAACGAGAGTTTGTCTCTGCCATAAATCAGAGTCTCCCTGAAAGAGTTGTATGAAGGGGGTAAAGAGCACAATAATAGCATAGCCTGATCTTCATCGTCAATATGAACCTCAACATTCTTTAAATCATTTAAAAGAGTAATAAATTGACTGATGCGATCTCTAAGAAGCTCACCTTCGTTCATGCGAAACGTAAATAGACGTTGTTTCAACACTAAACGATTAGCTAGAGACTTAGCCGCATAAAGAGTTTCTAACCTTTTCCACAAGGCGGATGAGGTTTTCTCCATCAATATCTCCTGCAATACCGTATTCGCGAGGCACAACTGGATTGCAGACAAAGCCTTTTCATCAAGCTCTTCCCATTCTATTTTATTTAGATTCTCAGGCTTTTTCCGAACTTGCCATAGATTGAAATTTGTCTCACCATCGAACTTATCAATTTCAAACCTTGTTGTTGCCATCTCTGAACAGGCTGATCTATGAAAATTGAACTAGTTCTGATACCACTTGTTAGGATTTTGACCCGATTAAGCAGCGAACAAGTAAAATAGCGGAATAAATTGAGAAATTGAACACACAAATTTAACGTGGAAAAACCCCTCCAAAGAGGATAAAAAACCACGGGCAAAGATAATTTTACTATAATGGCAAAAGAACGAAGAGTACAAAAGATGGAGATAAAAACTAAACCCCAAAAACCCAAAAATAAAGAACCCACAAAACGTAAACACAAAATTATCTAAATGTGTTATGAGTTCTAATCTCTAATGCGTATTTTTTCTAAGGTTGTAAAAGAGCCTATTTATAGACTAAATTCATAGATCAAATAAAAATAAAATAATCTAAACTAATCAGTGTTTGATTGAAACAGGTAAATAGAGTTTAACTAAAAGATTATTTTTCAAATTTGACTGAAAATAGGAGTCATATTTAACAAAACCCTACAAATCAAAACGGTAAATCCAAATGAAAACTGAAAAGATAACTGATAAATTATTTTCAACCGAAACTATCCGAGATCTTCGCATACTGAGTCCAACTACCGAAAATGGAAAGGTACCTGCAAGGGGAAACACTAATGGGGGTGAGCTATATGAGCTCAGTGTGAGTTCAAAACGACTACCAATAGATTCCAGAAGAGAACCCCAGATTGCAGTTCAATAGCAAAATATATTTATAGACATATGAAGCAACAGAAGCCAAACACAAAACCAACACCCCAACACACATAACAGTCAGAGCACACCAAATACACATAGAGTACTCAACACAAGTGTTGTTCAGTCAAATAGAACACCCAAATAGATGCATATGAATGCAATTAAGTACTAAAACCCACCCATCTAGCCAAAACACCTCTCCGTCCCTTGATCACACCCCAAAAGCACTGTTAAAGCTCATCCAACCAATCATACCAAATAGGACCTCAAAAGGCCCATCGAACCCTATACACCATGAATGTGGACTAAGCAACTCAGATAATAATACGTAGCAGGGCTAGCGTATATGCAGTATAGTGCAATGCGGTAGTCCGCAGTACAAACATGTTGCAGTTTAAACTGCCAGATTAGATAGTAGTACGCAGTAAAGTTGACGTACATGCATTACAGTACGATAAACCACTGTATGAATAAGTTGCAGTAAAACTGCCAGATCAGATCAAAATCAGTCTCCCTTCTCTTCGCAACCAACCCAAAAATCTACTTTATTTAACAGCCCGTTTTTGAGTCAAATCGGAATAATGGTTTCGGGACCACAAATCCGAAGTCAAAATATTTATTTTATTATTTTATTAAAGTTTATAGCATGATAGAAGTCTTGTGTGGAAGTTTTGTAAAGAAATTTTACCGTTTAAATGCTTAATTCGGTAAAAAAGACTAAATCGCGTAACGCGTAAAAGTTGAGTTCTATTATTTAAATGTATTAAATAGCTATGAATCATTAAATTAGAAGTCCTTATACTAAAATTTGACCATGATTAAGGTTAGTGGAAATTCATGTCCATGAATTATATGATATATTAAGGTTTTATAATAAGGTTAATTGTGTAATTTAGTTATTTATGTTAAATAAAATAAAACAAAACAAATTAAAAATTGATTCTCATCTTCATGCACTTAATATTGAAGGAAGAAGAAGCTAAACCAGTGTTCTAAATTTGGCAACTTTGAATTCATCAATTAGGTACGATTTTTGCTCGATTTTTAATGATTTTTAAGTTTTTGGGGTCGTTGCTTCGTATTCTAGCTAGCCCGTACATTAGATTTCTAAATTGTTATAGATTTTAAATGATGCCATTGTTGAATGCTTGGTTGTTTAAATGATTAATGATAGTTTTGGAAGGTTTGATGTTAGGTTAATAGTTTTTGAAAAGTGATTTTTGACAAAAATCACTTTTCAAAAAGGGTTTTAATTGAGAAATGTGTAAAATTCATGGATGAAATGTGAAATAAATGCAAAATATGGGCTAATAGGGACCCCATTGAAATTCGGCTACCATGGGTTATGGCTTAATTGTGTAATTTTGCATTTTTATGTGTTAAGGACTAAATTACAAAGTAGTCAAAAGTCTAGGGGTAAAATTGTAATTTAGCCAAGATGAATGTTTTAGGCTAAATTGAATTGAATGAAAGTTTGAATGAGTTAAATTTGATATATTATAGATCAAGATAAGCAAATACCGGAACTAGATCGAGAAAAACAAAAAGTGGACGAATAGTCGATAGTTTTATTCGAGGATACGAGGTAAGTTCGTATAATTAGAATCGAACTTTAAATACTTGTAATTATTTGAAATGAATGTTTGTGATTGAGTAATGGATATATATTGAGATACAAATGCCTTATTAATATTGTTTAATGGTTACCGAGCCCCGTTTGAACTGTATGAATTCATAGGATATGGGTGATATGTCACTAGGGTTATCGTTTTGGTCGAGCTCCTGCATTTTTTGTGGACACACCACAGCTCGTATGAGCTTACCGACATATCAGCTCGTAAGAGCTTACTGTTTTCAGCTCATTGGAGCTTACCATTTCAGCTCGTATGAGTTTACTGTTAAGCTCAATGAGCTTACCATTTTAGCTCAATAGAGCTTACTGTTCATCAGCTCAGGAGGAGCTTACCGATCATGGCTCGAAGAGCATAAATGATAATGAATTGACGAATTACTGATGTTTATCACCCGAGTATCCTTTGAAGTTCTAATAGGTTCAACGGGCACAAATAATGTTTATACGGATGAGTTACAGTTTACAAATGAATTATTGTTTATATGATTGAGAATGAAATGTTACAATGTTATATATGATATATGAATTTATTATGATGCAAGGTATTGTATTAATGGATGGTTTCATGTATTTTAAATGACTAACATGTGATGAATACTTGTGTTTAGGCATTTTGTAAGTGAATTGATTACACTTTGATTATGTATAAATGGTAAGTAATTGATGATCGTTTTATGGTTTACTAAACTAGACAACGATCACGACAAAGGAAAGCGCACCTATCGAATGGTAGTATAGCTATGGTGAGTCCAGAATATCGTATCCACAAGGACTAAAAGTACTAGTATTAACTATCTTTCTATTATTTAGCCTAAAATAAAAGGGATTTGTTTTAATCAAAAATTAACTAAAATAATTAACTAATGAACGCGACAGAGAGTGAAAGAAATAATCGAATAAACCAATAATAAGGACAATACCTAAGGAATAATCCACCTAGACTTCACTTATTATTCTGATTCTAAATTAAATGATTTATTTACTTGTCTTGATCCGTAAATCCTTAAATTATGTTAATTTCTCTTTCGAGACTAAGAACAACTGACTCTAGGTCGATTAATTGAAATCTCTTTCTAATTAAAATCCCTATTGTCGCATTAACTTGATTTATGGATTCCCTCCCCTATTATATTTGACTCTAATCCGACAGATTTATGTTGTCCTATCTCTCGAATTGCATGGAACTTCGCTTAATTATGCTAGATCTACTCTTAAACAGGGACTTTTGCTCCACTGAATAAGCACATCAAACTTGAATTAATATCCTGAAAACATTAAAGCAAGAATTAAGAACACATAATTAAAAATAAGAACAAGTATTTATCATGTAATTCAGACAATTAAATAATAAGATCAATTGTAGGTTTCATCCTCCTTAGGTATTTAAGGAGTTTAGTTCATAATGTAATAGGAAAACATCTCAAAAATAGGAAAACAACAAAACATAAGGAAACCCCCCAAAAAAAAAAATTCAAGAGAAATTGAATGGAGATCTTCAGTCTTGAAGGAGATCCTACTTTCGAGCTAAATTCGTTGGCGTTCTTTGAGTAATTCTTGTGTTCTAATTTGCGTGTCCTCTAGGTCTTCTTCTAGTGTGTTTATATAGACTTTAGAATGCTCAGAAACCCTAAAAATTGGCTTTTTCTGCGTGTTTGAGAAATAGGGAGCGATATCGACACGGACTGGCATATGGGTGTGTGGCCAGCCCATGTGGCTTACATGGGCGTGTGGCCAACCTGTGTGGAAATGCCCAGGCCGCGTGGATCTTCGAAACAGCTCTTTTTTCCCAATTTTGGCTCCTTTTTCGCTCCTTTCGCTCCCCTATACTCACCTAAGTATAGAAACATGAATTTAAAATATTAGGAGCATCAAATTCACTAATTCATATAATAAATCATGCAAAAAATCATCATGAATGGGATTAAAACATGTTACTTTTATAGTTTATCAAATATCCCTACACTTAATAAGTGTTTGCTTATCCTCAAGAAAAATCCTCAACTCACAATTAAAATTAATCTTTCTCAACTTGTAATTCTCATCAATAATGTTTTTTCATAATTCAAAAATAATCACACATTGATAATTCAACTAAAAGAGCCCTAAAGATTCACACATTTTGTAAGACATGAAAACATAGGTATCTCCCCTTATCTAAGTAATTACCTTTAATTCAAAAGCAACAAGATTTACATCCTCACTAAAGATTCACTCAAATCACTCAAAGTGTTTAAGGTTCAAAAATTAAGCACTCAAAAGTCAATTATGAAAAGTCATTACCATAGGCTTGCATGAAAATCAAATCTCCACCACTATAAAATGATATGATACACAAATCAAAAGGTCTTTAAAGGGTTGTAACAGGGCTTGGGTTAAAGGTGTGGATAAAGGATGAAAAAGAAGGTTAGAATCAAGATTAAATTGATAAATTACCTGACTAGAAAAATAAACTAATACTGAATAATTACATCAATCGAAATTATTAAAGAATAACACAAGCTTCTTATCAGAAAATGAAATTAACTATTTAAGCTCAAAAACATAGAACTAGTAATAATCAACATAAATGTATTTTTTTTCTTTTTTTTTTTACATAGAACTAGTAATAATCAACATAAATGTATTTTTTTTCTTTTTATTTTTTTGAGAACAATAGATAATAAGAGAAAATTTAACAATTGAAACAAAAGAACACAGTTAAGCAACTAACCAAATCAAATCTTGACAAAAAGGGAGTCAATAAAACGGGAAACAATTTTCAGTGAATCAAAAAGAGTTATGGGTTAGTATTCAACATAAATGTATTTTTTTTCTTTTTCTTTTTTTGAGAACAATAGATAATAAGATAAAATTTAACAATTGAAACAAAAGAACACAGTTAAGCAACTAACCAAATCAAATCTTGACAAAAAGGGAGTCAATAAAACGGGAAACAATTCTCAATGAATCAAAAAGAGTTATGGGTTAGTATTAATTGTTAAATCAAGAAACGGTTTGTTAGGCTTAAAAGGGGGTTCACTAAGGGTTAATTATGAAGGTAGGCTTATGGGATAAGTGGGTTAAAACCTAGGTGCCTTTATCATCTCAGTATATCAAATCAAATGTGTGGTCTCGACATGTATAATCGAAGAAAGTCTAGAATGACCAATCAGTATTGACACACTCATAACCAATAATAGAGTGAACAAGAAAAGTGTATGCTCTAAAGGCTCAAAATCTCACAAAAATTATGGCTTTTGATGTCAATCTTGCAAATTTCAAACTTCAAGGTAATACCTCAATTTAGGGAAACAACCTAAAAATTTTTAATTCTGAAAATAGACTTATCATGGTTGATTATCTAGTGTCTTAAAGTTTAAACCATCAATGCATAAATACCTATGAATTTAGTCTAAAACATATCAATAATAATCACAAATCAATAAGAATTCGTTCTAATAGTAGTATGAGAAAATTACTTAAACACAAGGCATAATTTAGGGATTTTCAAATAATCATATAAATGACCTCCCCTCACTTAAGATGTACATTTTCCTCAACGTACAAAAATAGATAAACATAATAGAAACTCATAAGAGAGGGAGAAAATTGAAACTGCCCTGAGTATTGGATGAAATTACCAAAATAGTGAGAAGCTGAATTGTAGATAAATGTAGATGTAGTGCAAAATTCTGAGCAACTAATAAGAAGATAAACACAATACTGAAGAAGATTAAAATGGGTTACTCGATTGGAAACAACCATAATAATTAAAATAGAGTTCAAAATACAAAGACAAAATAAACATAAGAAGAAAAAGAAAAAGAAAAATAGAAAGAAAAATAAAAATAAAAATAAATCTAAAGACAAATGGACTTAATGGTCCTTATCATCAAAGAAGTCAGCATCGTGAGTCATCGGTGCTGAAGATGAAATATGGAGGTGCTGACATATCTGCTGCAGAATGGCATCGATGTTATCGAACCTCTGAAAACATTGTTGCTTGAATCGAGTAAATCACTTCGAGAGGTCCTCAAGGGTAGCAACAAAATGAGTAAGGCGATGACTCGAAGGTGGTGGTGGAGGTGGATCCTCGTGGTAGGGAGGAATATCATCAGTAAAGTCCTCTAGGTCATACGAAAAGTCAGAATGAGACTGAGGGGGGTCCACTCCACGTCGCCACTCAATCATCCTCATATGGATCATGTTCGAGATGCCCTGAGGGAATATCTGGCCGACGAGGGTAAGTGCCGAGGACTACTCTGGTGTGTCGAGTAAACCAAAGTGTCGAGCAAGACGAGTCACGTAAGGGCCGAGACAGATGGGATCTTTCTTATAACATTCAGTTTGATGGCAGAAAGATAGTGCAATAAAGTACGCCAAGTCAATAATATGGCCGTGGGTCATGCTCCATAGGAAATATGTGTCATAAGTACTAACTACTCCTGTATTCTCTTTTTGACCTATCAACATATGAGCCAGAAGAGCATGAAGGTACTGTAGGGCCAGTAGGAGAGACGTTGCCTTCGAGCGACTCGCATCATAGTTTTGTCAAGCCGCCTATGAGATCAGTCTAACATCACGAGAGCGAGTGATGAATATGCCGATGAAGCTGAAGAAAGTCCTCGGCGCTCATGAATTCCTCTGTGTAGAGTCCCAAAGCAGCGTCGAACTCTGGACGCTCATATTTCGCACCAAACCACCGAGGCAAAAGGTGATGGTGATTGGCTCGTCATGGACTGACATGACCTGTTGGACCGAAAATGTGGCACCGAACTCTGAGGTGAGCTCCGTGTAGGTGGGCTCGATGATGGTGAAAAATCTATCCCACGGGCTGTAGTAATAATCGCGCGCATATTATCAGCCAAATGGACTTGCTCCAACACGGCCCAATCAATGCAGTGACCTAAACTGAGTGTTCACTATCGAAGTAGCTGGTACATATCCTCTTGGGGGCCAGCCAAAAATCGAAGATAAGGATGGCGAGCCTCAGTAGATACACTCGAGGACGAGGTCCTACCGGGGCCGTTCTGTTTTTTTGAAACGGGGACAGCAACCTTAGACTTGCCATGTGTGTTCGTCATAGTGTGCCTAAAAAAGAAAAAAAGAATAAGGGTTCATCAATAAATAAGTAAATAATCACGAATTCTACAAATAAAAGTTGAAAAAGCAATGTCTAAGTAATCCTAAATAATAAATTATGCCTAAACAATGTGTACTAAAATCCAAGCATGCAAAAATAATATTGTAGTACTGGCATGGGACAATGTGATAAAATAATAAAGAACAAAAGCAAATCATGACATAATAACAATAATATTTAAGGAAAATAACAAGTAACCTAAATAAACTAATCATAACAACAATAAGCAACAATACCTAAATAAAAATAAACCTAATGTTAGGAACAATTAAAAATAATAAATTCAACCAAAGAAGAATTAGTATACTAATCTAAAATAGTAACCAATATAACCAGAGGACAAATTAACAATCAATAATGCTCATAATTGATAAACTAACTAATAAAGAAGTAAAGGAGAATAATAAAGTAAATAAATAATAATAATAATAATAATAATAGTAAAGGAATAATGAGTAACAAGGGGGAATCGACGGTGATCGGTAGTGGCCGGAGGGAGGGTGCGGGATCGATGGTTAGAGGGAATGCGGTCGGTGTAGTGGTGGCCGGACGGAATGGTAAAAGGGATAGTAAAGAAGAAAAAGGAAGAAAGCGGAAGAAAGGAAACGGAAGAGAAGGAGGGAGAAGAGAGTGCACGAGTTGGGACTTGGTGGTTTTTAGGATGATTCTAACGGATAGAGAAAAGGGAAGGGTGTGGTGTGGGAACTAGGATCAACGAGGAAGGGTGGTGGTCAGAGGAGTGGACGGAGGTGGGAGCGGCGACTAAGGTAAATTGGAAAAAAAAGACAAAACAAAAAGAACAAGAAAAGGGGTTAGAGATTTTAAAAAAGACATAGTTGTGTGAGACCCGTGTTGGGCCACACGGACGTGTGTGAGACCAATGTTGGGCCACAAAGCGTGTCACACTTTCGTGTCATATATTATTTAGCTCGTAATGCAATTTAAAATTTCAGCCCAGTTTTCACATGGCCAAGGACACGCCTGTGTGTCCAGGTCATGTAATTCACGCGGCTGTGTCGCATAGCCGTGTGCAATGTTGTTCGCTTCTCCCACGCCTATGTGGCCTCACACACGTCTGTGTGTCTGAACACATGACTGTGTGCCTTGACCGTGTAGCTCTCTGACTTGTTTAAAGATTGAAAATTTAGCTCCAGTTTTTACACGGCCTAAGACATGCCCGTGTGTTGACCACATGGTCGTGTCGGACTCCCATGTAGACTACTTTAAGCCCGTTTCTCTCTCCATTTTTGGGGATTTAAGCTTCAGGGCTCACACGACCGTGTCACCTGGCCGTGTAACTCTATGTCAATTTCCTGTAAAAATAAAAACTAAGTCCTAAGATCTACACGACTAAGGACACACCCATGTGTCCAAGCCGTGTGGGTCACATGGCCATACCACACGACCGTGTAACTTATTAACACCCCTATGTTAAGTCAAACGGCTTAGGACACGCCTGTGTGTTTAGGCCGTGTAGGTCAAAAACCTGCATTTTAATGTTTCGTTAATTTTATGAAATAAAAATAAGAAAATTAGCAATGTTAGTACTCGGGTTGCCTCCCAAGAAGCGCTTATTTAGAGTCTAAGCTCAACTTACCTCATATTCACATGGTCATGGTGGGTCACGGAATCGAGACTTCTCTTTCTCACTTTCAATTCCTTTATTTAAATAAGGTTTAAGTCAATATTTTTTACCATAAAAGTGGAAAAATAAGAATGAGTTACCTCGACTGTACTGTATGGAAAGATATTGAGTACCGTTAAAGGAGTCGCTCCATTTGCGTTAGGCTCAGAAAGGGTTGGTTTCATCTAATAACACCTGGTCCCCTACCTTGAATTGGTTCGTCTCATCTTTATGCTCGTCATGGTTTTGTTTTAATTTGGCATTGTGTATTTTTGGTTTCTCATTGACATGTTTCCGCCATTTGTCTAGTTCATCGATCTGAAGCTTTCGTTCTTTATGGACTGTTCTAATGTTTTCGTATGAACTAGAACGTGGCTCATTTGTGCTTTTAGAAATTTTTTCCTGCAAAGAGGGTTGAACCACATGATTAGCCTTATTGTCAGGATTTAGAAAATCACATTCATCACACGATGTCTTAACCAAATCATGAGCCTGAAGAGTGATTGTTTCGTCACCTACATGAAGTGTTAGTTTACTTCTACCAACATCTATGATAGTTCTAGTAGTTGCTAAAAAGAGCTGACATAGAATTAAAGGTAAGTCACTATCCTCATCCATGTCTAGAACAACGAAGTCGTCTGGGAATATAAATTTATCAATCTTAACGAGTACATCCTCAACAATACCCCTAGGAAATCAAATAGTTTTGTCTGCCAGTTGAATACTCATCCTAGTTTGTTTAGGTTTCTCAAGACCTAGTTGTTTAAACATTTTATAGGGCATGACATTTATACTCACCCTTAAATCGGCCAAAAAATTATCAATATTTAAACTACCAATTAAACAAGGAATAGTAAAACTCCCTGGATCTTTCAACTTGTTGGGTAGTTTGTTTTATATAATTTCTAAGCAAACTGCATTTAACTCCACATGCGACGAATCATCTAAATTCCATTTGTTTGCCAGAACCTTCTTTAAAGATTTAACTGAGTTGGGCATCTGTGAAAGAGCTTCAATAAACAGTAAGTTAATATGTAATTTTTTTAAAAGGTTAAGAAATTTACCGAATTATTCATCTGTGCGGTCTTTCTTTGTCACGTTGGGGTATGGCACACGAGGTGTATATTTTTTACTCACTGATTTTTGTTTACTCTGGTTTTCATCCACCTTTTCGTTACTTACCATGCTTTCTTGCCTTAGTTCTTGTTTGGATTCAACTAGCCCTTCTTCATATAGAACAGTAATCGTATGGAGCTACTCTCTTGGGTCAGTCTCGGTGTTGCTAGGTAAGCTACCTTGTGGTCTTTCTGAGATCAGCTTAGCAAGCTGACCTATTTGATTCTTGAGCCCTTGAATTGATGCTTGCTGATTTTTAAGCATTGTTTCGGTGTTTTGGAAACGTGTTTCTGACATCGAGATGAATTTCGTTAGCATCTCCTTAAGGTTTGGCTTCTTTTCCTACTAGTAAGGAGGTTGAAAGCTTGAAGGGGGTTGTGGTCTTTGATTGCCTTGACCACCCCAAGAGAAGTTGGGATGGTTCCTCTAAGCTGTATTGTAAGTATTACTATAGGGGTTATTCTGAGGTCTAGAATTGTTACCCATATAGTTGGCTTGTTTGTTCGTAATGCTAGGGTTGTAGGCTAGGCATTTTGGATTATTCATTCCTCCTCCACTTGTGTCCTAGTGCATCACCGGATGTACCTACATAGAACCATATAAACCATCAATCTTTCTATTTAAAAGTTCTACCTGATTTGACAACATGTTAACCGCATCAATGTTAAAAACACTGGCTACTTTTGTCTACTTTGTCCTCATGACTTGCCACTAACAATTATTCAGTGACATCTCCTCTATGAACTCATAAGCCTCCTCAGGTGTTTTATTAGTTAGGGTACCACCGGCGGCTGCATCGATCATCTGCCTAGTTGAGGGGTTCAAACCATTATGAAAGGTCTGAAAATGTAACCATAAAGGTAACCCATGGTGAGGGCACCTTCTCAATAAATCCTTATACCTCTCCCATGCATCATATAAAGTCTCTAAATCTATTTGCACGAAAGACGAGATATCATTCCTCAACTTAGCTGTATTAGCTGGTAGGAAATATTTTAATAAAAACTTCTCAGTCATTTGATCCTAAGTAGTGATGGACCCTAGTGGTAAAGAGTTCAACCACTGCGTATCCTTATTTCTCAATGAGAAAGGGAATAATCGTAGGCAAATAGCACCATAAAAAATGCCATTTATCTTGAAAGTATCACAGAACTCTAGCCAAATGAGTATTTGGGTCTTTATCCTGCAAACCATCAAACTGAACAAACAGTTGGATCATTTGTATAGTGTTAGGTTTCAGTTCAAAATTATTTGCAGCAATGGCAGGTCTAACAATACTCGATTCAGCCCCAGTGAGAGTGGGCTTAACATAATCGTACATAGTACGAGGAGCAGGATTCTGATTTACAGGATTCGCAGCAACCACAGAAGCTAGCGGATTATTCCAATTTTCAGCCATCTCCTCGGTAATATTGGTATCATCCTTGTGCTCTTCCTCTATATACTGTAAACACTGTCTTATTTCTCTATGATTTCTACGAGCTGTGCTTTCAATTTCACTTGTCAAAAAGTAGAGATCCTGACAGGTTTCTTCTAGTCATAAACTATAAGAACCTGCCAGAAGCAAACAAAAGAAAAAATAGTAATTGAAAACAAAACTAAAACAAAAATAAAATAAAATAAAATAAAACAAAAATGGCTAAATTAATAACAATCAAGCATTCCTAATATCTCGATCCCCGGAAACGGCGCCAAAATCTTGATGATCATTTTATGGTTTACTAAACTAGACAGCGATCACGACAAAGGCAAGTGCACCTATCAAATGGTAGTATAGCTATGGTGATTCCAGAATATCGTACCCACAAGGACTAAAAGTACTAGTAGTAACTATCTTTCTATTATTCAACCTAAAATAAAAGGGATGTTTTTTAATCTAAAATTAAATAAACCAATTAACTAATGAACGCGATAGAGAGTGAAGGAAATAATCGAATAAACTAATAATAAGGAAAATACCCAAGGAAGAATACACCTAGACTTTACTTATTATTCTGACTCTGAATTAAATGATTTATTCATTTGTCTTGATCCGTAGAAATCCCTAAATTATGTTAATACCTCTTTCGAGACTAAGAACAACTGACTCTAGGTTGATTAATTGAAATCTCTTTCTAATTAAAACCCCTATTGTCACATTAACTCGATTTATGGATTCCCCTATTAGATTTGACTCTAATTCAACAGATTTATGTCGTCCTATCTCTAGGATTGCATGCAACTCCGCTTAATTATGCTAGATCTACTCTTAAACAGGGACTTTTGCTCCACTAAATAAGCACATCAAACTTGAATTAATATCCTGAAAACATTAAAGTAAGAATTAAGAACACATAATTAAGAACAAGAACAAGTATTTATCATGTAAATCAGACAATTAAATAATAAGATCCATCGCAGGTTTCATCCTCCCTAGGTATTTAGGGAGTTTAGTTCATAATGTAATAGGAAAACATCTCAAAAATAAGAAAACTACAAAACATAAAGAAACCTAAAAAAAATTCGAGAGAAATTGAATGGAGATCTTCAGTCTTAAAGGAGATCCTGCTTCCGAGCTGAATTTATTGGCATTCTTCAAGTAATTCCTGTGTTCTACTCTGCATGCCCCCTAGGTCTTCTTCTAGTGTGTTTATATAGAATTTAGAATTCTCAAAAACCCTAAAAATTAGCTTCTTCCTCGTGTTTGGGAAATAGGGAGCGATATCGACATGGACTGGTACATGGGGGTATGGCCAGCTCGTGTGGAAATGCCCAGGCTGTGTGGACCCTGGAAATAGCTCTTTTTGCCTAATTTTTGCTCGTTTTTCGCTCCTTTCGCTCCCCTATGCTCATCTAAGTATAGAAACATGAATTTAAAAGATTAGGAGCATCAAATTCACTAATTCATATAATAAATCATCCAAAAACACATCAAGAATGGGATTAAAAACATGTTACTTTTATGGCTTATCAGTAATTCTAAATTATACGGGCTTACTAAGCTATAAAACTTACTCTGTTTCTTTTTTTATGTTTTATAGAGGTTCGATAGCTCGCTTGTTTCGGACAAGTCGGAGTTGCACATCACACTATCCAATTTCCGATTGGTACTTTTGAACTTATGGATAATTGTAAATATGACATGTATAGGCTATTTTAAAATATGTTAATTAAGTTACTTCATATAAAGGTTTTGTTATATTTTGTGTATGAGTTAAGTCATGTGATTTGGCTTATTTTGGTATCATGTTTTGATTGTGTATAAATGTTATAATATGGTATATTTTGGTAAGAAATAAATGGAATGAAAATGTGCAAATGATGTCTTGATATGTATTTGGCATATGAATGGATTATGCATGATATTAATTAGGTAATTGAGTACTAAGTTGAATTGATATATTATGTATATGAAATGTTATGGAATGATTTCCAATTGGGTTATGAAATGTGGTCATTCATGCTTGTGTACACTTGTGATAATAGGGTGGCAAAATGGTTTTGTAAATAGCCTATTTTTGTCCACACGGGTAGGGACACGGATGTGTGTCTCAGCCGTGTGTGACACATGGTTAAATACACGACCGTCTGTCCCCTGGTGTTGAAATGGAATGGAAGTCAGTATGCTCCACATGGCCGATCACATGGGCATGTGATTGGCCGTGTGGTACAAGTCAGTGTACCCCCTAAAGGGCACACGGGCGTATGGTTGGCCGTGTGACCCAAGTCAGAATCCTCTCCAATTTTCACACGGCCTGGCACACGTGCATGTCCTTGGCCGTGTGACACAAGTCAATATGTATGCCTTGTTTTCACAAGATCTAAGAAAAGAGCGTGTCTACTAGTCGTGTGAGGCACACGGGCGTGTGATACTTGAAATGTTGAAATTTTTATAAGTTTCCAAAACTATAACATGTTACTGATTTAGTCTTAAATGCATAATTTAAGCTTTGTATGCTTGATTTAAGTATGTAATGAATGTTAATGAACGATATTTACAAAAATGAGATGATATTTGATAAATAATTGTTTTGAACTGAGTTAAAAGTCCGGTAATGCCTCTAACCTATTCCGGTGACGGTTACGGGTTAGGGTGTTACACTTTATGCAAGTATATGTATGCATACAATCTCATAGAAAAAATGAAGACATTGACAGACAGTTAGATAGAAGTAGATATGTACACACAACCAGCTAGCCAGGTTCATGATCAGACATCAAACATAACAGTTATATATAACACAAAACCCGAAGCCCAATTCAGAGTCTTAATTACCCTCACTAAAGATTAGCCAAGGGTCGAAACACATAGACACATTCTCAGATAAAAAACGTACATAGAACCAAAATAACAGACTTAGGACCACACATCCGCATGCTCTAGCCGTGTGGAAAAGCCTAGGCCGTGTGGGGGTCAAAACGCCCGTGTGGAGAAAGGCACACGCCCGTATGAGCCAAGGACACAGTCATGTGAATAGGCCGTGTAACTTACTATCCATTTGTGTTACAATAAAGTATAGGGCAGACATAGCTGTGAGAGGGTCTCACACGCCCATGAGCCCACCAGACACGGCTGTGTGTCCAAAACACATGCCCGTATGGAATCCTTAAATCCCCAAATTAGCCATATGGCTGTAGCACCAAATCACTAAATCCCTAATTCCCAATCACACATACACGTGTACCCACGGGACACGACTGTGTGAAAATCAACTAAAATCCCCAAATCGGCCACACGGCCGTGTGACACCAAATTTTTCCTAGAACCCTAATTCCTAATAGCACACGGCGGTATGGACCGCTCATGTTGGGGCACATGCCCGTGTGGCCACTCGTGTGGTCACAAAATCACCTACAAATAGCTTAAAAATTGAGCTTTCTGGCCACTAAATTGACCCCTAATTGATGGGATCAGAAACACACCAACTTATACAGATTTCCATGCCATTCAATAGTATTATCAAACATCGACAACTAATTTCCAAAAGGCACATAAATTGCCGCATTCTACCAAAATCAAACTTACAATTCATAAATATAATTGAAAAGTCTCAAAGCCTACAGCTGATTCGCAATCCAAAAACGTCCAGGTGTCGACTCGACGGTAAAGAAATGAAACTTCCCCAAAACCACAAACACCACCTTTTTTTACCAAAAGAAGAAAACGAAGGAAAAGCGAAAACAGAAAAAAAAAGAGAAATAAATGTGAAAAAAAGAAGAAGGAAATTCCAAAAATAAAAATAGAAACTCAAATAAATAGATAACTAAATAAGACTAATTAATTGTTTTTAAACTTAAAGCAAATCTACTATTTAACAATATAAAAATATATCACCCAAAACGCACACACAAGGACTCAAACCCAGAACTGAGAGGTTCGTTAACACTTACTCCACCACCAGACTAGCTGGCCGATTCTTTCACTATAACACAGAAACTATTCCAAGTGCGCGACCTATTCACTGACCCTTACTAAGGAATCTCAAACTTCTAACCTCAAGAATCGGGGTGTTACAACTCACCCCTCCTTACAGAAATTTTGTCCCTGAAATTTCCAACTCAATAGAATATTGGTATAACACAAGCTACACCACTAAACTCTCGCTGCGCACTCTAGCCCGAGCAGTACCATACCAAACTTAAGACCTCAAACACACACTACTAATATTTAACCATGGAAGCAAATATACAGTTGTCCTATCACACATGATTACCATGCTTTAATCAAAGCATCGAAATATTTGCAACCATTCATGTCTCAAGCTCGTCGAGGATACTCTCGGACCCTGTTCTATGGACCTGCATCGAAAACATGCTCCTGCCTTCTTCCAACAATTACCCGGATGGCACTTCTTACAGTGCTCACAAAACGGAGTGCTCGCACCACTATCGACACCCTCTGCAAAATCACTATTGCCACTTAAATGCGTTTTAACTCGTTTGACAGGCCGAGGCTCTAATCTCGAAGGGTTACGATTCCTTTCTTTCCACAATCCACGCACCTACCTTGAACTAACTCTCTATTCCTCTCTAAACTAGCCTCGAAGACTTTCTCTAACACCTCTCTCACCACTCGAGTCAACACCTTGGTGCCAACCACTGGGTTATTGCTACCCAAAGCTGGCAAAACCGCATTGACTTCTAACTCTTGAACAAGCTCATATCTCGAAGAAGCAAATGACTCTTCGAGAGACTCAACAGATTGACCCTCACGATCATGCTTACCATCAGAATCCATATACGTCATGCCGCTAACTTAGAATAACTACATTTTTAGAAAAAAAAACACAATTTAAATAAAAAAAATCTATATTTCTAATCTTACAGTTTTGAATTTCCACCTAGACCAGCATCGAAGTCTCAGACATTTTATTTTTGTAAAACGTTTCCAAAACACAATCATTTCCATTTACTGTGGTAAAGTTTCTCAAAATTTCTTTTTCAAAACAAGCACATGCAAACACAGATATGTAAAAACACAGGTTGAGTTTTTGCAAACCTAGCTCTGATACCACTAAATGTAACACCCCAAAACCCAGCCTAGAAGTTTAGACCGAATTTCGGAGGTCACATTGATCATCGAAGTGATCGATGAAAAATTTTACAAAACAAGTTATCACAATGAACCAAAAACATTTGATCGTTCAAAATTCAGTCAGAAAAAAATTAAAGTTAAGTTTAATATAAAAAAATAAAATGTACGAGCGAAAAATTCCAAACAGAACTTGTACCACAGTTTTTATAAAACCCTACAGACCAAAATGGTAAATGCAAATGAAAACTGAAAAGATAATTGATAAATTATTTTCAATCGAGACTATTCGAGACCTCTTGTAACACCCCTTACCCGTGTCCTATACCGGGATAGGGTATGAGGCATTATCGGACTTAAACACAAACAATCATGCAAATCGGGCCATAAAATTTCATTCATATTTTAATTGATTCAATCACGTGCATATCATCCCTTATTTGGGTTTACGAAGCCCAAAACATAATTTAGAAAGGATTCGAGACTAAATAGAGAACTTTGGAAAGCTCTGAGAAAAACTTAAAATTTTTTCTCATGAAACAAAGTCATACGCCGATGTGGACACAGGGACGCACCCGTTTTCCATCAACACGTCCGCGTCCTCAGGCCGTGTAACTCTCTATTTATAACGTCAGCAAATAAATTGAACCACACGGCTAGGCCACACGCCCGTGTCACGAGGTCGTGCCCCTCACACGGTTGAGACACAGCCCTGTTTCATCCCGTGTAGTTACCTCTTGGGCTATTTTCCAAGCCTTTTTGTCACCCTTACATGCACACACATATACATGGATCCAATGGCATTCAACATCCTCAATTATGATACAAACATATCATTTACTTATCAACATGCATGTGTTACAAACCAAGGCTAGTCATACTATAGTTGTCTTTGTGCCAATTTATTTCAACTTATCACCAAACTTCCATGTTCAAAACATTATTATTTTATCTCCATATTACACATTTAATTCATGGTCATAAAGCATGAATTCAACACACATGATATATTGCCAACTATGTATGACAAACAAACATAATCATATCTTCACATCATAAGTAATAAATCATAACATGACTAGCTAGACTTACAAGCCATAATCAATATAAGCCACATCTCATGGTCACATACAATAGCTCAAAATAGGCCAATACATTTGGCCAAATCATAATAACACATGTCATAAAACTAGGTCTCTATACATGCCACTCACTTGATAATTTTAACATATGTAACAATATTCCAAAGGTATTGGCTTGCTAGTGTGATGCTGCCTCCGACGATCTCCAACCCTGAGCCGACTTAACAACACTAAAAGAAATGGAAAGGAGGGAGTAAGCTTTACACTTAGTAAGCTCGCATGAATGTATTAACATGCTATTTTTCAATTCCTCTCTATTTATTCAAAGTCCAATTAAGCTATTTTCTCGAGTCATAGTCACTAAATTATTTATATCCAGAGCTACGGGACTTTAAATTGAGAACCGCTAATTTTTCCAGAAACCAAAATCACATATATTCTTACCATAAAATTTTCAGAATTTTTTGTCTAGCCAATAAGTATATTTTATTATTCAAAGTCTCCCCTATTTCACTGTTTGACAGCTTCGACCTTTCTTCACGAATATTTATTTATCTCTTAGTACGGGATTCAGATAATTTTCCCATCTAATTCTCTTGAAAATATACTCATTAAAGACTTAGTCATATGAATTCTAACCCATAATTATTTTTGTAAAATTTCTAGTAATTTTCCCAAGTCAGAATAGGGGATTCCAAACTCATTCTAACTCTGTCTCACCATAATTCTAATATCTCATAATATTAAATTCTTTTGCTTATACCGTTTCTTCTATATGAAACTAGATTCAATAAAATTTCATTTCATATTTAATTCAGCCTTTAATTCAACTTCCAAAATATTTTTTGGATTTTCAAAGTCGGACTATTACTGCTGTCCAAACAGTTTTAGAGCAACAAAATGATAATCATCATAAGATTGCCATAAAAATTATTCTCATATGTATCACTTATTTATTTTCATTCTTACCACAAGTCCATTTCACTTCCCATGTCCAACACATGTTCGTGGGTTTCGAGTACGTATATGTGCTGTCTCTTAGCACCACCACTCGTCCAAACGTGGCAATCATATTCATCATAATAGTATCTTATAACATAAATAAGTTTGTCATGGCAAAAACCCCTTTTTATTCATTTCTCATATTAATCCCGTTGAATTTTCTCAGAAGTTTCGATGGATATCCCCTGTACCGTCAAATCATACAAGTGATCATTTTAAGTACGCACTCCCATGAACCTCACATCTTACGGTGGGATTACCAGTCCAAGCTAAATCCCTTGTAATATAAACTCATAGAGTAAATGTCGGGATTACCAGTCCAGGCTAAATCCCTTGTAATGACAATTACTCTCTTGAGCTCGGATCTGAATTACCAGTCCAAGCCAAATTCAGACCCTAATCGGATTACCCGTCCAGGCTAAATCCATATTGCACACATATTCTTCGGGAGGCTAGATCACTTTACAAGTTCATGTTCGTCAATTCGTAATTTTCCTTTCTAAAAAGCACACTCCCGCGAACCTCCTTTCTTACAGCGAGATTACTAGTCCAAGCTAAATTCCCTACAATGACATATACTCAAATGAAATTGGATCTGAATTACCAGTCCAGGCTAAATTTAGAACCTAATTTAGATTACCCGTCCAGGCTAAATCCGTATATTCTTCAGGAGAGCTATATAGAGATTAGATCACCCATCCGGGCTAGATCCTTTTTGCCATCAATTCCTTTTCAAGAATCCATCAAATATCCTATTTCATTCTACTGAGATTTTTCTTCCTCTTATTATCAATCATGTCAATGTTTCATAAATTTCCATACATTGAGCATTCAATTCATATCCTTATCAAGAGCGTACATTTATCATATAATCATCATTTGAGCAACTAACATACCTCACACATTGTATTTACTTAAAAATGGACTTACCTTCCTTTTCACTCTTTGACAAGTTATCCAACTTAATAAAACATCATGTTATATCAAATTCTCAATATATTTAGCTATTATATAGCAAGCCATCAATGATTGAACCATCAAACATTTCATTTGCTACTAGACATATATCATTGTTCTCACAAATTTTATTTACCATTGTTTCATCACTTTTCAATATATATTAAATCATGCCATTCATGCAATAATAATATAGAATTTTCAATTCAAATATAGCATTGCAATATTATTGACACACGAACTTACGTCGGCACCAAAATAGCAAAAAGGAACTTAACCGTTGATTTTCCATTTTTCACCCGATCTAGGTCCAATCCTCGTTTTCCTTAATCTATAATATCACATTTAGTCTAATTATTAGTCAAATTATTTAATGCAATCCAAAAATCATATTTTTCCAAAATTATATTTTTGCCCCTAAACTTTGTTAAAATTACACTTTTGCCCCCAGGCTCGTAAAGTGATTTTTTTCAATTTTCTCACTCTATAGGCCTAGCCGAACAATTTTCATAACTATAGAAAACTAGAATTCTCATCAAAATACCCTTTGATATCATTTTTACAACTTTTACAAAATGGTCCTTTTGGACGTTTTTATCGAAAATCGCTTACTAAAAGTCATTTATTTAAGTCATTTATTTAACATCCAACACTCATTTTCTACCATTAGACATCAAAATGCATGCATGTCACACATGGGTCAATTTCAAAACATGAACCCTAGCTCAAATTAATGGTAGAAATAGATAGATCTTGTTACAGGGATTGCGAAAACGTAAAAATCATTAAAAACGGGGCTAGAACAGACTTACAATCGAGCTTGGAAGCTTGAAAAACCCTATCCATGGTTTCTCCATGTGAGTTTTGGCCAAGAGGTTGAAGATAGGAAAAAATTGGCTTTTAATTTTGTTTTTAATTCATTTTAATAACTAAATGACCAAAATGCCCTTAATGAAAAACTTTGGAAACATGCCTAACCATGTCCATTTTTCTCAACCAACTTAACCAATGGTCTAATTACCATATAAAGACCTCCAATTTAAAATTTCATAACAATTGGACACCTCTAGCATGTAGAACTCAACATTTGTACTTTTTATGATTTAATCCTTTTGACAAAATTGACTGCCCAAATGTCAAAATTTTTGAACAAAATTTTCAAAAAATCATTTCATGAAATTGTAGACCATATAAAAATAAAATTTTCCTCATTGGATTTGTGGTCCTGAAGCCACTGTTCCGACTAGGCCCAAAATCGGGATGTTACACCTCTGCATACTAAGTCCAGCTACCGAAAATGGAAAGGTACCTGCAGGGGGAAACACTAATGGGGGTGAGCTATACGAGCTCAGTGTGAGTTCAAAATGACTACCAGCAGATTCCAGAAGAGAGCCCCAAATGCAGATTAATAGCAAAACATATTTACAAACATATGCAGAAACAAAAGCCAAACACGAAACCAACACCCCAACACACATAACAGTCAGAGCACACCAAGTACACATAGAGTACTCAACACAAGTGTTGTTCAGTCAAATAGAACACCCAAATAGATGCATATGAATGTAATTAAGTACTAAAACTCACCCATTACGCCAAAACACCTTTTCGTCCCTCGATCACACCCCAAAAGAGCTGTTAAAGTTTATCCAACCAATCACACCAAATAGGATCTCAAAGGCCCATCCAACCCTACATACCATGAATATGGATAAGCCACTCAAATAATAATACGTAGCAGGGCTAGTGTATATGCAGTACAGTGCAATGCGGTAGTCCATTGTATAGACTTGTTATAGTTTAAATTGCCAGATCAGATAATAGTGCGCAGTAAAGTTGACGTACATGCGATACAGTACAGTAAACCACTGTACGAATAAGTTACAGTCAAACTGCCAGATTAGATCAAAATCAGTCTCCCTTCTCTTCGTAACCAACCTAAAAATTTACTTTATGCAAGTGTATGTATGCATGCAATCTCATAGAAACAATGAATACATTTACTGATAGTTAGACAGAAACAAATATGCACACATACCCAGCTAATCGGGTTTAGGATTAGAGATCTCACACAAGAGTCACATATAACACATAAGCCGAAGCCCAGTTCAGAGTCTTAATTACCCTCACTAAAGATTAGCCAAGGGTCGAAACACACAGACACATTCTCAGATAAAAACCATGCACAGAACCAAAATAACAGACTTAGGACCACACGTCTGTGTGCACTAGCCATGTGGAAAAGCCTAGGCCGTGTGGAGGGAGGCACACGACTATGTGGCTGAGGCACACACCCATGTGAGCCAGGGACATGGCCATGTGAACAGGCCGTGTAACCCACTATCCATTTGTGCTACAATATAGTACAGGGCAGACACGGCTGTGTAGGGTCTCACAGGTCCGTGTGCCTACCAGACACAGCCGTGTGTCCAAAATACTTGCCCGTATAGAATATCTAAATCCCCAAATTAGCCACACGGCCGTGTGCCACCAAATCACTAAATCCCTAATTCCCAATCACACACGCCTGTGTACCTAGGGGACACAACTGTGTGAAAATTGACTAAAATCCCCAAATTGGCCACACGGCCGTGTGGCACCAAATTTTGTCTGAAACCCTAATTCTTAATAGCACATGGCCGTGTGGACCGCTCATGTAGGGCACACGCCCGTGTGGCCACTCATGTGGTCACGAAACCACTCACAAACTGCTTGAAAATTGAGTTTTCTGGCCACTAAATCGACCCCCAATCGATGGGATTTAGAAACACACCAACTTATATAGATTTCCATGCCATTCAACAGTATTACTGAACATCGACAACTAATTTCCAAAAGGCACATAGATTGTCACATTCTACCAAAATCAAACTTACAATTTACAAATATAATTGACAAGTCTCGAAACCCATACTTGATTCGTAATCCAAAAGTGTCCAGATGTCGACTCGACAAAAAAGAAACAAAACTTCCCCAAAACCACAAACACCACCATTATTTTTTACCAAAAGAAGGAAAATAGAAAACAGAAAAAAAAAAGAGAAGTGAATGTAAAAAAAAAAGAAAAATGAAATTCCAAAATAAAAATTAAAACTCAAATAAATAGATAACTAAATAAGACTAAATAATTATTTTGAAACTTAAAGTAAATCCACTATTTAACAATATAAAAATATATCACCCAAAACACACACACAAGTACTCAAACCCAAAACCGAGACCAGCAGACCGATTCTTACATTATAACACAGAAACTATTCCAAGTGCGCTACCTACTCACTGACCCTTACTAAGAAATCTCAAACTTATAACCCCAAGAACTGAAGTGTTACAGGAAATGTGACTTTGGGTCTATGTAAAGATCTGTTTTGTAAGTTTTATTTCTACATTAGTTGGTGGCACAAAAAAAAAAAAAGAAAATTGTGCTACCACTTGGGGTCTTTATAAAGGCTTATTCTTGCAAATTTTTTAAAAAAAATTGTCTATTTTTTTAATATTTTTTAAAAATGACCTTTTTGAAAATTTAGTCCGAGCACAGGCAAAAGCGTGCATACGTCAGTGCGTTTTTGCTGACACCATACATATCCATACTGATAAATAATATTTTAAGTGACCCGTTTTTATAAATAATGTTGGAAATAGGCCTTTTTTAATAAAATACCCGAGATTGAAAGCATTTTAAGATAAATCTCTCTAATAAGTGTGCTTTTTAAAGTTTTAACCATACATATCCATACTATCCAAAATTAACTTATTGTGTTTACAAGTATACAAGGGCGAATTTAGAGGCTAACCAACCCAACCCAACTTTTGATAGAATTTGTTTTGGGTAATTTTGATAACAAAAAATAATAACATAATTATTTGAATTTTTAAATTATATATAACATAGAAAAAAAAATAATTTATGTATATAATTGATTTGGGGCCATAGTAGGAAAGAAAGGTCTATTAGGAGGTATGTAGATTACATAGTTTGTTTATATAATCAGCTTCGAAAAGTACTAGTGTTGTGCATAACATGTAAGGGAAACTTTGTTAACATGGAGGTTTGTCAAGTATACTACTTCACATAGTATTAATCTATAATATATATATTTTAAATAATTTTGTTGTAGATTTTAATCATATTTGTTTTTTTAACATAACGCCTAAAACAATCTATAATCACTTCTCAACTCATAAATAAGAGAATAGTGATAGTTGAAGACTTTCGAATTTTAAGATTTTAATTTATTTAATCCTTCAAGTAGATTTTCCACTTTGATGAAAATTTAGTAATGGCTACATTCTTTCCATAAGGTTTTCTATTGTTGGGTTAGAATGAGTTTATGTGATAATGTGGTGAATGTAGTTATGGGTGGTTGATAATAAAATCGTTCTACCAGCCTCTAACTTTACTACCCTTAACCAGTTTTTCTCAAGATTCATATCAGCGAAGGAAAGAACTGGTGTTACTTTTCAGGATTTCGCTGGCCAAGAATATTTTAAGACAGAATTACAAGAGATTGTACGAATTTTAAAATACGATGAGGAGTTCCAAAATCAACATTTTTTATAGTTGGGACCCAAATATATATCCCATATAAGTAATAACGTATCGAAGTACAACAAATTTCAAGCACAAGAAATAATGGGATTTGGGAAACTCCCATTTATACAAACAAATATATGTGGTGAAAAAAAAGAACAGACAATACTCAAAATCAAGTGACAAAGACGACCGAAAACACATTGAAACAAATCCAGTATGCAGCAGATAAACAAAAGGGTATTTCAAGGAGTAGAAGGAGAAGGTGGGGGAGAAAGGAAAGGAATAGAGGGGATTGCAGTTGGGATTGTGGGCATACTTGGCAGAGGAGGCAGTGTGGCCTTGGTTCACTTGCCAATGTAGGCAACCCAGGCATGGTAGGAAGTGGAGGAAGCGCTCCAGCCCTTGGCAATGCTGGTATGGATGGCTGTGGGAGATTAGGGATAGATGGCAGTGGGGGGAGTGTGGTTGTAGGCAAAGTTGGCATTGGAGGCAATTGAGGTAGCCGCAGAAGGTGACGAGCTGCTACCATAACATCAATGCTTGCAAATGACAAAGCCATCACGAATGCTAAAACAAAGCAATTGAAAGATGCCATTTTTCTAAAGATGTGATCCAATTCGAAAGAAAGCTCTCGTTTTGATAGTTGTGGAGTGAGGGCGAGAAAGCATGGTGTTGGGGTTTATATAGGTCTTGGATCAGTGGAGTTGGTAATGTCTGATCATGTATGGTTGGAATGGAGAAAACATAGTCAATATTAAAGGATTTGGTAGCTCAACCTTAACTTCCTATGGGGATTGGAGTTTAAAACAGGTGAAATGCTGTTGTGTTGGCAGAGAAGCTTCATCAAGCCACTTAATTAAACAGTATACTAAAACAATCTTCCAATTTAGTTTTCGCTAGTTGGACAGATATCTAACAAAATTAGGATTTGTTTACTTAACATATAAATAAACTTTGCTATGGTTCATCTTAAAATTGTTGGGCATTAACATACTGCTTTGTATAGACTTGTTAATTTTGGCTCCAACCTGAAATGATTCAAACAATTATTTTAAAATTATAAACAAATAACTTGAAATTACTTAAATTTGAAGCGACCAAGATCTGAAATAATCCAAACCTATAATAATGATGTCCATGAAACCAACTAAAATTTCGACTAAAGCAAGTGTATCTATCAATTAATAGTATAGCTATGGTGAGTATAGATATCATTCCTACGAATACTAAAAGTACTAATAATTACCGTTTTTCTATTATTTAACCGGTAAATTCAAGTGATTGATTAAAAACTAAAATGAACTAATTTAATTAACTAAGGAATACGACAAAGAACAAAACAGGAAAATAACCAATTAGTAACCAATAAGCAAAACAATACCCAGGGAAGAATTCACCTAGACTTCATCCTTCACTATCAATCTAAATTACGCAATTTATTTACTTAGTATCTTGGCCCGTAGAAATCCCTAAATTATGCTAATATCTCTTTCGAAAGTAAGAGTATTGACTCTAGGTTGATTAATTGAAATATCTTTCTAATTAAAAACCCTATTATCGCATTAATTCGTGCTATGGATTCCCCCTATTAGATTTGACTCTAATCTGGTAGATTTATGTCATCCTATTTCTAGGATTGCATGTAACTCCACTCAATTACACAAGATCTACTCTTAAACAGGGTCTATTTCTCCTGATTTAAGCACATCAAACATAGATCAATAGTCTAAAAATATTAAACTAAGAAATTAAGCACACATAATTGACAACAAGATCTAAGTATTTATTGTGTAAAATAAAAATCAAAAGACAAAATTCATCATAGGGTTCATCTCCCCTAGGTATTTAGAAAATGAGTTCATGCTTGAAAATAAAAACATCCCAAAGACAGTATATCCGAAAGAAATAAAGAAATTCATTATAGTCTCCTAAGAAATCAACTGGAAGTCTTCAATCTTGATGGAAACCTGATTCAGAATCGGCTTCAATGGTGTTTCTCGAGTTGTTTTCTTGAATATTCTATGACAGCTCTCTCTTATCTTCTTATTTTTGCCATACATACATCCTGTACCTTACTCCGATTTTCTGGTTTTCGCTTGTTTTTTACTCCTTTTGCTCCCAAATGTTCGCCAAAGTATAAAAGCATGAATTTAACAGATTATGAGCATAAAATTCACCATTAACATCTAATAATCACCCAAAAACACGTTAAGAATGAGATTAAAATATGTTACTTTTAACACTTATCAAATGACTCAACCCAAAAAACTCGAGCCCCAAACCCAAATTAAATTGAATCAAAATTATACTTTCATGTATATAATTGCACAAATTAAAGTTTATGTGTCATATTACACATTAAATCAAAGTTTATGTTTGACATTACAAATTTAAGATTTATTCCCTTAATTAAAGTATCCTGTATGTTGGTGAAGTTTATGTACATTACAAGCAAACTAAATATTATAATAAACCTAAAGTAAGGCTCACAGATAATTTATTCACAATGAGACTTAAACTCGGGTCTTCAAGATTTCATAGTCTCAATTTATGTTTTAAAGTTTCAAGATTATTTCGGGTTTGTTAGAAAATTAGAATTATTGTTTGAGGTGTGAATATCACTATCCTTAAGGATATTCACGGATTTACGTCTCTTCCAAGATTTATCTTGTATCATGTGCAATGGAAAAATTGGGAAAATTTACCCATTTGAACAAAATTGAACTATTAAACTCAAGCCTAGTGCGCGCATACCCATTCTCTTATTTTGAGTCTTATAAGTTTATAATAACCAAATCTATATACACATCATTTAATAGGAGTATCTAAAGGATGTGGAATATGTGTAATTTTTAAAAATACATGAAAATTTCTAATTTCTAACAAGGTTTAAGTCATTTTCGGGTTTGTCTTATTTTAGGTTCAAATTTGTCACACCCTGAAAATCGAGTTAGTAGAATTGAATAATTAAAACGTGGACTCGAGAGAGATATCAGGATAGAGTTGTAGAAAATAAAATAAAATAAATTAATTACTTAATAAAAATAACCGGGTTAATAAATAAATGTTAGTAGAGATTAAATTGGAACATATTTTAAATTAGAGGTCAAATGTGTAAATTAAGAGTTTTAATTGAAATGGGAGCTATTAGAACAATGGAGAAATAGGAGGGGGCTCTGGGGTAAATAGCCCAAATTTTAAAATTTGGTTGGCTATATAAGACCACCCATAGTCCCTTCACTACACACTTTCATCCATTCCAAAAATTTGTTAGATCTAAAATTAAGAGTTTTCTCTCAAAATTCCTGATGTAGTTCTAAACTAACTAAAAATCTAATTAAGGCAAGTGCACCTATCAATTAATAATATAGCTACGGTGAGCAAATATATCGTTCCCATAAGGACTAAAAGTACTAGTAATTACCGTCTTTCTATTATTTAGCTGATAAATTTGAGTGATTGATTAAAACTAAAAGTAACTAAATTAATTAACTACGAATGCCACAAATAACAAATTTAAGAAAATAATCGATTAACAGCCAAGAAGAAAAACAGTACCTAGGAAAGAATTCATCTAGGCTTCATCTTTCACTATCAATCTAAATTAAGCAATTTATTTACTTAGTATCTTGATCTGTAAAAATCCCTAAATTTTGCTAGTATCTTTTCTTAGAGTAAGAGCAAATAACTCTAGGTTGATTAATTGAAATTTCTTTCTAATTAAAACCCCTATTATTGCATTAACTCGTGTTATGGATTCCCTTATTAGATTTGACTCTAATCTTGTAGATTTATGTCGTCCTGTTTTTAGGATTGCATGTAACTCCACTCAATTACGCAAGATCTACTCTTAAACAGGGTTTATTCCTCTTTTGATTTAAGCACATCAAATAAGGATAAATAGTCTAGAAATATTAAACCAAGAAATTAAGCACACATAATTGAGAACAAAATCTAAGTATTTATTACGTAAAATAAAAATCAAAAGATAGAATTCATCATATGGTTCATCTCCCCTAGATATTTAGAAAATTAGTTCATACTTGAAAATAAAAACATCCTAGAGACAGTATATCCAAAAGAAATAAAGAAACTCATTATAATCTCCTAAGAAATCAACTGGAAGTCTTCAATCTTGACAGAAATCTGCTCTTCAATGGTCTTTTTCAAGTTGTTTTCTTGAGTATTCTATGATGGCTCACTCCCATATTCTTATTTTTGTCATATATAGGCCTTAAAATGCCAAAAAAAACCTTAAAAAAACACGTTTTCCCGCAGGTTTAGAGTGCAATTCACAATTTCCACATGGTCTGGCACATGGTCGTGTACTAGCACGTGTAGCTCACACAACCATGTGTCCAGGCCGTATGGAATGGCCCAGCCCATGTGGCTTCTGAAACTTGCTCCGATTTCTTGATTTTCATTCTTTTATTGCTCATTTTGCTCCCTAAAGCTCTTCAAAGTATAGAAACATGAATTTAAAGGATTAGGAGTATAAAATTTACCATTTTAAATCAAATAATCATTCAAAAACGCATTAAGAATGAGGCTAAGACATGTTACTTTTGGAATTTATCAATTCCCTCCATCCTTTTGATTTTCTTAACACCTAAACCCCTTTTTCTTCTTCAATTTCAAAAGAAATCCATTCTTTCAGCTTCAATTTTCTATTAACACTTAGCTTGTTTTTTTGCTCAAATTGATCTAATTTCGTGGAGATCTTTGAATTAAAGGTAAACATTCTGACTTCTTATTGATTAAAAATTTATTATGTAATTTCAATTCGATTTTTTATAGATCTAATCAAGAAAACCTAAGATCTATGGTTTTAAAGCTTGAAAGATCTATGGTTTTAAAGCTTGATTTTGGTTTTAAATAGTGGATCTCATAATAGTGAGCTAAGTGATGCTTATAAAATGATTTTCAACTCATTTTGATGTAATTAAAAGGTTTATAAAGTTTATTTAACAAATCCTTAAATAATTTTCATGAATTAAATGATTCTCTTCTTTGAGATTAAAAAAGAACGTGATATTTTAGAAAATGTTGATTTGTGAAATTGAAAGAAATTAATGACCTAGATTTGCAATTAAACACTAGATATGAATTTAGGAAGGAAGAATTAGAGGTTTAATTGAGTTAAAATGAAGTAATTTGAATATTAAGGTTATGCGAGATGAGCTTGCTAGATTTGTGTAAGTGGTGAACTGTTGGATTGTGAGGGAGTGACGAACTGCTATGATACTAGGATAGTAATTCTATTTTGGAACGTTAAATAATCCTTTTGTGTGGTTATGTGTGAAGTTGAAGGTCATGGTGGAGCCTTATTGAGAAGGGATAAAGGCAAACAGAAGGCAGTGTAGGTTCGATAATTAGTAGCGAATTTCAAGTGAGTGTTTCTACATATTGCACTTAAACACCAGTTTGCACGTTAAGGAAGCCAGGTAAGGCTTGCGAACCCTGTTTTTGTTTTGTGAACTTAGTAATAATGTGCGAACCCTATTTTTGTTTTGTGAACTTAGTAACACATGTGCGAGTCTTAATATGTGATTTACGAACCCTGATTTACATTATGCGAACCCTATCTTATATCATGCGAGCCGTACAACAAACTATGTGAACCCAACTATATGTATCATGCGAACCCTATCACATGTATCATGCGAAACTGATCACATAAAGTATGTGAACCTTATCATAGGAAGTATGCGAACCTTATTACATGATGTAAGTAAAACCTATTACATGATGTATGTGAACTCTATCACATGTTGTATGCGAGCCTATATATGTTGTGCAAACCCCTGTATTATGTGAGGCCATATATATATGTGAACCCCGTACATTGTGTGCGAACCTATATGATATTGCGATGCTATGTGTATTGCGAGCTCTGCTAAATATGAACTGTGCTATTACGAACTATTATGTGTAAGTTCTATTATATTACGAGCCCTATTGTATTGTGAGTTGTGAATCTGTTAAAAATTATATATTGGCATTGTGAACACTTGAAACTGTTGGATATCATTGGTATGCCATAAGATTGTGAGTACTGATAATACTCTAGAACGACATATTTTATGTGCTAATTGCATGATTATTTTGAGTATGATCCTACTAATTTGGATTATTTTGTGGTCTTTTATCTTTTAGGGACTAAATTAGAGGCAAGAGGAAATTCAAGGGGAAAAAGTGCAAATTTCTAGATATAATGGGCCAACATGCAAAGAAAGAGAGAAGTGGTGCCAAAAATGCAAACATTGAAGACCCAAGGACTAAAATGCAAAAGAAGAGATTTTATAGCACAAGACTTTATTTTAATTTCAATTATATTAGGATAATTATTAAGAATTTTTATTTAGATTTAATTTTAAGATTTATTTTCATTTATCTTTATTTATCTTTATTTATTTGTATTTATCTTTTAGAATTTCATTAGGAATAGACTAGGTTTTCTAGTACTATAAATAGGGGATGGACTGGCATATATTTGACATCTCTTTTTCTGTAATCACTCCCTCTCCCAAAAACTCTGATTTTTTTGTTCTCTCCATATTTTCTTCAATAAAAATCTCACTTCTATTATATTTATTTCTTTCCTAAAAATCATGAGCCACTAAACCAATCTAGCCGAAGGTTGTCAAAATTCCCCAAAAAGGTTCATGAGGCTTAGAATCCGCACTTAGCCTTCTCAACAAGGTATTCATCGCTTCTTTGCATTACGGGACTGACGTTTTCGTCCATGTCCCTTAATAGGTGATCTTTTCAATTTGTACAAGGAACGGCCACTTTGTACGTTTTGGGAAGGTTGCACAGTCGGTTCGTTGGCTTTCTGCGTAAAAGGTTGGTGAATCCAAGAGACAAAATGGCGTGGTATTCTCCATTGGGAAGAGGTGATCTAGCAGAAGATAGTCCCACAAAAGCGATTATTGGCTAGAGTCAGGCTCCGCTAAATTTTAAGTCTAAATCGTTGGAGCTGGTGGTCGTAGGCGTCCTCTTCCACTATAACTGGGTTATCTTGCTCGAGAAGAGTTACTTAAAAGTCAAGGATTGAACCGAAGGCGGAACGAGACAATCGGAGGCTGGAATCTCGCCATATAAGAAACTTTCTCTATTTTCAATCTTTGTTTATTTTTCCATTTTAATTTTTGCAATCTATTTAATTTCGTAATTGCAATTCCCTTTAAATTCTGTTTTTATTTTTTCAGATTCTTAATTCTATTTTTTTATTTTTCAGGAACGCAAGTTTTCTTGGCTAAGAAATTGTCCAGGATTTCAAGAAACTAACTTTCATACAATCCGGTCCTTGAGGATTCGACCCTACTTCCCCTTTACAGTTATTTTTACTATTTTATAGGGAATAGGATATTTTTTGTGCTCCCAACGACACATCAAATTTTGGTGCTGTTGTCAGGGACCGGTAACGTACTAATCTTGTTTTTTGTTTCTTATAACCAGATTTGCTCCAAGAACTCTTGCGTTTGATTCAGAGATTGAAAAGACTGCGAGAGCTAATCGCAAGGAAACAAAGCTAAAGAAAAAGCAGTCAACGGTGGTTGGGACTCAAAGTAATCCACCGCCAGAAATCAGAATCGACGACAAAACAGAGTCTGGGGTCAACGAAAACCCTACTCAAACTTTTGAAGGTGAAAAAGTAGAAGTCGGTTCCCCAGAAGAAGTGTTTAACACTAGGGTTGACGTAAACCCTAATTTAGCTCCTCAACCTATGGCTCAGACAATTCGACAGCTGGCTAACGCGCCGATGGAACAACCGCCACTATGAATCGTGTATCCTACTATGGATACTGATTTTGAATTAAAGTTAGGCTTAATCCAACTACAGGCAACTTTTCATAGGTTACAAAACGAAAATCCTCACAAGCATTTGAAAGTGTTCCATATGGTTTGCCTTAGTATGAAACCTTAGGGGGTAACTGAGGATCAAATTAAACTGCGTGTTTTCCCTTTTTCCTTCGCAAATTCTACTAGAGAATGGTTATTTTATTTAACTCCTGGATCTGTAATGACTTGGGTTGAATTGTCTCGTTTGTTTCTAAACAGGTTTTTCCCAGCATCGCGTGTAGCCAAGTTAAGAAGAGAAATCGTGGGAATAAGGAAAAAAGACGCAGAGTCTCTGTACGACTATTGGGAGCGATTTAAGAAGTTGTGTGCAAGTTGCCCACAACACGATATAAAGGAACAGTCTTTGCTCTAGTAATTTTATGAAGGCCTGAAACCCATAGAGATGAATATGGTAGATGCCGCGAGTGGAGGGACGTTGGTCAACATGAACAACAAGCAAGAGACTTAATCTCCACAATGCCTACAAATTCTCAGCAATTTTGAGACAATCCTGAACCCCCTAGAAGGGTTCACCAGCTAAGTAATTCGACCTCAGAAGATAAGGTTGATAGAATTACTAATATTCTGAATTCTCTTATTGCAGAAAAATCAAAACCAGCCCGGCTGTGCAGAATATGTGCTAGTCTTGAACATACAACTGATGCATGTCCCAGTTTGAATAATGATACTATAACTCATTTAGATGCTGTAGGAAATTTTCCTGGGCCACCACAAAGGCGATACGACCCTTACACTAATACCTACAACCCAGAATGGAGGAATCACCCTAACTTAAGTTATGGGGCCACCCATGATTTAACCAGTCAAACCAAAACCGGTTCCCACAACAGGCTTGAGATTTAGGTAATTCTCTAAAAACCATGGTCAATAAACTAGCAGCTAATGTCCTTGATTTTCAATAGCAAACTCTTAATTTCCAAAGAGAGACAAAGGATTTCTAACAGAAAACCGAGGCATCCATAAGGGAGTTGACCATATCAATTGAGAGATTGAACTCTCAAGGGAAGCTTCCATCACAAATAGAACCAAATCCGAGGCAAAACGCAAATGCAATGACACTGCGAAGTGGAAAGGTACTGGAGCCAATTCTTGGCATAAATCTTGGTCAAGAAATCGCCCAAGAAAAACTTGAAAACGACGAACAAGTCCGATCCAAACCCCCACTGCTGAAAATCCAACCTCCATTCCCAGGATGATTAAACCAGTGTCAAAAAAGTAAGATAAAGAAATCCTCAAAACATTCAGGAATGTTGAGATCAATCTACCACTATTGGATGCCATCAGACAGATTTTGCTGTACGCCAAGTTCCTCAAAGAGCTTTGCACCAACAAACGAAAATGAAAAGGCAAGTGTTAGTGAGAATGTATTCGCAGTACTACAGTGGAAAATGCTGGCAAAATGCAAAGATAGGGGTATGTTCACTATACCATGCAAAATAGGCCATTTGGGGATCAAGAAGGCCATGTGTGATTTAGGGGCCTCCATAAATGTTATGCCTTATTCTATTTATGAATCACTTAACGCGGGTTTTCTGACGAAAGCAGGTGTTATAATTCAGTTGGCAGACAGGTCTGTTGTGCACCCCGAAGGAGTCCTTGAGGACGTACTGGTAAAAGTTAATGAACTTATTTTCCTTACAAATTTTTATGTGCTAAAGATGGAGGAGGATAACACTACTGGATCTTCAGACCTCTTGTTGGGCTGACCTTTCCTTAGTACTACTAGCACTAAGATCGACGTTCGAAGTGAAACTCTTACGATGGAATTTGATGGGGAGATCGTGAAGTTTAATGTTTATGACGCCATTAGTCATCCAAGTGAAATTTCAAGCGTAAATCATGTCGACATAATCGACTCATTAATAGATGAGACTTTTGAGTCGATTTATGAAGATAAATATGAATTTATATCTGATGACTATGAATCTGTTAATGAGTTATTGTCTCCATCAAATACTAAAATTTTACCTTCTATTGTGCAGACTCCAGAATTGGAATTGAAACCGCTTCCCGAACATCTTAAGTATGCATTTTTGGGAAAAGGTAATACCCTACCAATCATAGTTTCCAAAAAATTCTCTAAGCTCGAGGAAGAAAGTTTGATCCAGGTATTGAAATGTCATAAGGATGTGATTGGCTGGACCATTTCCGATTTGAAAGGAATAAGCCCCTTGACATGCACACACAGAGTCTACTTGGAGGAAAATGCAAAACCGAGGCGAGAGGCCCAAAGGCGATTAAACTCGAATATGATGGAGGTGGTAAAAAAGGAGATAATCAAGTTGTTGGATGCTGACATAATCTACCCCATTTCTAACAGCAGATGGGTAAGTCTAATTCAAGTCGTGCCCAAGAAAACGGGTGTGACAGTAAAGAAAAATGCCGAAGGTGACTTGGTACCAACTCGAGTACAAAATGGGTGGCGTGTCTGTATAGATTATAGGAAGTTGAACTCTTACACTAGAAAAGATCATTTCCTTCTTCCTTTTATAGATCAAATGCTTGAACGTTTATCAAGTAAAACTCACTTTTGTTGTCTTGATGGATACTCAGGTTTCTGCCAAATTCCAGTCGCACCAGAGGATTAGGAAAAGACCACTTTTATATGCCCATTCAGCACTTTTGCGTACAGAAGGATGCCATTTGGACTTTGTAACGCACCAGCCACATTCTAGATATGCATGATGAGTATATTTTCTGAATATGTGGAGAAAATTATTGAAGTTTTTATGGATGATTTTACTGTGTATAGAAATTGTTTTGATGAATGCCTTAAAAACCTTACGATAATTTTGAATAGGTGCATAAAATTTAATCTTGTCTTGAATTATGAAAAGTGTCATTTTATGGTAGACAAGGGTCTGATTCTAGGACATATAGTTTCTGCCAAGGGAATTGAGGTCGATAAGGCCAAAATTGACATTATTAATTCTTTGTCATATCCCTCCACTGTAAGGGAAATTTGTTATTTTCTTGGCCATGCAGGATTTTACAGGCGTTTCATAAAAAACTTCTCAAAAGTGGCTGAACCATTATGCGAGTTATTGGAGAAAGATAGGAAATTTGAGTTCGGCCCAAAATGTAAGGAGGCTTTTGATACACTCAAGTAGAAGTTGGTGACCGCTCCTATAGTGCAAGCACCAAATTGGAACTACCCTTTTGAAATTATGTGTGACGCAAGCGAACGCGGTGTGAGGGTCGTGTTAGGGTAAAAGATAGACAAAGAGCCTCATGTCATTTGCTATGCCTCAAAAACCTAGATGCTGCACAAAGCAACTACACCACTACGGAAAAAGAACTCTTAGTAGTTGTATTCGCTTTAGATAAATTTCGATCTTATTTATTGGGATCTAAAGTGATTATTTTTTCTGACCATGTAGCTCTTAGGTACTTGATCTCAAAGAAGGAGGCGAAACCAAGGCTCTTTAGATGGATTTTACTGCTCCAAGAATTTAACATCAAAATTCGTGACAAAAAAGAATGTGAAAACCTGGTGGCTGACCATTTGAGTAGGATAAAAACTTTATTTAATGATGTTCCTATAAAAGATGAGTTCCCTGATGAAAGCTTATTTTTGACCAAGGCTCACTATCCATGGTATGTGGATATAGTTAATCTCTTAACCACAGGATCGTTACCCACTGAGTTAGCACGTTCCGTGAAAGACAAGCTTAGATGGGAAGCTCGGTATTACATTTGGGACTACCCATACTTGTGGAAACACTATTCAGATCAGATAATAAGACGATGTGTTTCAGAAATCGAGGTAACCTCTATCCTTACTTTTTTTCATACAGAAGCTTGTGGAGGTCACTTCGGCCCTAAACGGATAGCTCACAAGGTATTGGAGTGTGGGCTATATTGGCCCACAATTTTTCGCATGCATATAACTTCTGTAAGTCTTGCGATAAATTCCAACATACAGGTAACATCACTAAACGAAATCAAATGCCCCTATCCCCAAATCATGTATGTGAGATTTTTGATGCATGGGGCATCGATTTCATGGGCCCAACGTATATATACTTCTTGTAGTAGACTATGTTTCTAAGTGGATAGAAGCAAAGCCTACTCGCAATGATAATGCTAATACTGTTGTGGAGTTTCTAAAACAAACTATTTTTTCTAGGTTTGGCACACCTCGAGCTTTGATCAGTGATCGTGGTACTCACTTTTGCAACAAGGTCATGGAGGCACTATTATCAAAATATGGAGTTCATCATCGTATAGCAATAGCCTACCATCCTGATCGCGTGATTCGTAACAAGTAATAAAATTTATAATGAAGATCAAACCTAGACTAACTATTATCATGACAAAAAGGTAAGCGCACCTATCGAACAATAGTATAGTAATGGCAAGACTGGGATATCGTACCCAAGGGAACTAAAAGTACTAGTAATAATTATCTTTTTATTATCTAGCCTAAGAATAAAAGGGTTTGTTTTAATTAACTAATTATTTAAACTAAGAACGCAAAGAGAAAAGAATTGGGGAATTGCTTTTGGGAAAATCGATTGACTTGAGACAATATCTAAGGAAAAATCCACCTAGACTGTACTTGTTATTCTAGCTCCGAATCGGACGATTTATTCACTCAACTTGTTCCATAGAGATCCCTAAGTTATGTTATTATCCCTATTCAAGACTAATAACGTCTAATCCCTAGATTGAATAACCTAGACTTTTCTGTAATTAACACTCTAGGGTTGCATTAACTCGATCTATGGATCCCCTTATTAGGTTTCACCCTAATCCGACAAAATCTTGTCACCCTATTTCTAGGTGCGCAATCAACTCTGCTTAATTATGGCAAATGTACTCTTAGACAAGGTCTATTCCTCCTCTAAATAAAAGTGTGTCTTGAATTAGTATCCTGGGATATCAAAGCAAAAATTAAGAACACATAATTAAGAACAAGTTAAATATTTATCATACGATTCAAAAAATAATAACAAGATTCATCTTAGGTTTCATTCCCCTTAGGTATTTAGGGGATTTAGTTCATAACTAAATAAGAAAACATCTCAGAAGAATAAAGAATACAAAACATAAAGAAAATCCACAACTCCTGAAGGGGAATTGAGGAGAGATCTTCAGTCTTGATGATGAATCCAGCTTCTGAGATGGATCAATCGACTTCCTTGGGGTAATTCCTTACCTCTCCTCTCTGTCTGCCTTTTTCTCCTCCTCTAGTGCGTATTTATAGGCTTTGGAATGCCTAGAAACCCTCCAAAGTGGCCTTTTTCGAATTGAACTTAACTTAGGCTCAGCAGGGACACGCCCATATGACACAGCCATGTGACGTGATTGCTAGGCCGTGTTCGATCCATTAAATTACACACGGCCGTGTGGGTCAATGGCCATGCCGTGTGAATTGTGAAAGCCTTGGTCAGCACCCTCAAAAGACATAGGTGTGTGAGCTGTCCGTGTGGCAAGGCTTAAGCCGTGTCATCTTCTCGATTTGGTCTATTTTGTCCCTTTTTGGCTTATTTTTGGCTCCTTTTGACTCTTGGTTGTCTCCTGGGTATAAAACATGAAATTAAAGCATTAGGAGCATCGAATTCACCAATTCTAATGAGAAATCATCTATAAAATGCATTAAACATGGGGTAAAAATATGTATAATTTACGGTTACTCAAATAACCCCACACTTAAGCATTTGCTTGTCCTCAAGCAAAATTCTCAACTCATAATCAAAATAAATTCTTTTCAACTTATAATTCTTATTGATAATATCTCAAAATAATCCATAGGTAATCATACATTGAGAATTCAACTAAAAGAACATAAAAGTTTCAAACATTCGAAGTTGAATATTTAATCATGTAAACATAGGTGTCTCTTCACATCTAAGTAATTACCTTTGATTCAGAATATCACAGAGTTTCACATCCTCACTAAAGATTCACTCAAATCACTCGAGGTGTTTAAGGACAATAAATGAAGCACTCAATAGTCAATAATGAAATGTCATTACCATAGGCTTTCATGAAAATCAAATCTCCACCACTATAATTTAAGATGATACATCAATCAAAAGGTCTTTAGAGGGTTGTAGTACGGCTTGGTTAGGGGAGTGTGGTCACAAGCTGAAAGAAAGGGTTAGAATCGAGATTGAATTGAAAAATTGCCTAACTAGAAAAAGAGTTAACCTTCACTTGCGTACAATAGAGCTTCTTTTTTAGAATATGGAATTACTAATATGTATACATAATTTTTTTTTAAGAACAAGTTAAATAAAGAAGAAAAACATAGCTAAGCAACTTTTCCAATTCAGATCTCGACAAAAATAGGGATCAAATTAATTTGGGGGATTTCAACAATAATGGGTTAATGGTTAATATTAAGGGTAATACAAGGAATTGCTTGTTAGGCTCAAGAGGTTTACTAGGGGTTAATCGTGGAGGTAGGCTTTTCATGGCATGAGTGGGTTAATCCTAAGTGCCTTAATCATTTTGATATATCAAATCAAATGGTGTGGTCTCGACATGCATAATCAAGCAAGTTCTAGAATAACAGTTAAATACTGACGCACTCAAACCAATAATAAAAGTGAGCATAAAATGATGAACAGATGCTCAAAGGATAAAAAATCTCACAAAAAATTATTGCTTTTTGATGTTTAGACTCGTGAATTCTAATTCAAAGTAATACCTAGAATTGGGGAAACAACCTATAATTCAATTTCTTAAAAATCAACTTATCATGCTTGATTCTCTAATGTCTTAAAGTTTAAATAATTAATGCATAAATCCCTATGTTCTAATTCAAGATATATCAATCAAAATCATAAATCAATTAAAATTTATCCTAAATATGATATGTGAGTTTTTCATGAGAACAAGGTGATTATTCAGGGATCTTTTTCTGATAGTGAAATAAATACCCCCCACACTTAAGATGTACATTGCCTTCAATGTACAATGATAGATGTTATAATAAAAATAAGACAGGGAGAGAAGTGAAACTTCCTGTATGACGAATTCCTTGAACTTAGAGTTATAGAGAGTGATCGGTTTGAGAGTGAAGGAGGATACTACGACAGTCGTAGAGGTTTATTAGGCCATAAGTCATGCACCAAAAGAATATTATATCTAGTGGTAGCTATGGTCGTGGTCGAGCAGGACATGGCAATCGTGGAGAACCTTCCCTGGTAGAATTGTAGTTCCTATGTGATGATGAGCTTAAGAGTTCTATATAACTGTGATAAAATTAGGAACTTTGTAGGAGATATTAGGAAGTATAAGGATTCGAAAAGAAATAACCGAAATAAAGAATAAAAATAAAATTCTAAAATCTAAAAAAATTAATAGAAATAGTTTCAATAATAAGTAAAAACAGAAAATAATAAATAATTATTTCTAAACATCTTCATCGATGGATGGTTCGCGAGGCGGGACTGGCGATGAGATGGGAAGGTGCTGATAACTCTACTGTAGAGTAGCATCAATGTTGTCAAATTATTGAAAACACTGAAGCTCGAATTGAATGAGATGCTCAGAGATGTTAGCATATGAAGCTGCCACATGAACTGGACAAGAAGGTGGTGGTGGCTGAGAATATGGATCAGGGGGTGGAGAAGGGGAAATTTCGGCTAGGGCTTTGGAAAGGAAGAAGAAAATGAACAGTGATTTTCTTATATAGGGGGCCATACGGCCTAGGGCCACGCTCGTGTCCTTATGAGGTTGAGCCCGTGTGTTTCGAATTTTACAATTTTAGTTTGTGCTTGGCTACTATCCTATGCCCATGTTTCTTGGGTGTGTGTGGTACATGGTCATATGGCACGGCCGTGCCTAGCTGTGTTCACTTCTCCCCCGCCCATATTAAGGTACCATGCCCGTGTATTGTTGTCCACGGCTTAACGGCACGGGCGTGTCCCACGCCCGTGTCGAAGAAACAGAATAGAGCCTTGTCTCTGGCACGCCTGTGGGTCTCTGTTCCTACGCCCGTGGGGGTATCAAATTCACCCACGGCCATGTCACACGACTGTGGGAATTTATCGCATTCCATGTTTTGGGGAAATCATTTACCCTGTTTTCACACGATCGTATTGCACGGTCGTGTTTCCCTCCATGTTGGTACACATGGCCTTAAGCACGGCCGTGTTACAGGCCGTGTGATGCTGGTAACCTGTGCTTAAAATACTCTATTAGTGACCTAAATGTTTAAAATTTGAATTTAAAATAATTTAAAATGGTTAGTATTCGGGTTGCCTCTCGAGAAGCGCTTGTTTATAGTCTAAGCTCGACTGTTACCTTGTTAGTATACTCAATGCGATTTGTGGAGTCGTAACTCCTCTCCATTGACTTTAAAATCCTCACCATTATAAAGTTTGAGACGTTGTCCGTTTACTTTGAAAGTACCATATGATGGGTGACTTACCTTTATCGTGCCATATGGATGAACAGATTGAATTACGAAGGGTCCTGAACATTGTGATTTTAGTTTCTCGAGAAACAATTTGAGTCTTGAGTTGTATAGTAAGACAAGATCCCCAACTTCAAATTGTTTTCGTTGCTTTAAACGAACATCATGGTGCCGCTTTGTTGCTTCCTTTTATAGGCATGAATTTTCGTATGCATTGGCTCACCATTCATCTAGCTCGTTCAGCTGCATCAACCTATTTTTTCCTACAAGTTCAGGATCAAGTGCTCTAGTTCGAATGGGAGATGACAACTTTTTCCATAAACAAGTCTGTAAGGTGATGTCCCTATATGAGTCTTAAAAGCGGTTCTATAAGCCCATAAGGCATCGTCTATTTTTATTGCCTAGTCTTTTCTGTTTGATTCTACCGTTTTTTTCAAGGATCTGTTTGAGTTCTCGATTTGCTACTTCAGCTTGTCCATTAGTTTGAGGATGATATGTGGTGGCCATTCTATGATGAACATTGTATTTCTTAAGGTTTTTTCAAATTGGGTATTACAAAAAATGAGTGCCCCTATCGCTGATAATTGCTCTAGGTATTCCGAATCTCGAAAAGAGTTTTTTAAGAAAACATACTACCACTTTAGCATCATTAGTAGGTAGAGCTTGAGCTTCTACCCATTTGGACATGTAGTCAACTGCTATTAAGATATATTTATTTCCAAATGAATTGGGAAATGGGCCCATGAAATCGATACCCCATACGTCAAATATTTCACAAGAAAGCATATAGTTTTGAGTAATTTCATCACGTTTAGATATGTTACCTATCCGTTGGCATTTGTCACATATTTGAATAACGAAGGCCAATAAAAACCTGATTCAAGTATTTTGTGTACGGTCTTTGTTCCACTATAGTGTCCTCCGGCTAGCCCTGAGTGGCAGTGTTCCAATATTTTTTATATTTTTGATCCTATAACACATCTTCTGATGACTTGATCTGCACATCTGCGAAACAGAAATGGATCGTCCCAAAAGTAGTTTTTTACATCATTAAAGAATCGCTTCTTTTGCTGGTGTGTTAACCCTTTTGGGATAATGTTAGTAGCTAAAAAATTCGCAATGTCTGCAAACCAAGGTACCTCGGAGTCAGATATAGCGAAAAATTATTCTTCAGGGAACGAATCATTTATTTCCACGTCATCTAGTTCTCTGGTATTGGTTTTCTCGAGCCTGGGCAGATGATCAGCTGTTAGATTTTCAGCTCCTTTCTTATCCTAAATTTCCAAGTCAAATTCCTGCAAAAGTAGAATCTGTCGGATGAGTCGAGGTTTTGCATCGATTTTAGTTAAAAGATAGCGAAGGACGGAATGGTCAGTGTAAACAACAACTTTAGACAATATGAGATATGATCGAAATTTATCAAAAGCGAAAACCACAACTAGCAACTCTTTTTCTGTGGTAGTATAGTTTTCTTGTGCAGCCGTTAAGGTTTTGCTGGCGTAATAGATAGGTTGAAAATGCTTGTCTCTTCGCTGTCCCAGTATTGCACCTACTGCAAAATCACTCATATTACACATTAGTTCAAATGGCAAGTTCCAATCAGGTTCAATTATAATTGGAGCATTAATTAATTTATCCTTTAAAGTATTAAATGCTTCTAAACATTCCTGATCGAAGTTAAAAGGTATATCTTTTTCTAGCAATTTAGTTAAAGGCTTAGCTATTTTAGAAAAATCCTTAATGAATCTTCTATAAAAACCAGCATGTCCTAAAAAACTTCTAATAGCCTTAACTGAACTAGGAGGTGGTAATTTCTCGATTGTTTCTACTTTAGATTTATCCACCTCAATCCCTTTACTAGAAATTTTATGCCCTAGTACAATACCTTCTTGAACCATAAAGTGGCATTTCTCCTAGTTAAGCACAAGGTTTGTTTCTTCACATCTTATTAAAACTCATTTTAAATTTTTAAGGCAGAGATGGAAAGAGTTACCAAATACCGAAAAATCATCCATGAAGACTTCCATGATATCTTCCACGAGTTTGTTGAATATAGCTACCATACAGCGCTGAAAAGTAGCAGGGGCATTACATAATCCAAAAGGCATTCTACGATAAGTGAACGTACCATATGGGCATGTGAATGTCGTCTTTTCTTGATCTTCAGGAGCTATTGGGATTTGGAAGTAACCAGAGAGTCCGTCTAGGAAGCAGTAATACATGTGTCCGGAAAATCTTTCTAACATTTGGTAAATGAATGGTAAGGGAAAGTGATCTTTTCTTGTGGCGTCATTTAGTTTCCTGTAGTCTATGCAAACTCTCCATCCTGTAACCGTTCTTGTTGGGATTAGCTCATTCATCTCGTTGGTCACAACCGTCATGCCTCCTTTCTTGGGGACAACCTGCACTGGACTTACCCAAGAACTGTCAGAAATAGGATAAATAATTCCTGCATCTAAAAGTTTAATTAACTCGACTTTTACAACTTCCTTCATGTTGGGGTTTAGATGTCTTTGAGCTTGCACATATGGCTTGTATTCATCTTCTATTAAAATTTTGTGGGTGCAAAAAGAAGGACTGATTCTTTTAATGTCAAAAATTTTCCATGCTATGGCCTTCTTATGTTCTTTTAATACTTGGGTTGCAAATTAGAAGCAATAATAACTGGTAATGTAGAGTTATTTCCAAGGAATGCATATTCTAAATGGTATGGTAATTGTTTAAGTTCCAGTTTGGAAGGCTCCTCAATCGAGGGTTTTTGCTTAAGTGCATCGTTGATCTTAATACCCTCGTATTCTACTTGTCTTGATGGATGGTTATTAGGTTCCTCACCTATCTCCTCGTCTTGAGTTGGACACGGTTCTGTCGTCTCCTCTTGTACAATTTCCTGAAAAGAGTCTGGAGTAATATGATCAATAGAGTCAATGAAATAACATGAATCATCTTGTTCCCTAGAGAATCTCATAGCATCATAAATTTTAAAGATCATTTCCTCGTCACCTACTCTAAGTACCAATTTAACGTCACCCACGTCAATCAAGGCTCTAGCAGTGGTTAGGAATGGGCGCCCTAAAATTAAGGGTACTTCCACATCTTCATCCATGTCAAGCACAACAAAATCAACAGGGAATATAAATTTATGTACTTTTACGAGTACGTCTTCTATAATGCCCTTGGGATATTTAATAGATCTATCAGCTAATTGAATACTCATCCTAATGGGTTTAGGTTCCCCTAAACCAAGCTGTTTGAACATTTTATAGGGCATCAAATTAATACTAGCACCTAAATCAGCTAGTGCTTTTTCAATATTCAGCTTACCAATTAAGCAAGGGATAGTAAAACTTCCTGGATCTTTTAGTTTGGTTGGGAGCTTATTTTTGGAGTATGGCAGAGCATTCCTCGTTGAGTTCTACTGTAAATAAGTCCTCAAAGTTCTTTTTATTTGTTAAAAGCTCCTTTAAAAATTTTACGCATGTAGGCATCTGCGAGATAGCTTCAACAAAAGGTAAGTTGATATATAATTGCTTAAAAAGTTCAAGAAACTTACCAAATTGTGCATAAATGCGATCTCTTTTTAATTTTGCTAGATATGGAACTAGTGGTGAATATTCCTCCGGTACTGGTTTGTCACTATTTTCGATTTTTTCTTCCCTCCTTTCGTTTTCCACGGCTTCTTGTGCTAACTTTTTTTCAGATTCCGCTAACACTTTCCCACTCCTTAGTGTAACTGCTTTGACATGCTCTCCGGATTTGGTATTACTAAATAAATCTTTTGGTGGTCTTTCCGAGATTAGTTTAGACAGTTGGCTTATTTGAGTTTCGAGTCCTTGGATCGATGCTTGTTGATTATTAAATGTTATCTCAGTATTTTGGAAACGGGTTTCTGACACCGAGATGAACTTAGAAAGCATCTCTTCAAGGTTTGGTTTTTTCTCCTGTTGATAAGGCGGCTGTTGAAAACCCTGAGGATTTTGTGGCTTTGGATTTCCTTGACCTCCCCAGGAAAAATTGGGCTGGTTCCTTCAACCTGCATTATAAGAATTACTGTATGGGTTATTTTGAGATCTAAAGTTATTGTTACCCATATAGTTGACTTGTTCCTATTCGGTTGTGGGATTGAAGGATTGATATTTTGTATGCACACCTCCTCCGCTCGAGTCACACCTCATTACTGGATGTACCTGCGTAGAACCAAGAAAACTATTAATCTTTTTATTGAGAAGTTCTACCTGATTAGAGAGCATGGTGACTGAATCGATGTTATAGACGCCGACTGTTTTCGTTGGATTTGTCCTCATAACTTGCCACTGATAGTTGTTCAGTGACATCTCCTTTATGAATTCATAGGCATCTTCCGGTGTTTTATTGTTGATGGTTCTACCAGCAGCTGCGTCAATCATTTGTCTTGTCGAGGGATTCACACCATTGTAGAACGTTTGGACTTGTACCCAAAGTGGTAACCCATGGTGAGGGCATCTTCTCAGTAAGTCCTTGTATCTCTCCCATGCATCGTAAAGTGTTTCTAAATCCATCTGCACAAAAGAAGATATATCATTACGCAATTTAGCCGTTTTACCTGGCGGAAAATATCTTAGTAAAAATTTCTCAGTCATTTGTTCCCAAGTAGTGATAGACCCTCATGGTAATGAGTTCAACCACTGTTTAGCTTTGTTTCTCAGTGAAAAGGGAAATAACCGAAGACGAATAGCATCATCAGAAACGCCATTGATTTTGAATGTATCGCAAAATTCAAGAAAATTTTCCAAGTGCGTGTTGGGATCCTCATCCTGCAAACCATCAAACTGAACAAACTACTGTATCATCTGAATTGTGTTAGGTTTTAGTTCGAAATTATTCGCAGCAATAGTAGGTCTAACTATACTAGACTCAGTTCCTGTTAAAGAAGGTTTAGCATAGTCATACATAGTACATGGAGCAGGATTTTGATTAGCTGCAATTGCAGGCGGCAGCTGATCGCCTGGATTTTTGGCCATCTCTTCGGTTGGGGTTTGAGTATCGTCTTCTAGCTCGTTCTCCGTGTAGCGTAAACTACGCCTTATTTCTCTTAGATTTTTACGAATTGTACGATTGATTTCTTCGTCAAAGAGTAATGGTCCTGATGGGTTTCTTCTAGTCATAAACTATAAAAAAAAACTTGCCAAGAGAGAAAAAGTAAATTAATAAATAATAAAATAAAATAAAATAAAATTGCAAGAAAAAATAAATGGCTAAAGTAATAAAAATTTAGTGTTCCTAATATTTCAGCTCCCCGGCAACGGTGCCAAAAACTTGATCACATGATCCGTAACAAGTAATAAATATTTATAATGAAGATCAAACTTAGACTAACTATTATCACGACGAAAAGGCAAGCGCACCTATCGAATAATAGTATAGTAATGGCAAGCCCGGAATATCGTACCCAAGGGAACCAAAAGTACTAGTAATAGCTATTTTTTTATTATCTAGCCTAAGAATAAAAGGGTTTGTTTTAATTAACTAATTATTTAAACTAAGAACACACAGAGAAAAGAATTGGAGAATTGCTTTTGGAAAAATCGATTGACTTGAGACAATACCTAAAGAAAAATCCACCTAGACTGTACTTGTTATTTTGGTTCCGAATCGGACGATTTATTCATTCAACTTGTTCCGTAGAGATCCCTAAGTTATGTTATTATCCCTATTTAAGACTAATAACGTCTAATTCCTAGATTGAATAACCGAGACTTTTCTCTAAAAACACTCTAGGGTTGCATTAACTCGATCTATGGATCCCCTTATTAGGTTTCACCCTAATCCGGCAAAATCTTGTCACCCTATTTCTAGGTGCACAATCAACTCTGCTTAATTATGGCAAATGTACTCTTAGACAGGGTCTATTCCTCCTCTGAATAAGAGCGTGTCTTGAATCAGTATCCTGGGATATCAAAGCAAGAATTAAGAACACATAATTAAGAACAAGTTAAATATTTGTCATACGATTCAGAAAATAATAACAATATTTGTCTTAGGTTTCATTCCCCTTAGGTATTTAGGGGATTTAGTTCATAACTAAATAAGAAAACATCTCAGAAGAATAAAGAATAAAAAACATAAAGAAAATCCACAGCTCCTGAAGGGGAATTGAGGAGAGATCTTCAGTCTTCATGATGAATTCGGCTTCTGAGATGGATCAATCGACTTCCTTGGGTTAATTCCTTACCCCTCCTTTCTGTCTGCCTTTTTCTCCTCCTCTAGTGCGTATTTATAGGCTTTGGAATGCCTAGAAACCCTCCAAAGTGGCCTTTTCCGAATTGGACTTAACTTAGGCTCAGCAGGGACACGCCCGTGTGACACGGCTGTGTGATGTGATTGCCAGGCCGTGTTCAATCCGTTAAATTGCACACGGCCGTGTGAATCGTGAAAGCCTTGGTCGACACCCTCGAAAGACACAGACGTGTGAGCTGCCCGTGTGGCAAGGCTTAGGCCGTGTCATCTTCTCGATTTGGTCTGTTTTGTCCCTTTTTGGCTCATTTTTGGCTCCTTTTGACTCTTGGTGCTCTCTTGAGTATAAAACATGAAATTAAAGCATTAGGAGCGTCGAATTCACCAATTCTAATGAGAAATAATCTATAAAATGCATTAAACATGGGGTAAAAATATGTATAATTTACGGTTTATCACATCCCCAAACAAACGGCCTAGCAAAGATTTCGAACAGGGAGATCAAGTCCATTTTGGAAAAAACAGTTCGGCCCAACTGAAAGGATTGGAGTCTTCGGCTCAATGACGCACTTTGGGCCTATTGGACTGCGTATAAGGGCCCGATTGGCATGACCTCTTATCGACTTGTTTTTGGCAAAGCGTGTCATCTACCAATAAATTTGGAGCACAAAGCTTATTGGGCTATTCGACAATGTAACATGGAGTTAGAGCCCGCAGGGAAGGCAAGAAAATTGGACATTCAAGAGTTGGAGGAAATTCGTAATGATGCCTATGAGAATGCTCGCATTTATAAAGACAAAACAAAACTGTTTCATGATAGGAAAATAGCTCAGAAGCATTTCTTGGTAGGGCAAAAAATTTTTCTTTATAACTTAAAGCTATTCCCAGGTAAGTTTCGATCTCGGTGGCAATGACCTTTTATTTTGACCCAAGTATTCACACATGGTGCAGTTGAAATAGAGAGTGAAGAAACAGGGAAGCGATTTGTAGACAATGGCCAACGGTTGAAACCATTTTATGAAAATTTTTAGGCCCACACGGTCGAAAAAATTCAGTTAGAACCACTATAGAACCATTCACGGCGTTAAGCTGGCGACGTTAAACAAGCGCTTATTGGGAGGCAACCCAATTTTTATTTTTATTTTATTTTATTTTATTTTTATTTATTTATTCTTATTATTTTATTATTTATTATTTTCAGATATTAATAAAATTCTCTTCTTTTGTCTAGGTAAACCGAAGCAACAATAGGAAGAACTCATTACCATAATACACGAACGACAGTAACTACACGGGGAGTTCTTCTAAACTTTTCTTGTAACACCTCTCACCCGTATCTGACGCCGGGACAGGGTTCGAGGTGTTACCTGACTTAACTCAACCAACTATTAAAAACCGGGCCATAAAAATTTCAAACAATTTAAAAAATTCTCTTTTCACATGCAATTTATCTCATAAACGGGGTTACGAGGCCCAAATCATACATTTGGGGTGGTTCAGAACCCAACCGAGAACTCATGAAAAACTTAAAAAAGTTTCATGCATCAAGACTACATACGCCCGTGTGGATATAGAACACATAACTGTGTGTTAGGGACACGCCCATGTCCCGAACCCGTGTCTAAAAACCTTGGCATTCTGCCAAAACCACACGGCCCAAGCACACACCCGTGCCCTATAACCGTGTCCTTTGTCTCGACCGTGTCTCTTGCCCATGTACCACTAGCATGATACCGACTTTATGACATGGCATGGGCACACGCCCGTGTGGCTTGCCCATGTACTTAAATAACTTTAAAATTTTAAGTGCAGAGGACACACGGTCATGACACACACCCATGGGTGAGAGCCGTGTGTCACACACGGCCTAGACACACGCCCGTGTGTCTTACCCGTATAGACAAACTAGGCTATTTCCCAAGCCATTTTGTCACCCATTTTGTCACCCATTTTGCACAATCTACACAAGATCTTGTCAATATACAAATTTCATCACAATGGACACCAATTCATCCATAGAAAGAATATTATATGCATTCATCAAAATGAATACTAGCTATTATTCCAGGCTTAATACAAAGTGAAGGGCTTTTGACTTGAGCCAAAATACATGAATAATTCTCTTAATACAACATCCTAGTCTAGCCCTATACATGCCACCTTCAAAAATATAAATCAAACTATACCGAGTGCTACGGCTGATAGTGTGATCGATATCTTTGACTTTATGGGACCCTTAAGCTAGCCTGGAGATACTAAAATAAGAGGGAAAGAAAAAGGAGTAAGCATAAAGCTTAGTAAGTTGCATATAAATAAATATACAACAATCTCACCATTTACCATCATACTTAAAGCTCAAAGGTAAACATAATTTAACTTACTCATTATTGTCTACTCGAGTCTCATTTTCTAAATTAGCTCGTTACTCATGCCTATCATATAGGTACCTATAACACTCGTAACACGATCATCCTTTCTTTATCATAATTGAACTATAACTTTCACCATTGAACCGTTTGGAATACTACTGGATATTCTATGAACCTTCAACATGGGATATATTGTCGATGCCATGTCCCAGACATGGTCTTACACTGGCTCTCATATATGCATGCTGATGCATGTCCCAGACATGTCTTACACTAGCACAACTCTTAGTCGATGCTTATTCCAGACACGTCTTACACTGGCTATCTCTGTTGAGGCCGATGCATGTCCTAGACATGTCTTACTCTGGCACTCATCTCTGTGCCGATGCCATATCCCAGACATGGTCTTACACTAGCTCTCATTTATGCATGCTAATGCATGTCCTAGAAATGTCTTACACTAGCACAACTCTTAGCTGAAGCGTATCCCAGACACGTCTTACACTGGTGTACAAATCACCCAATTTCTTGGCACGAATATCCAGTTCATATCCTAAGGTTTCAACGAGATATTTCTACTATCTCAAATCTTACAAGGCATTCTCAATTTATAACTTAACAACTCGTACAATATCAATTTAATGACAATATGAATACAAGTATTAACAGTGTAGTTGTATTATTTACATACAACTTACGTCGGATTACAAAAAGTGCTTGACTGGACGGCTTAATCGGATTGCTTGGCTTTGCCCCGGTCTAGGCTTGGTTTTGGCAAATCTTGATCTATATTAACAATATACATCCATTTAGTCACAAAACATAATTAGGCATTCATAATTTCACAACTTTGGTAAAATGACCATTTTGCCTCTAAGCCTATGCTCGAAAATCAATTTTTATCGAATTTATTCGTATTACAAGCCTAGCTAAACTCTTTTTACTACCATGGCAATCCCGAATTCTCACTATTTTACACACTAACCACTTATTTTGCAACTTATGCAAAATAGTCCTTTTAGGTGTTTTCATGCTAACACCTTTCACGAAAGTTGTTTATAACACAACTAGGACTCATATTCTTCCATAAAAACTCAGCATATATCACAAATACATCCATGGAAAAATCCTAAACTCTTGACTATTTGGTAAGATATCACCCTCATTTGAAAGCTCATGCTTCAAGGGTCTCAAAAATATAAAAATCTTAAAGAAAACTCATTAAAATCACTTACTTATGAGTGAAACCTCTATTTTGGCTGATATTTTCAGTGGTAGAGAAGAAGATGAGAAGGTGATATCATCTTTTTCTTATTTTATTTCTATTTTAGTCAAATTAGCCACCAAACCCAACCAAACTTGGACTTTTTGACCAATTTGTCTCCCATGGCCGGCCAAGCACTCTAAAAAGGTTCTAATTTTTATTTAAATACTTCAAATTTTGATTCTCTAGCTATTTAACACTTTTGGGTACTAAAATGCAACTTTTGCCTTTTATGCGATTTAGTCCTTTATCACAATTGGGCTTGAAAACATTAAAATTAACTCACCAAATTTTTCATGCACTAATATAATCGTACCATAACCTCATAAAAAATAAAAAATAATTTTTCTATCTTTGGATTTGTGGTCTCGAGACCACTGTTCTGACTAGACCCTAAATCGGGCTGTTACATTTCTTCTACCTATTTATTTATTTACTTCACATCGAGGACTATGTGTTTTAAGTGGGGGGAGACATTCTTCATTATTTCTGTCATTTTAGATGCTGATTTGGTTGTTTCTACCCATATAATTTTTTTTAAAGAATATTCTGCTTCTTTTCATGCCCAAGAATTTGACCACGACTTGCCCACTGTTTGACCCACATGCATGATTCTTATCTACTAAGTTAATTATGATTTTGCTTGATAGATTTCATCTCCACTATTTTATTTCTTTTAGTTTAAATGATTATGATTAATGGAGTTAACCCTATCTTGATTTTGGTAAATTTGATTAAGTCTAAATTCAAGAGGACACTTAATACAATTGCATGCTTAAAATATGTTCATGAGTATTAAGGTGGTTACTGAAACTTATTTTTGACACTTGATTGTTTTTCCTAAGTCCTCCAAAATTAAAATTTCGTTTAATAATAATAATGTTTCCGTGGTTATGAGTGCAGCTTAAGACGTAACTAGCTGAGTAACCGGGGTAGGGTGCTTGGGTTGTCATCCTATTTCGCGTCAAAAGGTTGTGTGACGTGTTAGGTAAAACTCCGCTAACCGGAATTAATTTTTAAGAATGTGTTGGGCTGAGTAATCAGGATGAGGTGCTTGGCTATCATCTCTCTTTGCGCCAAAAAGTTCGATATGTTCTTAAGAAAAATAAAAATTAGGAGTATGTTGGGCTGAGTAACCGGGGTGGGGTTCTAAGCTGTCATCTCTCTTCACGTCAAAAGGTTAAATATATTCCTAAGTAAAAATAAATAAATAAAATTAAAAATCTATTAAAAAGAAAAAAAAAGACATATTAATAAAGTGTGAGGACTAAAGGTAGAAAGGAATAGGGTGTCTTGATAGGTTTGGTAAATTACCTAATTTTCGTGAAATAATCCAAGTCGATCTTAATTTTTGTGGGTGTTAATTAGAATACTTTGTTCAATTTTACTTAAAGCAAGCTAAGGGTTCTCTTTATTTTTCATATGCATTTTTGACTAATTTTTATAAAACTTTGGAGTAGTATTTCTTTCATGGCAGGATTTAATTTTCACAGTGGACACGAACTATACTTGAGGGCAAGCATGGGCTAAGTAAGAGGGATTTGATAATACTCTAGAACGACATATTTTATGTGCTAATTGCATAATTATTTTGAGTATGATCCTACTAATTTGGATTATTTTGTGGTCTTTTATCTTTTAGGGACTAAATTGGAGGCAAGAGGAAATTGAAGGGCAAAAAGTGAAAATTTGAAGATATAATAGGCCAACATGCAAAGAAAGAGAGAAGTGGTGCCAAAAATGCAAACATGGAAGACCGAAGGACTAAAATGCAAAAGAAGAGATTTTATAGCATAAGACTCTATTTTAATTTAAATTATATTAGGATAATTATTAAGGATTTTTATTTAGATTTAATTTTAAGATTTATTTTCATTTATCTTTATTTATCTTTAATTATCTTTATTTATTTGTATTTATCTTTTGGAATTTCATTAGGAATAAACTAGGTTTTCTAGTACTATAAATAGGGGATGGAGTGGCATATATTTGACATCTCTTTTTCTGTAATCACTCCCTCTCCCCAAAACTTTGTTTTTTTTTTTCTCTCCATATTTTCTTCAATAAAAATCTCACTTCTATTATATTTATTTCTTTCCCAAAAATCATGAGCCACTAAACCAATCTAGCCGAAGGTTGTTAAAATTCCCCAAAAAAGTTCATGAGGCTTAGAATTTGCGCTTAACCTTCTCAACAAGGTATTCATCGCTTCTTCGCATTACGAGACTGACGTTTCCGTCCATGTCCCTTAATAGGTGATCTTTTCAACTTGTGCAAGGAACGACTGCTTTGTACGTTTTGGGAAGGTTGCATAGTCGGTTTGTTGGCTTTCTGCGTCAGAGGTTGGCGAATCCAAGAGACAAAATGGCGTGGTATTCGACGTTGGGAAGAGGTGATCTAGTAGAAGATAGTCCCACAAAAGCGATTATTGGCTAGAGTCAGGCTCCGCCAAATTTTAAGTCTAAATCGTTGGAGCTGGTGGTCGTAGACGTCCTCTTCCACTATAACTGGCTTATCCTGCTCGAGAAGGGTTACTTAAAAGTCAAGGATTGAACCCAAGGCGGAACGAGACAACCGGAAGCTGGAATCTCGCCATATAAGAAACTTTCTCTATTTTCAAACTTTGTTTATTTTTTCCATTTTATTTTCTGCATTCTATTTAATTTCGCAATTGCAATTCCTTTTAAATTCTGTTTTTATTTTTTCAGATTCTTAATTCTATTTTTTTTATTTTTCAGGAATGCAAGTTTTCTTGGCCAAGAAATTGTCCAAGATTTCAAGAAACTAGCATTCGTACAATTCGGTCCCTGAGGATTCGACCCTACTTCCCCTTTACTGTTATTTTTACTATTTTACAGGGAATGAGATATTTTTGGTGCTCTAAACGACACATCAAGTACTCACCCTTTTCACTATGTGTCAAGGCATTGTGGCCTGGAGATACCGTTGGAAAGATAAGGGAATGTCGAGCATAGCTCTATTCATTGTAGATAGCATGGTGTGTTTGGAGAGTGTGAGCACTCATTCTATACTTACACAAAGATAGCATACGACTGTATGAGTCATTTGGTATGTTTGGAGATCCATTTATCCAATGCATATAAAATATGGTTATGTTTCACATTCACATGTTGCCAATATATCACTATGTTGCGTATGAATATTGTATTTTTTGTGAACTATTATAGCATGTCTAACTTCTAGCATGATTCATGTGTTTATATGTGTTGTATGTTTGAGCACTCATTGAGCTTCAATAAGTTCACACTCCTTGCATGTACCTTGTAGATAGCTAGTTTGCGGGATAGTAGTGAAGTGTGGCACTCCAATGATCAATGCAAGGCAAAACCTTTTGAGTATGTGACATGCTTTCAAACCCCAAAGTGGAAGGCAATTTGGGACTATTATAAGGGATTAGATTTAGACTTACACTTTTAAATAATTTTTTATGGGTTGTAAATGGACATTACAGACTGTTTAATTTTGGATTTTGTATTTTATAACTATTTGATTGAATGTTTGAATGATTGGATTATAATACGTGATTTTTGTTTGATAAATTGTTGAACTAACAAATTTATGCAGACTAAGGAGATCGTCGGATCATAAGGTACGCCCTTGTAACACATGTTTGATTGAATTTAAATGATAGCTTGGTTTGCATGAAAGTATGTTGTATTATGTTGTAAACACCTATGAACTGGCTAAAAGATGTGCTAATGGGTAGACAAGAAACATGTAGGGGTTGCAAGTAACAAAAAGAGATGTCGTTCTGAACAAAAAATAAATTGATAAGTGAAATAAACAATTCTGAGTAGGGTTTGCCAAAACATAGTGTTCACCATTAAGGAGCTCTCCAATAGCAGATCGCCAGACTCAGAGAGCTTTGCCAAATAATAGGGAGTTCACCAAAGCGTAGTTTAAAAACCATAGAGAGTTTGCCAGGGTAGGTAGCTCACCAAAGTGAAAGAGTTCGCTAGTGCACTAATCACAAAATGGTCTGTAAGTGGGAGGGGAGTGTTGTGTCTGTGTTAGCCAAATAAAAAGTGTGCGCCAAACATAGGGGATCGCAGGGTAAGATGAGGACTAGGGTCACCAATTAGGTTACAAACAGGGGGTTCGCAGGGTAGGTCGCGAGCTGGAGTCCACCAGGTTAATGCTAGCTGCTAGGGTTTCTAGATGGGGGTTCGCTCCGAGGTGGGTTCGCAGGGGTCTAAAAATTGAATTTTTGTTCTTTGTTCTAATGGTATGTTTAGAAAGGCATGCAAAAAAGATTACTATTTAATATGGATTATGTTACAATTGTGTGGTGTGACTGGTTGGAGGGTGTGTTTTGTGGTGTTTTTATAGCGAGCCACTTTGGTGGCTAATGTGACGTTCGAAATTTGGGTCAGATCGGGCACCACAAAATCATTTGAATTTGAGGCTAACTTTTTCATGTCTAATCATTATTGATTCGAATCTTTTTACGTTTTGGTCATTTTAAGTTCAAATTATTTTATGATCAAGTCATTTCAAGTTTAAATTGGTTCAGGTCAATTCGAATTTGGGTTCAATTACATAAATTTTTTTTATAATAAATTGGGTTCAATAGAGTTTGGGTTGGAATTTATTGAGTCAGTGCTTTGCTTAAGTCAAAATTTAAAAATCTGCCTCTTAGTTGTCATTGAGTTGCTTACGAGGAAGAAGGTGGTAAGGGTCTTGCCTCGGAATAACGCCAATTTGAAGTTTGAGAAAATAATACGTTTTTAATCCCAAGTCTAATTTTATATATATTAAATTTAATTTAATTTTTTAATCCCAACCTAAAAAATAAAACATATCTCTAAGCTGTTCCATCCCAAAATTTTACATATTTTTTTTATATCATATTAAATACATGTAACTTCTTATAAAATTATCAATAAATTACACCTAGTGACAAAGTCTTGTTCAAATCTAATTTCTTTGCTAATACCTATTTCTAATTTTCTTCTATTGTCTTCAATTTCAAATATAAACGTATTGAAATTTTAAGAATTTTATGTTATTTGATTTTTTTAAAACATTAATAATTAATACTGAGTAATCGATGATCGTATTAGTGGATGTATGATTTTTTTTTGGAACTGATACATATTATTTTAAATTTATCAATATTTTAAAAAATACTCAATATATGTATATAAATATATTACAAATATCAAATGAATGAAATTAAAAAATTTCAAATATAAAATATTCATTAGTTATATAAATTACTCATTAATAAACTCAACAAATAAAAATCTATTATTCAAATAAATCCAAAATTAATAATAATAATCCATCATTCAATATGAAAATTTAATGATTTAGCTCGTTTCCTTGATAAAAGAATCTGAAAGATGATCGGATATTTTTTGATAATTGGGTGAATAGTTTTTTCTTAATCATATATTTTAGTTTTTATATTTTAAAGGTGAAAACATTATCTCATAATTTTTTTAACTTCACATTTCGACGTAACATTTTTAATTAGTCATGGTTCAATTAAGTTTTTAGCATAATAGTAAATAATTTAAAATATTATATTTTTTAATATTATTCACGTATTGAACAGTGCCCTATGTTCTAATCGGTGCAACCAAATTTTATTAGAATAAACTGATGCAACAGGTACGGACCAGAATCTTCACTAGTGCAGAAAAAAAGGGGTTGGGTGTTCCGCAATGTTATTGAAATCGGACGGGACTGGCCGATATACTGGTCCAAAATAAGAGAAAGAATCGGTTGACCCAAGAACTAGAGTAAACTACACTTAAATCGCAAACTATCAACTGACTGAACCAATTAAACCGATTTTCATATTTTCTAGATCGGAAAAAAATTCTGATTTAAAATCAATTGTTAAATTTATTAGATCGAGAATCGATGATCTGATTAGTTCGAACATCATTCTAATTTTAAAAAACATTGATATTTCAATTTAGAATTGAAACGATACATACAAACCACTAATATCGAAATCAATGCAAAATCGACCACCATAGTTTACTACATAATTCGACATTCATATAAAATATTAACTTTGGAAATATATTAAAAGAGAAAAGTAATTGTATGTAAATGGATAACTTGGAAGAGATAATGAACCAGGACTCATTAATATTAGCAGTGGCATCTTGTCGATGTATGGCTGCTCACTATCTTAATTGCATTTATCGTTTGATTCTTTTCTTCATGTTAACAATGGTATAACAGTAATTAAATACTTCATGGACAGAACATCGATATATAAATACCCCATATATAATAAGAAGCAACGTATCAAAGTACACCAAATAATGGGAATTGGAGAAGTCCCATTTATACAAACAAATATAAGTGGACGAAATCAATACTCATAATAAAGACACAAAGACGACTAAAAACCTTATTAAACCAGATCCAGTATGCAGCAGATAAAAAAAAAAGGGGTATTTCAAGGAGTAGAACGAGAACGTGGTGGAGAAACGAAAGGAATAGAGGGAATTACAGTTGGGATTGTGGGGACTGAGGGAATGCTTGGCAGAGGGGGTAGTGTGGCCCTCGGTCCACTTGGAAATATGGTAGGAAGTGGAGGAAGAGCCCCAGGGTTTGGGAGATTAGGGAAAGATGGCAATGGTGGAGAAGAGAAAGGAATAGAGGGAATTGTAGTTGGGATTGTGGGGATTGAGGGAATGTTTGGCAGAGGAGGCAGTGTGGCCCTCGGTCCACTTGGAAATACGGTAGGAAGTGGAGGAAAAGATGGCAAAGGTGGAAAAAAGAAAGGAATAGAGGGAATTGCAGTTGGGATTGTGGGGAATGAAGGAATGCTTGGCAGAGGGGGTAGTGTGGCCTTTGGTCCACTTGGAAATATGGTAGGAAGTGGAGGAAGCGCCCCAGGCTTTGGGAGATTAGGGAAAGATGGCAATGGCGGAGAAAATAAAGCAATAGAGGGAATTGTAGTTGGGATTCTGGGGACTGAGGGAATGCTTGGCAGAGGGGGCAGTGTGGCCTTTGGTCCACTTGGAAATCTGGTAGGAAGTGGAGGAAACGCCCCAGGCTTTGGGAATGAGGGTATGGATGGCTTTGGGAATGATGGTTTAGGGAAAGATGGCAATGGTGGGAATGTTTTTTGAAACAAACTTGGCATTTGAGGGAGTTGCTGAAGGTGACGAGCTGTTACCCCAACATCAATGCTTGCAAATGACAAAGCCATCAAGAATGCTAAAGCAAAGCAATTGAAAGAGGTCATTTTTGTTGAGAGATTTCGAAAGTAATGAAGCAGATGAAACAAAGTTCAGTATCTGAATAGTTGTGAGTGAGGTAAACAAAGCATGGTGTTGGGGGTTTATATAGGCATTAGCAATTCAGAAATAGAGGCGAAGTGAAAAAAAATAAATTATATATTTTTATAATATAATTATATTATTTTAATATTCTATTTTTTATTATAATTTTAGATAATTAAAATAAATTTTTATTATTTTGAGAGATCAAAATATAATTTTATTATTACTAATTAAAATTTATATAAATTATAAAAATCTAAGTTAAAATTATCCATTCATACCTAATTGCAATGGGGATTGCGGGAAATAGAAATCCCTGCCCTAAACAATGCCCCCGAAACAAAATGGCGCCATGTGTTTTTTATTTTTTTCATTTTACTCGTAATTCATTTTAAATAAAAACATTATAATGGTTTAGGTTGATTTTTAAATTATTATAAATGTTTTTGTTTTTATTTTATATTAATTTTACCTATTCTATAAATAAAAAATTACAATGAGTTGAGTTAATTTTTATATTTTATAACTGTTTTTATATTATATAAATTTTAATATTTCTCCAATTAACATATAGTTTAAAATTTTAGTTACAATTTTATTCAAGATTTAAAAGGAAAAAAAACACTTATTTTATAAAAAAGATGAGTTACAACTAAAAGAAAAAAAAACATGTGGCATTACTTTATTAGGGAGCTAGATTTTTAGTTGTAACTCATTTTTTATGAAATAAAAGTGGTTTTTTTAAATTTGAATAACTTTGTAGCTGATTTTTCAAACTGTATTATTAATTGGAGAAATATGAAAATAATATAATATAAATGCGAAAACAATTATAATAAATAAAAATTTAACCCCATGTCATCATAATTTTTATTTATTTATAGAATAAAAAGTGAATATAGTCAAAGATTGGACAAGTTTAATAAGTTGAGTTATGAAAAGTTGATTATTACTTTTTATTTAATTCTCTATTAGACAAAAAAACTAAAATTGAAAAGTTAATTTAGGGAAAAAAAATGGAGTTTCTTGGTTTAGATTTGCTTTATATCTAAATTTTTTTTGGGTTAAATATAAAATTAGTACCTGAACTTATCCACTTCTCCTAGATTTGTATTTATGGTTTTGTCTCAGATTGGTACACTAACTTTTTTTCCGTCCACTATATCGGTACTGGAGTCTAAGGGCGTCAATTTTTTGCTAACATGACAGTGCTAGCCAATCGCATGCCGCTACATGGCGTCGTCTTATATCTCTTTTTTGTTTTTTGTTTTTTGTTTTTCCCCCTCTTCCCTTCTTCTTTTATTTTCTTATTTTTCTTTTTCTTGTCTATTTCTACACTTCTTTCTTTCTTTTGTAAAAAAACCCATTTGCTTCTTCTTTTGCCTCTCCTTACAATCTTCATCATTGAAGAAGAAGATAAAGGAACCCTAATTTCTCTAATCCATTTCTTTGCTTTATTTCCCCTTAATCCTAATCCTACAAAAATCCCAACACAATAAACCCTAAAAACCTAAGAAATGGACAAACTCCATTTGTTCTTGTTCTTCTTCTTTCTCAGAGGTCGATTCAGCAGCTTCAGTGACCTCCATGGTTAGTCTTTGTATTGCAGGTTAAAATCCTGAAATGGATTCTTGTGGGCCAGTCTCAGGAGGGATAGCTTCGCTCCTGGGTTCCAGGGATGGCTCCATCTCGGTTGTGGATCTAATCAGCTCCATCAGACCGCTCGCCTCCATAGTGAAGCTTCCGGCCATTACTTCTCACTTACATCTTGGCTAACTGATTCAATCCCTACATTTGGATTGTTTACAATGGGATTGGATCCTGCACGAAACCGATTAGTAGTTTGACTTAGAGAGAGGATTTTGTGGACAAGTGGTGAAGATTTTGAAAATAATGAACACTTGGTACCATTAAACATGAATTATGATTTCACTAATGTTTCTAATCCAAATGAGAAGTATCTTTATTATACTATTGTAATTAGTCAATTTACTCCTCAAGAGAAAAGGAAAAATGGTCAATTAGTGTTGTTTGACGATAGGAGTTTACAACTTTGAAACGATTGGTTAAGATTCGATTCACACATCTATGATAGTAGAAGCACAGAGAATGGTTGCAAGAGATGGGAATGACCAAAGTGCCAAAACAAAGGTGATAAGTATGAAGTAAGAACCATACGATATATACATAAAAATTCTTTTAATGACACATTATATGGAAACACCAATCTTTCCTTGAACGATTGTAAGGACATATGTTGGAAAGTTGGAAATGTTTGGGAGTTGAAGTGGGAAAGGACCTTGGTTGTTGATTTCTTTTAGGGCATTACGAAGAAGGTGTGTTGGATGGTTTCTCCCATTCCATTTTTGGGGGGTTTTTGAAGAAAAAAAAACAAAACAGATAGAAGAAAGGTAGAAGACAAAGTGGTAAAAAATGAAAAAAAGAAAAGAAAAAAAGTTGTAGCAGTCAAAGAGGTAGAAGAAGACGATAGGGAAAGGAAATTTCAAAGGAAAAAATAAATAAAAAGGTTTTTAAAAATATAAAATGATATAAAAATAATTGAAGGAACAACTTTTTAGGCCAAAGGGAGTGACACGTGGCAGTGCGTGAGTGGTAACCACTGCCACGTTAGCAAAAACATTGATGCTGTTAGTCTCAAATACCAATATAGTGGATGAAAAAAAGTTTGGATACCAATCTGAGACAAAAAAAACCATAAGTACCAATCTGGGAAAAGTGGACAAGTTTAGGTACCAATTTTATATTTAACCTTTTTTTTGTAAATAGAAACAACATTAAGAAATTGCAAAAATAAGCAAAAATGTGGCGCCCCAAACTCGGTTGGGATGGTCCGACCCGAATTTCAAATGCCACATTAACCACCAAAATGACTCTCCGTTTAGACCACCACAAAGCACACCAATTAACTATTCACACCACACAATTATTAAAAGAACATTTAAAAAGTCTATAATCATACTTCCGTTGCGCTACTCTGGTCATTCAATTAACAGCAAGAATAAACTTAATATCTAGCAAACAAAATACCCCAAAAGCTTCAGTTACACATGCGTGCATGCAAAGAGGTATTTTGAAAGGCTATGTTTCAAAGGATATTGGAAACTGTTTTATTTAAAAACATGTGATTAGATTTAAATTGTAATATAGTAAAAATATCGGAAAAACTACACTTCACAAGGTTTGAAAATAGTATTATAAGATTATATGTATAAGTCTTGTTTCGAAAGATCAATTAAAACATCACGTACAATTTCATAAATTTTGTCATTTAATTAGTTTGCAAGCAACTAACAATTTACGTAATTAGTCCAATTTTACATCTCATGCATACAAAGCACATGTTTGCTTTCAAAACACATATGAAACATTTTGGTCTTGCCTCAACGACCAGCAGCAACCTACACTTACAATTTAGCCGATCAATTAATCAAAACATTCATCAAGCATTCATAATGTACTATTCAATCATCTATCTGAAGTAGTAATAAAAGTTCCAAGTCAAAACAAAGTCTAATCCTAAATCCCATATTTGGTCCCACATTGCCTTCCTCATTGGGGTTGGGAACACATAAACATACCCAGGTGTAGCCTTGTTTTGGATTAGCTCACTTCCACACCTCCTCGCACGCTATATCACTCTAATGCTCTAAAAGGGAGTGTGAGCTTATTGAAGCTCAGTGAGTGCTCAAACATACCACAAATAAATACATCAGTCAAGTTTGGGTAGACATATCATAACAAATCATGTAATATTAGAGTTCATACAAAATAGTGACTTACGCAACACAACAATTTTCATAAATAAGCAGTGCACTTAAACTAAACAATTTAAAGTAAGCTGTTCATGTAAAATATAAGTTCATACCAAATAACAGTTCATGCAAATTAACAGTTCATACCACACCATAACTCATATATTTCAAATGATGATAAGTTGGCATTTTGTGATTTTGAAACATATAGGGGATTCTATCACCACATATAAGTGAACTCTATCACTACATATTAGATAAACGAATCTCCATATAACACCTCGCTATTGACTTAAAAGAGCCCTGCGCTATCTCCGATATAAGTGTAGCATGGATGCTGACACTCTCTTTACCCTGACTCATAGAGTCTTTCGCTATCTCCGGATACAATGCCCATCACAATAAAGAGGGCGAGTACTCACAATTTGAAGAAAACAAGTTGTAGAGCTAATTTGAAGTTGAATATGAGAAGAATAATGATGAATTTGATGATGATTTAATGATTTTTCTTTAAATTTGGAAGTGTTGAGGTATTTGGATAACTAAAAAATCACTAAGGATGAGTTAATTTTGAGAAAAAGTATCATATTTGAACTTGCAGAAAATTTTGAATGTGAAGCTAAATGGGAGGGAAGAGGCACCGGGTTCTAAAGAAGCAAGGAAGATAAATATTTTTTTAAAATTAAGGGAAAATTGCCTTTTAAAGACTCTGTTTTCCCTTATTTTTCAAATTAGTCCTTAGTTTAATTAAAACACATTTTTCTCAATTATTTTCAAACCCGATTTTATTTTTAAGATCTATTTTAAGTTATTTTATAATCAATCACCTAATCCTAATTTTCACTACCTAATATTAGACACAATAATTATTTAATAATTTATTATTACCATTGTTATTTAATTATTTATTTTATCCTATTTTAATCTCTATGATATTAAACCAAATTTTTTCTCTCGAGCCTACAACCAATTACCCAATTCTACCAACCCGATTTTTGGGATGTGACAAGAAAATCAAAAGCCCATAATATCCTTTTGGATTAACTCCCGTATAGCTTGAGGAGGTTCAAAAAATACCTGTAGATTGGTAAAATTTATACCAGCTTGCTTAGCTATGAAATATGCAACTATATTATATATGGTATCTAGGAATATGATGGATACAGACTTTCTAATTCCTTTTTAACAATGTATGGATGACACTTATTTCCATAAGAGGGCTATCAATAAGCTTGCCAGACAAAATTAATTCCACCAAAAGAGTATTATTAAATTCAAGTTCAACCTGTCGGTATCCCTTTTCCCAAGTCAGACGTAGCCCTTCAACTATATACCTCGCTTCTATCATGAAAACTTCAATTTCTCCCCAATATCATCGAATAGCCATACAACCATTTATCATCCTCATCTCTAATGACTCATCCAATTGTAGTCGAGTAAGAACTAAGCGAAACTACACCATTTGTATTGAATTTAACTCATCCACTCTTCGACACAAAAAATAAATAAAAAATAAATAAAAAAATTTAATCCATGGAAAAGGTAGTTGATTGGTTTAATAATTCAGATTTAATTTAAGAATCAATTTATCAAACTCAACCTTCTATGAGATAATTTTTGAATATATGATGAATTAACTTATTTTATTTTATTCTTAATTTATTTTTGGTATTTTTATTTTCTATTAATTTTAAGTATTTTACCATTAATATATAATTTGAAAATTGAGTTATAATTTTTTATTAAAATAGTTCACAAATTGAACTTAACAAAAGAAAACGTTTTATTTTATAAAAGAAACAAGAGTCAATAACTCTTTTTTTTTCAAATTGACTTTTTTTTCTCTAAGTTGAATACAAAATTAACTTGATGAAAAAAAAGCAAATTAATTTACTGATCAACTTGTCGGAACTCAGAGTAGCTGAATCTTCAACTATATATATTTTTTGGTTTAAAAGAGTAAAAATCCTCAAATTGTTTTAAGAAAAAAATCCTTATTTTTTTCTTTTTGCATTCAATTGGGTATTTTAACTGTCAAAATGCGTAAAAAAAAGTCATTTAATTGTTAACTTTACTAGTTGACCGTTAAAGTTAACTGCCTCTTTTTTTTCAGTTAAAGCCACCACGTGTCATAACCACGACGTGATATATGACAAAAAATGATAAAAATAAAAATCAATAAAATTTATAAAATTATTAAATTATTAAATTTTAATAAAAATATTTAAAATTAGAAAAAAATTATAAAACTCGTAAAAATTTATAAAAAATTGTAAAATTTTATAAAAAGTGTAAAATTTTATAAAATATATAGAAATATAGAAAAAATTATAAAATTTTATAAAGTCGTAAGAAAATTATAAAAATGTAAAGAAATATAAAATTCATAAAACATTATAAAAATTATAGTACCAAAAGAAGCATTTTAAAATTTTTATAATTTTTATTGATATTTATTTTTTATCTTTTTTACCACATGTCACGTTGTGTTGCGACAAATGATGGCTTTAATTGGAAAAAAAAGGTTGTTAACTTTAGGTCAATGGTTAAAGTTAATGGTTAAAAGGCTTTTTTGATGCATTTTAGAATTTTTTATAATTTTTTAAAAATTTTACAATTTTTAATATTTTTTTATTAAAATTTAATAATTTTTATATCTTTTATTAATTTTTATTTTTTTTATATACCGTAGTTGTGACATGGGGTGACTTTAATTGAAAAAAAATAGGGGCAGTTAACTTTAACGGTCAACTGTTAAAGTTAATGATTAAAGGGTCTTTTTGATGTATTTTAATAGTCCAAATACCCAATTGAGTGCAAAGAAAAAAAAACAAGAGGTTAATTGCTTTTTTGAAAAAGTTTAAAGGCTTTTTGATTTAGTTTGAAAATTTAATTATCCAATTGAGTAGAAAAAAAACTAAAGCTTAATTTTATTATTTGAAAAAATTGAGAGTTTTTTCATTCTTAAGCTAAATATTTTATAAATTAAAAAATATGATGACTTGGATTAAGTTTTATATATTATATTCTATTAATTTTAATATGTTTCCTATCAATATATAATTTTAAACTTAATTATAATTTTATCCAAGATTTTAAGGAAAACACTTTTATTTTATAAAAAGATGAATTATAACTTACGTAATTTTGAGGGGCACGAATCTCCAATTTAGCAAAGTTTCGCAAACATGTTATGTATGATACTAGTATTTTCAAAGTTGAACGTGTAAATAAACTGCACTGTACTTGTCAATTGAGATAGTTTGGATCAATTTGGATCAGGTCAATTTAGTTTAAAATATTTTTACATCATTTAAATTTTAATTAATTTTGTGTTTCAGCCTTTTGATTTTAGATAATTCAAATTTAGTAATCAAAAACCTTTTATCTTAAAGTACTCTTCAACTATGAAACACTAAATTGTTACAATAATAATTCCTTTTACTCCCTTTAACTTCATTTTGATTTTTACAAAATGCTTTATGTTATACTAGAAGTTTAGAACACAAATGCGTGATTTCAATAAACAATGAAATGTATGATTTGAAACAAATAAATAATAATATATAAAATATATACGATATTAAAATAAAAATATTAGATTGTATTGTGAGTAAACCAAAATTTAAACATAAAAATTCATCATATTAAGAATATTAAATGAATACAATTATTTATCATGGTGTTCCCATCAACCCTAAGTTGGTGTCAAGTTATTTTGTGACACAAACTCCATCAACAACATTATTAGCACTAGAAACTCTATCACATGCGTATGCGTGTGAAAGCCACATATTTAGAACATAGACGTGTGTTTAAAAATAATATCAAATAAATAATGAAATATATAATTTGAAACTAATTAATCATAATAACACATGAAATATGTACGATATTAAAAATAAAAAATTAGATTGAATTGTGAGTAAAATGAAATTTACACACATAAATACATCAAGTTAACAATACAAAATGTAACATCCCACACCCAACCCAGTTGTCGGATCCAAATGCATAATATTGCATTACGTTGCCAAAACATCTCAAGCTATCTCAGAACATTTCAAATAGTGACTTAGCATTTAAATATAATAAATCTTGTACATTCTTGATTTTATACGAAAACATGTTTAATAAATGTCAATTGATCTCATTAATTGTTTTGCGTTTATACGATGACCAAAATGAAGTTAGGTTTCGAATCCAACTCAATTTAATAAAATTTAGCGGTGTGCCTTGAGACGTTGAAAGCCATGTCTCGAAACATGTTGTAATTTCTTCATCTCAATCGATTGTCAGAAAAAATATGGTTTCGAAGTTGTATTTCATTAATTGAGTTAGTGAAAATTTTAATCAAAGAGTTGACATTATTAATATAAGATTTTGTTATTGGATGGTCGACTAATTAAATTGAGAAAGCCGTTAATTATAATATAATGGACAAATTTCACCCAATAAAGACTAAAGTATTATAAAAAATAAATATTTAACAATAAAATTTGTCATGCTCTTATTTTTCATTTTACACATATAAGCTTTCACCTACCAGTTAAATTTTATTAAGCACTTTTAAATAAATAGTTAATAGAATAAGTTGATCAAATAAGTTAATTGAAAGAATTGGTCAAATCAATCATTGCAATCAACAATCAATTATTAGCCAATTGCCAAAGATAATAGTTTAAAATTTTAGTTATCATTCTATTCCATATTTAAAAGAAAAAGAACACTTATTTTGAAAAAAATGAGTTACAACTAAAAGAAAAAAAAACATGTGGCATAACTTTATCAGGGAGCTAGATTTTTAGTTGAAAGTCAATTTTTTATAAAATAAAAGTGGGTTTTTTAATTTGGATAAATTTGTAGTTAATTTTTCAAAACCATGTTATTAATTGGAGAAATACGAAAATTAATATAATATAAATATAAATAAATTATAAAAATAAAAAATAGCCTAAGTCATATAATTTCTTTTATTCATAGAATAAAAATGAATAGATTGGATTAATAATGTAACATCCCAAAAATCGGGTTAGAAGAAATGAGTTAGCGGAACCAAGAGTGGTTTCGCCTTGATTTTGAGTTAGGATTTTGAAAATTTTGTAAAACAAATTGATTTGATTTAGTGGTTAAATGCTTTGAATGTGGGTTTGAGGTCATATGTTCAAATCTCCTTTAGAATTTTTGTTATTTTTTGTCTTAACATATATCCTTGATCATCTAGCATAAATTCTATTTTTGATCAACTGATGTTAAGAATGAGCTTGCAGGTTCAATGATTAAGCTTCTATATACCCTTTGGCCTTGTGTTCAATTTTTTGCGTAAGCAATGAGAAAATACTTTTATACTATTCCGTAAATTAGTTTAGTTTTTTTTAATTAACTTCCTTCTCTCATGTTCCAAAAAAAAATTTTGTTTCCCCCCCTCTTTTTTTTTTTTTTTTACTTTTCTTTTGAAAATTTCTTTCATTTTGGTATCTGGCATGGAATAGATCCCATGCGGGGCTTAATCTTTTCTCTCGGTTCTATTCTTAACGTCGGTAAAAGTTCAATTAGTTATATTGCTAGTATGATGGTTTTTCTGTTGGTTTCTGAGTTCTGTAGCAAAGGACGATTCTTCATTAGGAGTTTGTTAATTGATTGTTTGAATTAGGAGAGGACTGAATGACGCCTAATGTTCCTTCAACTATTTAAGAATCGCGTGTTTATTGCTCGTCTATCGGTAAGTTCAGTTTGGGGTTTTGTGTAGAAAGCTCTTTGACATAGCTTTGGTTTGGATGCTAATTCAAATGATTTGATTAAATTTAATCATCTGATTCAATCACTGTAATGTTATTTTTAGGTTCGAGAATCATCTATGTGGCTTTAATGTCAAAACCGTACCAAGTGTGTAACAAAAACCCCTATTTCTACATTTGGAGAAGGTTAGAAAGCATGGCTATCGATGCCAAGACCGTGTGTCAAGCTGTGTGGTAGGATGTGTAACTCACTATTTGGAATTAGAGACATACGGGCTAGAGACACGGGCTTGTGTCCAGGTCGTGTGAGAAAATCCTTGGGTCTTGAGTCATACGGCCGTGTGTTTGGTCATGTGCTAGACCGTGTAACTCATTCCTTTAAGTCACACAGCCGTGTGACATTGGGGTAGGCCACATAGGTGTGTGCTACATTGTGTGGACCACACGGGCTAGCCATTCAGGCCGTGTGAATCCACACGGGTGTGTGGGCTTAAAAATTGTTATTTTTCCCTAGGACCATAAACGTCATTCGAATCGAATGTATGCCTTCCGTAGGGTTTCTATGATCTGAAATAAGCTATAAAAATTGATATTTGATGAATAGTTGATGTATAATCCGTTATCTATTCATAAGTTTGATATGATATAAGCTAAGTAAGTATGATATGTTAGCATATAATGTGCTTTTGTTGGGTCGTGTTTAAGGTATGTGATTTATTCAGGTATGATTTGTGCTCTGTTAATTTTGATGATTCGTTTTTGTGTTACTGTGTTGGATGAAAACATGTGATATCTGAATATGTTATTGTGTCTAATACTAATTATGATATGTAACCATGCATGTGATTTCGTGGCAAGTCTGATATGAATCATTAAGATGTGATCAATCTGCCTTACAAAGTGTGGATTCCCATGCCTTTTGTTTCTGTTATTATACAACAACACACCTTACATACTTGTCATCTACTTCTAAATATGCATGCCGTGACATATTGTATGGGGTTCGAGATGAGGTGAAAGAAGAAAGTTTCTAGCAGTTTATTGATCTGACATTTATCTGGTGGTTTATCTTCAATTTTGTCTGGCAACTTTTCTTCAATTCTAGTGGCACTATTCACTATTATCTGTTGGTGTGATTTGGTTGGATGAATTCTGGAGACTCTATTTGGTGTGTCGCGGAGTTGGGTAGGATGTTTTCTGAATAAAAATCTGCATTTTGATTTTTTGAAAAACATTATATTGGCATAATCATACATTCTCCTTTTTGTTTATATGATCGATATGAAAATCTCTATGATACTCTGCTTTATTCTGCTCTGGTTTTATAATCGTTATGAAATTTTCTGCGTTACTCTGACTTGTATATTGTGGTTTATTTAATCTCTGTTGAGTTTTGTTATACATTGAACTTTATAGCTCACCCATTTGTTATATCTTTGTCTGTTTAGGTAAAATCTTTGGCTTAGGATCGAACAATGTGTGGGAGCTCAGATATTTTTTGCATTTGATGTATATATTGTTAATTTCGTAATCTGTTTTTGAACTCGTTTTGGTTTTTTTTTAATTCATCGGTAATTGATATTTTCTATCCCGGAACGGTAAAATCACTTAAGTCGACAAAATGGATTTTGGTTTTCAAAACTAAAACTCCAGAAAAGGTTTTTCCCTAATAATTAAGTGATTTCTTAAGTGTTTTCTAAAATCGAACAAATAGTTTTCTAATGATTGTTTTCGAAAGTTGGATTTGCTAAATACTTACTAAAACTAGTTTTCCAAATGAGTCATTTTAATTTCTCTAGATTCAGTCATAACTTCTAGGTCGAGTTTAAGGTGTTACATTTAGTTGTATCAAAGCCAGGTTTGCAAAACTCGGGTTATGATTTTCGGGTTCAAAACTCTTCTAGAAAAATATTTTAAGTACGTGGAACTTTCGACTAACTTTGAGATTTGAGGGTTATGAAAAGTCTGTTTAGATTTTGATAATTTTCGAGTTTGTAAATAGAGAATTCAAGACTTCGGCGCCGGTCTTATAAGTATCTCTACCTCAACTATATTAAATGAACTAGCACAAACCATAGTGCTATGGTTACTTTTTTAGTTAAAACTTTGGAAATTCTGTGAAAACCTTTGTTAAAACTTTAGACTTAGGATTTTTAATAAACTTAAGCTAAGTCTTAAATTTCTGAAACTGGGGATTAGCATAATAAGTATTGGTTGTCATCATGCGTGAGGATGTGGTGGACATAGTTGAGTGACCCAAGCAGAGTTCTCTTCTCGCAGTAATGAGTCCAATATGAAAAGAAATTTACGAGTCTGCTAAGACGCTCGAATTTGAGGGCGGTAGTGAGGAAGATGGGGACGTTGCTATGCCCTAAGATATGTTTGAGGATTTCCAAAAGGTCGATGGCATCCAATTTGGATTTTTGGGTCAAGAGTCTGTGATTAAGCGACCTCAGCCAAATAAGAGGAGTGTTGTAAGCATGGTTCGAATTTTGATTTGCAACCACTGTAATAGGTGTGTCTCAGATGTGGATTCGTAAAGCACTGAGTTAGGGATTGCTTGTATTACTCTTTTACTTGTGCAAGAATTAAATATAAGCCAAATATTCAGAGATAGAGAAATGGACAAAAATAGAAAAAATTTCGAAAAGAGTGATTTGAACATATGATCTCAAACACACATCCAGAGCTCTTAACCACTGAAGCATATAACTTCACTTAACAAAATTTAACAAATCAAAAACTCAAATTTTGGGGCGTTACACCCTCTTTTAATTATTCAATACTTATATTTATTATTTGATTTATATATTAAAATAAAAAATTTAATCCATTGAAAAGTTAGTTGATTGATTTAATAATTCAGATTTAAATTAAGAATCAATTTATCAAATCAAACAAAGTTATCTCTATTGATTTTGTAAAATCAAAAGATAACATCACAGATCCTCTAACTAAAGGCTTAAATCAAGATTATGTTGATAAAATATTGAAAAGAATATGACAAAAGCCCATGAAAATAAAAGGCGCTATATGAAGGAAAACCCTACCTAGTTGACTGGAGATCCCAAGATCTAGGTTCAAAGGGACAACCTAATTGCATAGAGCTTGTGAGGTCAATGTAGGGGTTCTAATCCCAAGTCCGTTCTTATGATGTAAACAATGACTAAAAATGGGATAGTTTAAGCAATACATTTAATGACCATTGTGTGTTTCAGTGAGTCGAACAATATAAGTCACCCATGTGAGAGTGAAGTGGGGTCGCTTCAAGGAGACTATTTGTAACACCTCAGATTTTGGGGTTAGAAGTTTTGAATTTTGTGACTAAGGTCAGTGAGAAGGTTGCGTTATTGTGTTTAGTTGCACTTTTAAGTGGAAGAATTGGGCCTACTGGTCTGGTGGTTGAGTGAGTGTTAGAGTACCTCTAGGTTCTGAGTTCGAGTCCATGTGTGTGTGTTTTGAGTGATATATTTTTATATTATTAAATAGTAAATTTGCTTTAATTTTTTAAAAAATAACTATTTAGTTTTATTTTGATAATTATTTATTTAGTTTATTATTTTTAAATTTTCTTTTTTTGCTACGTTCAATTCTTTTTTCTCTGGCATTATTTTCTTTCTTTTCATTTTGAAAATGGTGGGTTGTGGTTTCCGAAGAGCTTCGATTTCCTGGTCGTCGAGTCGAGTTCTGGACGTCACTGATTGCAAATCAGGTGTGGGTTTTGAAACTTTTCTATTTTATTTGTGAATTGTAAGTTTGATTTTGGTGGAATGCGGTAATCTTTGTGCCATTCGGAAATTGGTTGTCGAAGTTCGGTAGTACTATTGAATGGCATTGAAATCTATTCTGGTTGGTGTGCTTCTGAATCACATCGACTGAGGGTCTTCTTAGTGACCAGAAAACTCTATTTGTGATAATACTCTAGAACGACATATTTTTATGTGCTAATTGCATGTTTGTTTTGGGTATGACCCTACTAATTTGAGCTATTTATGGTCTTTTATATTTCAGGGACTAAATTGGAGGCAAAAGGGAATTTGAGGGCTAAAAGCATGGATTTGAAGTTAAATTGGGCCAACATACGAAGTAGGAGAGAGATGGTGCCAAAAATGCAAAGTGTGGAAGATTTTGGGAGCAAAAGTGTAAAAAAAGAGATTTTATAGCACAAAACTCTATTTAATGTTTAATTATATTAGGATAATTATTAAGGATTATTATTTAGATTTAATTTTAGGATTTATTTTCATTTATCTTTAATTATCTTTATTTATTTGTATTTATCTTTTTGAATTTTTAGGACTAGATTATGTTTCCTAGTACTATAAATAGGGGATGGAGTGACTCAAATTTCATGAATCTTTTTCTGTAAACACTCTTCCCCCATAAGTTTAGCCTTTTTGGTCTTTCCATATTTTCTTCAATAAAAATTCTATTTTCATTATATTTATTTCTTTTTCCCCAAAAATCATGAGCCACTAAAAATTATCTAGCCGAAGGTTGTCAAAGTTTCCCAAAAAGGGTTCATGAGACTTAGAATCCATACTTAGCCTTCTCAACGAATACTCATCGTTTCTCCGCATTAAGGGGCTGACATGTCCCTTAAAAGGTGATCTTTTCAAGGTATGTAAAGGCGGCCGCTTTCTACGTTTTGGAAAGGTTGCACAGTCAGTTCGTTAGCTTACTGCGTCAGAGGTTGGCAAGCAAAGAGACAAAATGGCGTGGGATTCGCCATTGAGAAATGATGATCTAGCATAAGATGATCCCACAAAAGCGATTGTTGGCTAGAGTCAGGTTCCGCTAAATTGTAAGTCCAAATTCTTGGAGTTGGTGGTCGTAGGTTTCCTCTTCCACTATAATTGGCTTATTCTGTTTGAGAAAGATCACCTAAAAGCCAAGGATTGAACCCAAGGCAGATCGAGACAACTGGAGGCTAGAATCTCTCCATAAGAACACATTTTCCTCAACTCTATTTATTTCTATTATTACTGTTAATTTTCGAAATTTTAATCAAAACTTTCAATTATGTTTTTATTTTCTTTTTTTCTAGATCAAAATTTTTAATTCTGTTTTTTTCCCAGGTACACAGATTTTCTTAGCACGATTCTGACCAGGATTTCGAGGAACAAGCAATTGTGCAAATCCAATCCCTGAGGATTTGACCCTACTTCTCTTATACTATTAATTTTTATTATTTTCAATATTTTATAGGATAAGATATTTTGGGTGCTCTCAACGACCGCATAAAATTTGGCGTCGTTGCCAGAGACTGGCAACATACTAATCTTGTTTTTTTGTTTCTTATAACCAGGTCTGCTCTAGGTACTCTTGCGTTTGATTCAGAGATTGAAAAGACTGCAAGAGCAAATCTCAAGGAAACAAAGCTAAGGAAAAAGCACTCAGCGATGGTTAGGATTCAAAGTAATCCACCGCTAGAAATCAGAATCGACGACGAAGTAGAGTCTAGGGTTAACGAAAACCCTACTCAAACATTTGAAAGTGAAAAAGTAGAAATCGATTCACCAGAAGAAGTGCTTAGTGCTAGGGTTAACGAAAACCCAAATCTAGCACATCAACCAATGGCTCAAACAATTCGACAACTGGCCGAAGCTCCGATAGAACAACCACCATTATGCATCGCGTATCCTACTATGGATACAGATTTTGAACTAAAGTCAGGTTTAATCCAGTTATTGCCAACTTTTCGTGGGTTGCAAAACGAAAATCGTCACAAACATCTGATAGAGTTTCATATGGTTTGTCTTAGTATGAACCTTTAGTGGATAACTGAGGATCAAATTAAATTGCGTGTTTTCCCTATTTGCTTAGCAGATTCTGCTAGGGAATGGTTATTTTATCTCTCCCTGGATCTATTACAACTTGGGCTGATCTTTCTCGTTTATTTCTTAATAAGTTTTTGCCAGCATCGTGTGCAGCTAAGTTAAGAAGAGAGGTCATTGGAATAAGGTAAAAAGAAGCAGAGTCTCTTTACGACTATTGGGAGCAATTTAAGAAGCTGTGTGCAAGCTGCCCACAACAAGGTATAATAGAACAATCTCTTCTTCGATATTTTTATGAAGGTTTGAAACCTATAGAGATGAACATGGTGGATATCGCTAGTGGAGGAGCATTGGTCAACATAACTCCCTAACAAGCAAGGGACTTGATATCCACGATGGCTGCAAATACTCAGCAATTCTGAGCTAATCCTGAACCCCCTAGAAGGGTTCACCAGCTAAGTAATTCAACTTAGAAGATAAAGTTGATAGACTTACTAATATTGTGAATTCTCTTTTTGCAGAAAAAGCAAAACCAACCCGAGTATGCCGAATATGTGTTACACATAAACATACAACTGATGCATGTCTCAGTTTGTATGATGATACTATGGCTCATTTAGCTACTAAAGGAAATTTCTCTGGTCCACCACAGAGGCAATATGACCCCTATGCTAACACCTACAACTTAGGATGGAGGGACCATCCCAACTTGAGTTATGGGGCCAATCCAAGGTATAACCAGCCATACCAAAATTGGGTTCCACAATAGCCATGAGATTCAGGTAATTTTCTAAAAACTTTGGTCAATAAATTAGTAGCTAATATGCTTGATTTTCAATAGAAAACCGAGGCATCTATAAGAGAATTGACACATCAATTGAGGAAATGAGTTCTCAAGGGAAGTTGCCATCATAAACAGAACAGAACTCAAGACAAATGCGAATGCAGTGACGCTGCAAAGTGGAAAGGTATTGGAACCAATTCTTGGTAGAAATCTTGGCCAAGAAATCGTACAGGAAAAGCCTGAAAATGATGAACAGGTCCGAGCGAAACCCTCATTTCCAAAAATTCAACCTCCATTTCTAGGACGATTAAATCAATGTCAAAAGGGCAAAGAAGATAAGGAGATCCTCGAAAGATTCAGGAATGTCGAATCAATATACCACTGTTGGATGCCATCAGAAAAATTTTGCAGTATGCCAAGTTCCTTAAAGAACTCTGCACCAACAAATGAAAATTAATAGGTAATGAAAAGGTAAGTGTTGGTGAGAATGTATCTGCAGTGTTAAAGCGGAAAATGCCAGCGAAATGTAAAGATAGGGGCATGTTTGGATTACCATGCAAGATAGACCATTTGGGAATTAAGAAGGCTATGTGTGATGTAGGGGCCTCAATAAATGTAATACCTTATTCTATATATGAATTACTTAACGCGGGTTTTTTGACGAAAAAATGTGTTATGGCAAACAAGTTTATTGTGCATCCTGAAGGAGCCCTCGAAGACGTGTTGGTAGAAGTTAACAAACTTATTTTCCCTGCAAATTTTTATGTGATAAAAATGGAGGAGAACAACACTCCTGGATCTTCAGACCTCTTATTGGGCCGACCTTTCCTTAGTACCGCTAGCACCAAAATCGACATTCGAAGCGGAACTCTTACGATGGAATTTGATGGGGAGATTGTGAAGTTCAATGTTTATGATGCTATTAGTCACCCAAGCAAAATCTTGAGCGTAAACCGTGTCGACATAATTGACTCATTAGTTTATGAGACTTTTGAGTCCATTTATGAAGATAAATCTAAATTTATATTTGATGATTATGAATCTGTTAATGAATTATTGTCTCTATCAAACACTAAACTTTTACCTTCTGTGGTGCAAGCTCCATATTTGGAATTAAAGTCACTTCCTGAACATCTTAAGTATGCATTTTTGGGGACTGGTAATACCCTACCGATTATAGTTTCAAATAAACTCTTTAAGCTCAAAGAAGAAAGTTTGATCCAGGTACTATAAAATCATAAGGAAATGATTGGCTGGACCATTGCCGATTTAAAAGGGATAAGCCCTTTTAACATGTACACACAAAATCTACTTGGAGGAAAATACAAAACTAAGGTGAGAGGAACAAAGATGGTTAAACTCGAATATGATGGAGGTGGTAAAAAAGGAGATAATCAAGCTGTTAGATGCTGACATAATCTACCCCATTTTTGACAATAGATGGGTAAGTCCGGTACAAGTCGTGCCCAAGAAAATGGGCGTGACAGTAAAGAAAAATGCTGAAGGTGAGTTGGTACCAACTCGAGTGCAAAATGGGTGGCATGTTTGCATTGATTACAGGAAGTTGAATTCTTACACTAGAAAAGATCATTTCCCTCTTCCTTTTATAGAGCAAATACTTGAACGTTTAGCTGGTAAAACTCAATTTTGTTGTCTTGATGGATACTCAGGTTTCTTCCAAATTCCAGTTGCACCAGAAGACCAAGAAAAAACCAATTTTAAATACCCATTTGGTACATTTACATACAGAAGAATGCCATTTGGACTTTGTAACGCACCGGCCACCTTTTAGAAATGCATGATGAGTATATTTTCTGAACATGTGGAAAAATTATCGAAGTTTTTATAGATGATTTTACTGTGTATGGGAATTGTTTTGATGAATGCCTTAAAAATCTTACAATAATTTTGCATAGATGCATAGAATTTAATTTTGTCTTGAATTATGAAAAGTGTCATTTTATGGTAGACAAAGGTTTGATTCTAGGTCATATAGTTTCAGCTAAGGGAATTGAGGTCGATAAGGTCAAAATTGACATTATAAATTCTTTGCCATATCCCTCTACTGTAAGGGAGATACGTTCTTTCTTGGCCATGCAAGATTTTACAGGTGTTTTATAAAGAACTTCTCAAAAGTAGCTAAACCATTGTGCGAGTTATTGTAGATAAACAAGAAATTCAAGTTCGGACCGAAATGCAATGAGGCTTTTGAAACACTCAAATAGAAGTTAGTTTTTGCTCCCGTAGTACAAGCACCAGATTGGAATTACCCATTTGAAATTACGTACGATGCAAGCGAACGCAGTGTGAGAGCCGTGTTAGGGCAAAAGTGTAACACCCCACACCCGTACCCAATGCCGGGATAGGATTCGAGGCATTACCAGGACTTTACATTTTGAAACTACCAAATTGGGTTACCAAGTTTTACTCAAATTTTAAGCTTTTCATCCATGAACAACTCGTCCCTTATATAGGCCTTCGAGGCCTATGACATACCTAGAGGTAGTGCGGGACAAATTTGGGTACGTTCAATAAACTTTGGGCTCCTTATCATAAAGTGTCACACGTCCGTGTAGGTGGGCCGTGTGGACTCACACGCCTATGTGACTTGGAGCACGGCCATGCCCTTCAGCTGTGGGCAACACTAACTTATCAACACGGCCATGGCGCACACTCGTGCTACTTGCCCATGGACGACACTGTCTTTTTAACACGGCCATGGTGCACGCCCATGTGGCCTTCCCATGTACAACTTTGAGCTAAAATTTTAAGTGTAGGGGACACATGGCCATAGCACATGCCCATAGGAGGGAACCGTGTGACACACAAGGCCTAGACACACGCCCGCATGTCTAACCATGTGAACTCTAATAGGCTATTTTCCAAGCCTTTAGTCACCCCTTTCTACTACTCGTGCTTAGTGGTTGCCAAATTCAAAGTAAAACACAGTTATACACTTGTAAATAATCTTGATTGGACTAGATGTATGGAAACCTTATATCATTGGTTTCATACATGATAGGTTATTTCCATTTAGTGTTTATAGGTTCCCATGTCACTTTAATTCATCCGAAATTGGCTCGTTCATGTGACTTATTGCCAATTGGTAACGGCCCATCACTTGTAAATAAAACCATGCATAAATTCGTACGTCATAGCCTACTTCAATTAAGCCAATTTTCGTGGCCATATACAAAGAGATAAACATATGTTTACATGCCTTCATTTGGCAAATCAAATGACACATATAACAAAATACTCAAAAAATACTATACATGCTATTGAACAAAACAAACAAAGTCTTTATACCAAAGCTTGTCTAGTTGATAGTGTGTTGACTCTCCAATCATCTTCCAGACCTTATGAGTCTTCGAGCTCTGTGAGACAGGGAAAAATAGAGGAGTAAGCATTTACATGCTTAGTAAGCTCGAATAACCGAAAAGTAAACTTACCAAGTAATTAGTATACAATCATATTTAAATCATGAAATCATCAATTACGAAACGATTCCCTATCACATGCACTCAATCAATAAGTTAGTTACATAACAAAGCATCATGTAATTTATGTAGATGAGCTCATCATTCATCATCTTATTGACATACCTCATAATAATCCCATTGAGTTTCTAGGAAATCTCGATGGAATACTCATTATCCGTTAATTCTCATGAATGATCATTTCACATATATGCACTCCCGCGAACCTCACATCTTATGGCAGGATTACCAGTCCAGGCTAAATCCCTTATAGACATACACCCTTACTGAGCTTGGATCTAAATTACCAATCCAGGCTAAATTCAGACCCTCATCGGATTACCCGTCTGGGCGAAATCCATAATGCACACATATTCTTCGGTAGGCTCGATCATTCAAAGGAACACTCGTCCATGCTAGATCCTTTTCATAATTGAGATAAACGGATTACCCGTCTGGGCTAAATCTTTTCTACAACACATGCAGGATCTCAAATCATATGTAATTACAGGTTACCCATCAAATCCCCCTTTTTCAACCTCAACCGAGACTTTTAACAACAATTCTTTATCAAGAATGCATTTCATGAATATTCATACTATCAAGAAATGCAATTATCATACAATCATAAATCATACAATTATGCATACTACAAGTTTACTTATGTTATCCGAACTTACCTAGTATTCGTTTTGAAATTGTGTTTCGGTTATTTCGAAACCTTGCGTTTACCTCGATCAACCTTCGGAGTTTGTTCCTCGGGGTCTATAACAACAAAATTATATCATCAATACCTCCACATTATACATTACAAGTCTAATTCTCACCCCCAGCCCAAATGACCGTTTTGCCCCTAACCTTTGACATTTTTATGATTTAGTCCCTAGGCTCGTATAATAAAACACATGCAATTTCTATCTTACCCAAGCCTAGCCGAACACTTTTCTCTCTTATAGCAGCCCACATTTCCCATTATTTCTTATTTCTACCACACATTTTACAACTTTTGCAAAATGGTCTCTACAAGGGTTTTTCATGAAAATCACCTAGGAAAAGATGTTTAACACACATTCATCTTTCATATTACTCCATAATCCATCAAAATACAAGTAACTCATGCATGATTAAATTTTTAAACATGAACCCTAGCATGAAATATGGGTAGAAATAGAGAGAATCAAGCTACCAGGATTTCAAAAATATAAAGAATATTAAAAACGGGACTTGGGAGCACTTACTATTAAGCTTGGAAAGCTTGAAAACCCTAGCTATGGTGACAAGAGAATTTCAGTAGCATGGAGAAGAATAATGGCTAATTTTGACTTGATTTTTCCCATTTTATTTCATTAAAAAGCCAAATAACCAAAATGCCCTCATGCCCTTTCTTTAAAATTTCATCCATACAAGTCCATTTTTGTCCAAAAATTTAGAAATTGGGCATATTTCTCTCCAAGACCTTCTAATTTATAATTTAAATCAATTTCATACAAATTGCTTCTAGAAATTAAGTTTTTTTGCAGGTTATTCAATTTAATCCTTATTTCCTAATTGGATACCTTACTCAAAGAATTTCTTCATGAAACTTTAACACATGCATAATCTCATATTCTAGGCCTAATAACAATCATAAAATAATATTTTGATGTCAGATTCGTGGTCCCGAAACCACTATTCTGACTAGGCCTTATTTCGGGATGTTATAAAAAGATAGACAAAGAGCCTCATGTCATTTGCTATGCCTCAAAAACCCTAGATGCTGTACAAAGCAACTACACCACCAACAAAAAGAACACTTAGTTGTTTTATTTGTTTTGGATAAATTTCAGTCATATTTATTGGGATCTAAGGTGATTATTTTTTCTGACCATGCAGCTTTCAAGTACTTGATCACGAAGAAGGAAGCAAAACCAAGGCTCATTAGATGGATTTTGCTACTCCAAGAGTTTGACATCGAGATTCGAGACAAAAAAGAGTGCGAAAACTTGGTAGCTGACTACTTGAGCAGGTTAAAAATAACTGATGATGACACTCCTATAAATGATGAGTTCCCTGATGAGAGCTTATTTTCGATCGAGGCTCATTACCCATGGTATGCGGATATAGTAAATCTCTTAACCACAGGTTCGTTGCCTGCTGAGTTAGCACATTCCCTGAAGGACAAGCTTAGACGAGAAGCTCGATATTACATTTGGGATGACCCATACTTATGGAAACACTGTTCAGATCAAATAATAAGACGACGTGTTCCAGAAATCAAGGTAACCTCTATACTCACTTTTTGTCATACAGAAGCTTGAGAAGGTCACTTTGACCCTAAATAGACTGCTCTCAAGGTATTGAAGTGTAGGATATATTAGCCCATAATTTTTTGGGACGCATATAGTTTCTTTAATTCTTGTGATAAATGCCAACATACAGGTAACATTACTAAACGAAATCAAATACCTCTATCCCCGATTCATGTATGTAAGATTTGATGTATGGGGCATTGATTTCATGGGTCCATTTATTTCCTCATTTAGAAACGTATATATAATTCTTGCAGTAGACTGTGTTCTTAAGTGGATAGAAGCAAAGCCTACTCATAATGATAATGCTAAAACTATTGTGGAGTTTCTCAAACGAACTATTTTTCTAGGTTTGGCACACCTCGAGCTCTATTCAGTGATCATGGCACCCACTTTTTCAACAAAGTCATAGAGGCACTATTGTCAAAATACGGAATTCATCATCGTATAGCGATAGCCTACCGTCCTCAAACGAATGGCCTAGAAAAGGTTTCGAATAGGGAGATCAAGTCTATTTTGGAGAAAACAGTTCAGCCCAACCAAAAGGATTGGAGTCTTCGACTTAATGGCGCTCTTTAGGCCTATCGGACGACATATAAAGGACGAATTTTCAAGACCCAGTATAGACTTGTTTTTGGAAAAGCTTGCCATATTTCAGTAGAGTTGCAACATAAAGCTTATTGGTTTGTTCGACAATGTAACATGGAGTTAGAACCCGTAGGGTAGGCAAGGAAATTAGACATCCAAGAATTGGAGGAAATTTGTAATGATGCCTATGAGAATGCTCGCATTTATAAATACAAGACAAAGTTGTTTCATGATAAGAAAATAGCTCAGAAACATTTTTTGGTAGGACAAAAAGTTTTACTTTATAACTCCGTATTAAAGCAATTCGCAGGTAAGCTTCGATCTCGATGGTAAGGACCTTTTATTGTGACCAAAGTATTTACACATGGTGCGGTTGAAATAGAAAGTGAAGAACCAGAAAAGTTGTTCATAGTCAATGGCCGACGGTTAAAGCCATATTATGAGAATTTTCAAGCCCACACGATTGAAAAGATTTATCTGGAACCACTATAGAACCATTCACGGCGTTGAGCTAACGACGTTAAACAAGCGTTTGTTGGGAGGCAACCCAATTTTTATTTTCATTTATTTTTCTTAATTTAATTTGATTTAATTTAATTTTACTTTATTTTATTATTTATTATTTTATTTTTGGATGTTGATATAATTCTCTTATTCTGTCTAGGTAAACAGAAGCGAAACGAAAATAAGGAAAAAAAAAGAGAGAAACAAAACCTACAGCCAAACAGCCTTTACTCCATCCCTATTCCAGCCAGGAATAGCGCGTTCCTGCACTACACTATAAAAAAAATTCAGCAAAACACCCCCTTCAACCAAATAAAACCCCAAATCCTAAAAATTTGAACCCATTTTTTTCCCCAAAATCCCCATAGCTGCCGAAACTTCTCCACCACCCCTCCCATCGTCAATTTCCTGCCAACCATGGTGCGAACCCGTAGCCATGCCTCTGTCGAGCCGTCTTTTACTGTCAATGCCAGTGCCGTTTCTTCGCCACCCAAGCCGTTGATTTAGACGACGACACACCCTCCTCATCCTCCTCTCCACAGCATGAACCCTTCTCCTCTTTTTCTTCACTCAACCCAAGCGATGCCACGCACGCGATTCGCGCTCTCCCTCCTCTCCTTCGCTTTACACAACGTCGAACCTCCTCCTCCTTCTAGCTATGCATGAACGACAATGACTACATGGAGAGTTTTTCTAAAACCTTTTTTCTTTCACATATTTTTTTTTTACTTTCACATCGAGGACAATGTGTTTTAAGTAGGGGAGACATTCCTCATTATATATGTCATTTTAAATGCTTCTTATTTGATCGTTGCTGGGCATATAATTTTTTTTAAAGAATATTCTGCCTCTTTTCATGCCTATGAATTTGACCATGACTTGCCCACTGTTTGACCCACATGCATGCTTCTTGTCTACTGAGTTAGTTAAGATTTTGCCTGTTTGATTTCGTCTCCACTGTTTTATTTCTTTTAGGCTGAATAATTATGATCAATAAAGTTAACCCTATCTTACTTGTAGTAAAATTGATTAAGTCTAAATATAAAGAGAACACCTAATGAAAATTGCATGCTGAATTTCTGTTCATGACTGTTAGGTAGTTGCTGAAACTCATTTTTGACACTTGATTGTTCTCCCTCGTCTCCCAAATTAAAATATGTTCCATTATAATAAACTGTAATGCTTCCGTGGTTATGAGTATGCTTAAAACGTGACTGACTGAGTAACCGAGGCAGGGTGCTTGGGTTGTCATCCTATTTCGCGTCAAAAGGTTGTGTGACGTTTTAGGTAACTCCGCTGACCGAAATTAAATATTTTTTTTAGGAATATGTTGGGCTGAGTAACCGGGGTGGGGTGTTTGGCTATCATCTCTCTTCGCGTCAAAAGGTTCGATATGTTCTTAAGAAAAATATAATGAATTAGGAGTATGTTAGGCTGAGTAACTGGGGTAGGGTGCTTGGCTGTCATCTCTCTTCGCGTCAAAAGGTTCAATGTACTCTTATGCAATAATAATAATAAGAAAAAAATGAAAAAATGAAAAAATATGAAAAAGAAAAGAAAAAAAGTGATGAATTAATAATAAAATTGTATTTGGGGATTAAAGGTGGAAACAAATAATGTGTCTTGGTAAGTTTAGTAAATTACCTAATTTTCGTGAAATAATCCAAGTCGATTTTAATTTTTGTGTGTATTAATTGGAATACTTTTTCAGTTTTACTTAAACTAAGCTAAGGGTTCTCTTTATTTTTCATATGCATTTTGACTAATTTTTATAAAACTTTGGAGTGGTACATCTTTCATGGCAATTTCTAAATTTCACAGTTAGTAACCATACTTGAGGGCAAGCATGGGCTAAGTAGGGGGAATTTGATAATACTCTAGAACGACATATTTTTATGTGCTAATTGCATGTTTATTTTGAGCATGACCCTACTAATTTGAGCTATTTATGGTCTTTTATCTTTCAGGGACTAAATTGGAGGCAAAAAGGAACTTGAGAGCTAAAAGCGTAATTTGAAGTTAAATTGGGCCAACATACGAAGTAGGAGAGAGGTGGTGCAAAAAATGCTAAGTGTGAAAGATTTTGGGAGCAAAAGTGCAAAAGAAGAGATTTTATAGCACAAGACTCTATTTAATGTTTAATTATATTAGGATAATTATTAAATATTATTATTTAGATTTAATTTTAGGATTTATTTTTATTTATCTTTAATTAGCTTTAATTATCCTTATTTATTTGTATTTATCTTTTAGAATTTAATTAAAACTAGACTATGTTTCCCAATACTATAAATAGGGGATGGAGTGACACGAATTTCATGAATCTTTTTCTATAAACACTCTCCCCCCATAATTTTAGCCTTTTTGTTATTTCCATATTTTCTTCAATAAAAATTCTATTTTCATTGTATTTATTTCTTTTTCCCCAAAAATCATGAGCCATTAAAATTATCTAGCCAAAGGTTGTCAAAGTTCTCTAAAAAGGGTTCATGAGGCTTAGAATCCGTACTTAGCCTTCTCGATGAATACTTATCGTTTCTCCGCATTACGAGGCTGACGCTTCCGTCCATGTCCCTTAAAAGGTGATCTTTTCAACGTATAAAAAAGGCGGCCGCTTTGTATGTTTTGGGAAGGTTGCACAGTCGGTTCGTTAGCTTACTGAGTTAGAGGTTAGCGAGCCAAGAGACAAAATGGCATGGGATTCGCCATTGAGAAGTGATGATCTAGCATAAGATGATCCCATAGAAGCGATTGTTGGCTAGAATCAGGTTCCGCTAAATTGTAAGTCTAAATTTTTGGAGTTGATGGTCGTAGGCATCCTCTTCCACTATAATTGGCTTATTCTGTTTGAGAAGGATCACCTAAAAGCCGAGAATTGAACCCAAGGCGGATCGAGACAACCGGAGGCTAGAATCTCTCCATAAGAACACATTTTCCTCAACTCTATTTATTTCTATTATTACTTTTAATTTTTGAAATTTCAATCAAAACTTTCAACTTTTTTTTTATTTTATTTTTTTCTAGATCAAAAGTTTTAATTCTGTTTTTTTATTTTTTTCCTAGGTACGTACGTTTTCTTGGGCACGATTCTGACCAGGATTTTGAGGAACAAGCAATTTTTCAAATCAGATCCCTAAAGATGTGACCCTACTTCCCTTATACTATTAATTTTTATTATTTTCAATATTTTATAGGAATAGGATATTTTTGGTGCTCTCAACGGCCGCATCAATTTTCAAGCTGTTTGCAAGTGGTTTCGTGACGACACGGGTGGCCACACGGGTGTGTACCCCCATTTAGTCGGTCAACACGACTGTATATAGTTAGGAATTAGGGTTTTTTGACAAGTTTTGGTGCCATAGGACCGTGTGTCCAATTTGGGGATTTTTGTCAATTTTTCACACGGTCGTGTCCTTTGGGTACAGGGGTGTGTGCGTTTGTGAATTAGGGATTCAGTGATTTTATTCTACACGACCGTGTGGTTAATTTGGGGATTTAAAAATCTCACACGGGCACGTGTTTTGGACACACGGCCCTGTCTAGTGGGCACACGAGCGTTAGCACTCCAATATGGGCTTCAACTTATGTGTTATTTGTGACTATTGTGTGAGATGTTTGGTTCTGAATCCGGTTTGTTGGGCGTATGTGCATATCTGTTTCTGTCTGATTGTCTGTCGATATGTTTATTGTTTCTGTAAGATTGTATGCATACATACACTTGCATGAAGCAAATTTTTAGGTTGGTTGCAAAGAGAAGGGAGACTGATTCTGATCTAATTTAGCGCTTCTCTCGCAACTTGTGTTAAATCTTGTGGTTTCTCGTGCCTTTGTACCACATGTACGTCAACTTTGCTACATACTATTATCTGATCTGGCAATTTAAACTGCAACATGTCTATATAGCGGACTACTACATTGCACTGTACTACATATACGCTAGCCCTGCTGCGTAATATTATCTGAGTGGCTTAGTCCACATTCATGGTGTATAGGGTTGGATGGGTCTTTCAAGGTCTTATTTGGTGTGATTGGTTGGATGAGTTTTAACAACTCTTCTAGGGTGTGATCAGAGGACGAAAAGGTGTGTTGGCTGGATGGGTGGGTTTTTATTGCTTATTTGCATTCATACGCATCTGTCTGAGTGTTCTGGGTGTAAAATTATTTGACTGTGTTCTTTCTGATTGAATAACACTTGTGACTGAGTGTCTGTGTATGACATGGTGTGTTTGAATTGTTACATTCTGTTGGGACGTTGGTTCTAAGTTCACTTTCTGGTTCTATATATATCTGTAAGTATGTTTCACTTCCGAAATGGTTTCTATAAATCTATTGTTATTCGTTTTGAACTCACACTGAGCTCGTGTAGCTCATCCCCTTAGTGTTTCCTCTTATAGATGCATTTCTACACTCTGACGTTGGACTAGGTATGCGGAGGTCTCAGACAATCATGATAAAATTAAATTAACAGTTCTTCCTTTCAACTTCTATTTTGTTATTCGATTTTGAACTCTGAGGTTTCATAAAAACTGTGGTACAAGTTCTTCTTTTGTTTTTTCATGTAAACCTAATTTTGTTCATAAATTAAACTTAACATTATATTTTTGTTTGAAATCTAAAAGATTATATATTCTTGGTTCGTAAAAAGATAAATATGTTTGTAATGAAATTTTGAGATAACTTGTTTTGTAAAACTTTCCTACGATCACTTCAGTAATCAATGTAACCTCCAGAATTCAATCTAAACTTCTAGGCTAGGTTTAGGGGCGTTACACTATTGGGTCATAGTTCTCTCAAACTCTTGCAGAACCAAGAGATGTTCATGGCTATATGAACATACCCATGAGAACTAAAACCTTGTCAGAGAGGTAGTTGTGTGAGGTATATCATCGTTTACAAAAATAACAGAATAGTTCAAGGACATCAAGTCTACTAGTTAGCTAGTAAAGTAAATATAGTTTCACAGGGAAAGTTCAAGGGTGGATGTCTACCTATCCTATACAACTATCAATCGCAGATTCTATCTCCGTTAAAACTATCATTTTTCATTCATGTGGGGAATTGTTGGAAAAATTGTACTTTTTGGAAAATTTGAGGCATATTCTCGATTGGTAAACATGGAGAGTTGAATTATAAAATTATGGTTTTATATTCTATTGCATGAGACCTTTACAATGGTATATCATATGCTCAAAATGGTTGAGTGATGAATAAGAAATTGATGCTCAAAGTAAGCTACTTGGAAATATTTGTTAAGGAAAAGAAAAGCTTAGATCTCACATTGGTTAAATACCAAATGTGAGATGTGTATAAATATGAGAACCCACTTGAAGGGAGATTGAACGACTAAGCTTGAAACCCTGCCTCGAGCGCAGGGGGTGCAGATCCAAACCAATCGAGGTTGGGGCGCACTCGCATGATGTGGGGGATGCGAAATGTTTGGACCGGTTTAGCCCAAAATGGACCTACAGATATTTTAGCCCCACACAAAAATATTTTTTTTCCCTTAGCAAATTACGCAAAATTTGATTCTAATAAATTTGATTTGATATTAATCAAATGGATTTAATTGCTACTTTAATGCAAATTTTGTATCCTTAATACATGGATATTTCCAAAATTCCTCCATATCGAATGCCTATAAAAGGCTAAGACTTCTTCAAAAAAAATTTCTGAAAAACACTCTCTCTCACCGAGTTTATTTTGGTCTCCAAAATTCTACTCTTTTCCTCTCAATATTTTCCTAATGTTTTGGTGATAGAAAAATGCAACGTTTGTTCATTGATCACTGCTGAGGTGCTACTACTCCGATCATCGTGTTGTTGTATTGTGATTAGGGGTGAGCAAAATCCAATTCGATTCGAAAAACTCGATAAAATTTTCAAATTTTGAATTAAATTGTTCGAGTTATTTGAGTTAATCAAGTTATTTGGGTCAACTCGAATAAAAAAATAAGTTTTTCGGTTTAACTCGAATGTGAATTACACAATTCGTGTTATCCGAAAATCCGAATAAGAAAAGACAAAACTACGTCATTTTGATAAATATTTACCTTTTTTTAAGTTAAAAGTCAAAATCATTAAGTTAAAAGGTAAAACTATGTTGTTTTGATAAATGTTTACGAATTAAGTTAAAAGGCAAAACTATTATATTGTATATGTTGTTAAATAACTTTATATTTCGTTTCCTAGTTAAATAATCGGTTCATGTAAGCTCAACATTGAGTACAAATAATAGGATTCGTTAACTCGACTCGACTTGACTCGATATTTTTTGACTTGATTCGATCCGGTTAAAAAAAAATTCAAATTGAGTTCGGTTGCTAAAATAGGATTCGTCAACTCGACTAACTCGAATTTTTTTTACTCGACCAGACTCGACTCGATTGAATGCTCACCCCTAATTGTGAGAGACAGCCAACCAACATTTCTCCAAGTACCGTAGGAGTAGCCAAATCTGTCTTAATGAAACTTTGTTAAACAGGCCTCAACATTTAATAAAACTCTATTCTTCTTTTGATTTGTAATTTTGTTATGTTATTTATTGTTTTTTTTGTACTGCAATTTAAATATAAATTATTCAATTTATATTTTATTTTATATATAAATATTTACTTATTTATATTTATATATTTTATTCGCTAACGTGTTTTGTCCAACAATCTATAGGCATTTTTCTTTTTTTGTAATTCTCTAATTCGAGACGAACGAGACACCAAGACAAAAAGAAAAAATTGTTTTTTATTTGAAAATAAATATTAAAATTAAATAATATCTGCTTTACATTTATTCCCACCGTTTAACAGATTTTATTCTATATTTTTTTTCCAAACAAGTAATAAAATTAAATAAAAATATGTTTCAGGATTTATTCCCACCATTCAACAGATTTTATTCTATTTTTTATTTTATTTCCAAATGAGCATTAAAATAAAATAAAATCATTTTGGATTTATTCATTGCTCAATGATTTTATTCCATATTTTTATTTTGTTTCCAAATAAGTATTAAAATTAAATAAAATCTATTTTGGGTTTGATTCCCGCCGTTCAACAGATTTTATTTCATTTTTTATTTTGTTGTCAAACGAAAAATTAAAATTAAATAAAATCTATTTTGGGTTTTATTCCCTCCGTTCAACATATTTTATTCCATTTTTTATTTTGTTTCCAAACGAGAAATTAAAATTAAATAAAATCTATTTCAGGTTTTATTCCTGCTATTCAAGAGATTTTATTACATTTTTATTTTTTGCCAAACGAGAAATTAAAATTAAATAAAATCTATTTCGGGTTTTATTCCCGCCGTTCAACAGATTTTATTCCTTTTTTTATTTTGTTACCAAACTAGAAATTAAAATTAAATAAAATATGTTCCAGAATTTATTCAAGCCGTTTAATAGAATTTATTCGATTTTAATTTTGTTATTAAATTAGAAGTAAATTGAATAATCTATTTTGGGATTTATTCTTGTCGTTTAACAGATTTTATTAGATCTTGATTTGTTTCCAAACGAAGACTCAGTCAAAGAATTCTGTTTCAAGATTTATTCCTGCCATTTAACCGATTTTATTTTGATTTAATTAAATAACTTTGTTTCGAGATTTAAGCTTGTCATTTAACAAAAGTGATTTTGTTTTAAAATTTTAATTCTGTCATTTAACAAATAAAAGGGAATTTTTTCTATTTATGGTGGCCTTAATTGTGGCTTTAAATTGTGAACGCTTAAATTGTAGTTTCAAAATTGTGACATCAAAGGAAAAGAAACTTATCAACGGTGAATTAAAAAGACAATATGAGAGTGCATGTCTAGGATTAGTTCTTTGAAAGACTTGGTATTTAAACGTGCCAGTGCACTACCTCTCTTTTAGGGTTACCTACCTAGTGTATTGTTTTATTGTATTTTTTATTAGACTGTATAAACTTTTGTTTCGGGTTTTATTAGATTCCTGCTGTCTAACAAAAGTTGATAATTTTCTAATTCTAGTTTTGTTTTTTAACAGAAAATGGAAACTCCCATCAATGTTGTGCAAGATATGGACTTATGTGCTGTTATTTTTAAAGTCAACATGGCTGACTCAAATCCAAGAGAATGGTGGCTTGATACTGGTGCCACATGTCATATGTGTTGTGCCAAAGATTCTTTTCTGAGTTGGAACCTTGTGAAAATTGGGAGAAGCTCTATATGGGCAATGTTGCAACTTCCAAGATCAAGGGGAAGGGTACTGTGGTCTTAAAGATGACTTTTGGTAAAGAACTCAAGCTTCAAAATGTGTTGTATGTGTCTGACATACGCAAGAACGTTGTTTCTAGGACACTCTTTAGTGTACCTGACTTTAAGATGATGTTTGAATCCTAGAAGCTAATTTTTTCTAAAAAGGGAATGTTTATGGGAAGAGGATATGTATTAAACTTAATGCAATATCTGTAAAAGCAAAACTATGAATAAGGATGTTACTTCTTCTTCTGTTTATATGCTTAAGTCATTTAATTTATGACATGGTAGACTCAGACATGTTAATTATGATACTTTATGTACATTAATTAACTTAGAGCACATTCCTTCATTTCACATAACTATAATCATAAATGTAAAACATGTATTAAGGCAAAATTAACAAGGTCTTCATTTCAAACTGTTGAAAGAAACATAGAACCACTTGACCTAATACATAGCAATGTTTGTGACTTAAAATTTGTTCAAACGAGAAGAGGGAATAAATATTTTATTACCTTCATTTATGATAGCACAAAATATTGTTACATATAAGAGCAAAGACGAAGCTATAGAGAAATATATTCTCTATAAGCAAGAAGTTGAAAATCAACTTAATAAAAATATTAAAGATGGTGGTAAGTGATCGTGGTGGTGAATATGTTGAACCATTTGAATACTGTACACAACATAACATTATTCATGAAGTAACACCACCATACTTTCTTTAATCAAATGGAGTAGTCAAATGTAAAAATTGAACTTTAAAGGAAATGATGAACACCTTGTTAGAAAGCTCTGAGTTATCACGAGAAATGTGAGGGGAAGCTTTTCTATGAACTAGTTACCTTTTAAATAAGGTACCCCACAAGAAAATGGACAAGACACCATATGAGTTATGGAAAAGTAGAAAACCATCATACAATCACTTGAAAGTGTGGGGGGTGTCTTCCTAGCGTAACGTATAATGGTAAGTTGAGACATATGCATCGTCGACACAATACCATTAAACAACTAATCTCAAATGGAGTTTCCTCTATTGATTTTTTAAAATCAAAAGATAACATTGTGGATCAGCTAACTAAAGGCTTAAATCGAGATCATGATGATAAAACATCGAAAGGAATAAGACTAAAGCCCATGAAAATAAAAGGCCCTATGTGAAGGAAAACCCTAACTTGTTGACTGAAGATCCCAAGATCTAGGTTCAAAGGGATAACCAAATTGCATAGACCTTATGAGGTCAATGTGGGGGTTCTTATCTCAAATTTGTTCCTATGATGTAAACAGTGACTAAATATGGGATAGGTTAAGCCATTCTTTTAATGACCATTGTGTGTTTTGGTGAGCCAAACAACATAAGTCTCTTATGTGAGAGTGAAGTGGGGCTGCTTCAAGGAGGCTATTGAGGCATAGTTCTCTCAAACTCTTGTAGAACCAGGAGATGTTCACGGCTATGTGAACATACCCATGAGAATTAAAACCTTGCCATAGCGGTAGTTGTGTAAGGTATATCATCGTTTACACAAATGACAAAACAATTCAAGGACATCATGTCTACTGATTAGCTAGTAAAGTAAATATACTTTCACAAGGGAAGGTTCAAAGTGGATTCTTACCTATCCTATACAACTATCGATCATAAATTCTATCACTACATCAAGTCAATGTTTTTCCGCTAAAACTGTTAATTTTCATTCACGTGAGGGATTGTAGGAAAAAATTGTAATTTTTGGAAACTTTGAGGCATATTCTTGATTGATAAAGGTGGATAGTTGAATCCTAAAATTATGGTTTTGTATTCTACTGCATAAGACCTTTACAATGGTATATTATATGCTCAAAATGGTTGAGTGATGAATGAGAAATTGATGCTCAAAGTAAACTAGTTGGAAATATTTGTTGAGGAAAAGAAAAGCTTAGATCCCACATTGGTTAAATACCAAGTGTGAGATGTGTATATATATGAGAGCCCACTTGAAGGCGATTGAATGATTAAGCTTGAAACCCTACCTTGCGTGCAGGGGGTGCAAATCCAAACCCATCGGGGTTGGGGCGCACCCGCACGACATGGGTGACGTGAAATGTTCGACCGATCAGGCTCAAAATGGGCCTGTAAATATTTTAGCCCAAAACGAAAATATTTTTTCCCTCAGAAAATTACACAAAATTTGATTCAAAAAAGGACACATATCCTACTTTTATTTGATTCTAATAAATTTGATTTGATTTTAATCAAATGGATTTAATTGCTCCTTTAATGCAGATTTTGTATCCTTAATATATGGATATTTCCAAAATTCTTCCATATTGAATGCCTATAAAAGGCTAAGACTTCTTCAGAATTTTTTGCTGAAAAACACTCTCACACACCGAGTTTATTTTGCTCTAAAAGTTTCTACTCTTTTCCTCTCCATATTTTCCCAATGTTTCGGTGATAGAAAAATGCAACGTTTGTTCATTGATCACTGCAGAAGTGCTACTGCTTCGATCATTGTGTTGTTGTATCTTGGGAGACAGTTGACCAACGTTTCTCTAATTACCGTAGGAGCAGCCGAATCTGTCTTAATAAAACTGTGTTAAAGAGACCTCAACATTTAGTAAAACTCTATTCTTCTTTTTTATTTATGGTTTTTGTTATGTTATTTATTGGTTTTTTGTATCTAACAATTTAAATATAAATTATTTAATTTATATTTTATTTTATATATAAATATTTATTTATATTTATATATTTTGTTTGCTAACGTGTTTTGTCCAACAAACAATATTAAATGTAACACCCCATACTCGACCCAGTTGTTAGATCCAAATGCACGATATCACATTTCGTTGTCGAAGCATTTCAGAATATCTCAAAACATTTCAAATAGTGACTTAGCATTTAAATATAATAATTCTCATACATTCTTAATTTTATACAAAAACAAGTCTAATAAATGTCAATTGGTCTCATTTAACACTTTTGGGTTTATACTGGGACCAAAAATGAAGTAAGGACTCAAATTTAACTTGATTTAATAAAATTTAGTGGTGCGTCTCGAGACATTGAAAGCCATGTCTCGAAACATGTTGTAATGACTTGATTTTAGTCGATTGTCAGAAAAATACGTTTTCGAAGTCGGATTTCATTAACTTAGTGAAAATTTTAATCGAAGAGTTGAAATTATTAATATAAGATTTTATTATTGGATGGTTGAGTAATTAAATTGGGAAATTCCTTAATTATAGTACAGTGGACAATTTTCTAGCTAGAGTGAAAATTTTGTTGGCACTATTTACTTGATGTGTACGCTCTAGTGAACGATTATTTCACTGGAGCGGAAGGCTACCTTACTTGTATAAAGCTATTTATGAAGGACTCAATCTAGCTTGGAAGAAAAGGTTTCACAAGGTTGTTACCGAAAGTGACAATGCATTGTTGATTGATATAATTAGGAATCGTTATGCAGCTGATAATAACCTTTCTGAACTTCGTTTAATAGATTATTTATGTAAGCAAGACTGTCAAATTAAGTTTCGGCATGTCCTACAAGAGCATAATAGACTAGTAGATTGTATGGCCAAAGTTGTTCCTAGTGATCTTAATAGGTACGTTATCAGCTTTTAAAGACTCGCCTGATCATGCTCAATCTTTGCTTGAAGAAGATGCTCATCGAGCAATGGTTAACATACGCTCCTATCATCCTTATTGTAGCTAGTTCCTTGAACTTGATTCTTTTCTACCAGAAAAATAAAAAAATAAAAAGATTAAATTTCAAATATAAGAAAAATGGAAGAAGTGGAGCTATGTTTTAGCTATTTAACTTAGTCTTTTAAAAATGATTATATAACAAAGCCTTAAGTAAAAACCAAATTGGAGTCAAAGGCGAGTAAAAAGAAATTATTATAACAATTTAGTGTTTCATGGTTGAACATTAAGATAAAAACTCTCCGATAAGCAAGCTTTTTGTTAGTTCTAATTTCTAACTTCTTGCTTGCTTGTAGGCAGCCCAATGCTAATGGCAGTTTCAACTTGAGGCAAACTTTATAATTCTTACTCAACATTATTATTTAACGTAGAATCAGAAATAAATGAAAATTGAAAATAACATAGATTTGAAATGATTTGAACCAGACAAGTAATCTAAAATGACTCTACATGAAAGTTTTAATTGCGAAACTTGAATTATCTAAAATCACAAAGCTCAAACACGAAATTTATTCGAACTTAAAATAATCTAGAAAATTCTTTTAATCGAATTAACCTAATCCAGATTGATAAAAACAGTACACTCTAATTAAGTTGGTGTACTCTAATTAATTTACACCAACTTTTAAAATATTAACATGTGTTATGGAAACTTTGCTAACTTGGAGATTTGTTAGAAGTATACTATTTGACATATTATTAATTTTATTAAGAGGCTGTTTTGATTACATGAGGTAGCTTGTATGCCAACCACAACTATTGCATTTCACCAATTTTAAACTCCAATATCCCAAGAGAATATGAGCTACCAAAACCTTCAATATTGATTAAGTTCTCTTTTCCAACCATTTATGATCAAATGGCTATATAAACCCCAACACCATGCTTTGTTTTCCTCGCTCATAACTATTCAGATAAAGAAGTTTGTTTCATCTGCTTAATTAGTTTCAAAATCTCTCAACAAAAATGGGTTATTTCAATTGCATTGCTTTAGCATTCTTGATGGCTTTGCCGTTTTCAAGCATTAATGTCGGCCAAGCTGCTCGTCACCTTCAGCAGCTGCCTCCAATGCCAACTTTGCCTACAGCAACACTCCCACCATTGCCATCTATCCCTAATTTAACATCCTAATTTTTGGGTTTTTCGCGATTCCTGATATTTTAAATAAATTTCTAAAATTTGGTATGTGATGATGGAATTCATAATTTGGGTATGTAAATGGGCTTATGGAAGGCCCATGAGTTGGCCAAAACCGGTAGAATTTTTAAATTTTGGACTTAGGAGTTAGGGATTCGGCTAGGTGCCCTTATATTAAGTTGTGGGTAAAGTGTATCACAAAAGAGCTTTGGTAGAGTGGCAAGGGTGACGCCACTAAGCTCCTAAAAAGGTGGCGTGTGGGCATAGAGGAAGACACAGGTTCGATTCCTGTGTTGGCAAATAAGAGTATTTATTTTTGTGTGCGGGAAGGGTAAGTGTTGGAACTTAAGTGGATTACGTAAGAGGAGAGTTGGATCAAGTCAAATGCATAAATTAAGGAGGGATAAGGGAGAGATTTTAGGGATGTGATAGGGAGATAGAGTTGGCGAATAAGGGAGATTGGAGAGGGATTTTCGGCAAGGGGCATTAGGTTAGTAATTTGGCATTAGGGTCTTAGTTGTGCCGATTTCTTCTTTGGTGTGTAGCCTTTTTCTCTCTTTTCTTTTCCAGCCGAATCTACCTCCCTCCTATTCATTTTTCTTCCTTTTTCTTCTTTCAAATCAGCCCACTATTTCCCTCAATTCACCATTATTTCTTTCCCTTATCTCTATTTTTGCCGAAGTGCCGCAAAAAAAGCCGAAATCAGTGAAGATAGGGGGTGCCGATTCTTTGTGACCAGCAACCTTTTTCTTCCTTTTCAATAGTTGGCGTTCGGTTCCTTTACCTTTTAGACATCCGGATTCAAGAGGAGAAAGACTGTGGTAAGTGTTCAAACTCTAAACAATTCCTAGTGTAGCTTTGGTCAAAAGCCGAAACTCCAAGTTTAGGGAGATGGCCGAATATGGGCATAGACTCTATGGGGTCTTCTTTTAATATTTTTGGTTTATTTATTAAAGGAGCAGCAAGGTGTAGTGTCGATTTGGAGTAGCTTGGATCGCCGGAGTAGCTAGGCCTAGTCATCAATCGCGACAAAGGTAAGGTGCCTAAGGCCATTATGGATGGTGGCCGAATGTGTAAGTGTTAATATTGGAAAGTTCTTAATTTGGTTCAATTATTGCGAGCTGATCTATTTAACAATTGATTATAGGAGAAATCGTGTAGGAGATCTCGTCAAGGAATATCGCAAATCAGGTGTGTAACGAACCCTTTCATAGCTTAAAGCGATAAAATGCCGAAAAGCCGAAATGCCGAAATTCTGGCATTTCGAGGACTTGTGAGCAAGCGAACGCTCACTAGTTAGTTAGAATCGATGAGACGGTGATCGAGAACGATGGAAACGGTAAGAATGTGATTTTTGGCGTTCTTGGTAAGTTGGGCCTCGAGGGGCCGAAGTGGGGCCCATTGGGCTTTCGGGCCCATTTGGGTAAAATTGGTAGAAAACAAAAATCTGTTAAATTGCATGATAAGACTGTTAAAACCGTTATGGAATATAGGCTAAGTGGGCCTAGACGACAGAATTGGCTAAGTAGGGCCCATTAGGGGTTTTAGGCCCAATAACTCGATTTCGCTAAAAATGGGCCAGAATCACGGTTTGCACCCATGGATTGTTAGTAATCGTTAATGAACATGGAAACCCTAATTTTTGGTAAAATTACGAGATTACCCTTATAATATGAAAATGACCATTTTGCCCTTAGGTAAAAATGACCATTATACCCCTAGGGTTTATGTATGATTTTAATACATGGGATTTTGATAAATATGGTATGTATGATATGCACATGAAATGTATGATATGCACATGATATGTATGATATGCACATGAGGTAATCATAAATGCATTGGGTTGGGTTTTATATGGATGGAGGAAGTGAAAAGGGCTTATGCCCCGCTTATCAAAAGGGCTTATGCCCCAGTTATCAAAAGAGCTTATGCCTCGGTTATAAAAGGGCTTATGCCCCGATTATTGAAAGGGCTTTTGCCCTGATTATTAAAAGAGGCTAGGCCTCGGTTATATGATAAAGCACTATCTTTGCCGCCAGGAGAGTTTGGCGGGGTGGGTCGAGTTAATCCCACATGGTGTGTTGGTTGGTACGGGTGGAGAGTAGCGGATGGTGGGTTGAGTAGTCTCCCCAAATGGGTTGCATTCTTTCATTGAAATTATATGTGACATTGAAATGGGCCTAAGGGCCATACCGTTTATAGTAAAGGCTTCGGCCCAGTAATATGAAATATGAAAAGGCCTACGGCCCAGTGCATGATTGAGATTGGATTTGGGCTTAGACCCAACAGGTCGTTATTGTTTTGGGCTCTGAAAGGGGCTTGTTGCACACTGAGTTTCCAAACTCACCCCCCTTTCCTTAAACTTGCAGGTGAGCCTTGATGTGAGGACTTGGGCCGGAGGGGATTCAGAGTGGCCACGGTGATCATCTTTGGGCTTTTAAATAAGTGTTGGTTTTCATTTAATTTCCTTTAATTTTTATTTATTTTTGGGTTGTAATAAGGCCAATTTTAACTTTCCTTTTATTTCTTTTCGGAATTATTTTAATTTTAATAACTTTAAAAATTGGTTAATAATTATTCAAATGGGCTAGACTTATGACGTGTTTTCAAAATGATACTTGTTTTCAAAATATCTCAACACCACGATTAATCGATTTATCAAAGACGTCCACTTAAACAAATTTAAACTCGATATAACAAAGTGTGGCTATGGTTGTGGGCATGTCTAGGATTGGATCCAATTAAAGAGCTTGGTACTTAGCGACCTTCATGGCTCACCTCCTCTGTCTCGAATACCTACCGGTGCCCGACTTCCATACACTTTGTTAACTCAATAAAATGTATGGTTTTAAAACACTAAAACGGGCGTGGGTTTTCAACTCCAATGTGGCACGTCGATTTGGCCATAACGTCTGGGCCGGGTTTGGGGTGTTACATTTAGTGGTATCGAGCAGTTGCAACAACTCGGTGTGGATCGGGTCCAAAATGTTTTTGGAAACTTAGGCCTAAGAAGGGTATTTTGGAAATGGTTTCGAAAAGTTCATTTTAAAGATGTTTTATGGAAAATATATGTTAAAAAGGTACCATCTTTCTGTTTTAATCAAGAGTTCAAAATAAAGGGAGTTTTCAAATCAAAGTTTTGAATTTCTATTTTCGATAATCAAAACATGGTTTTTATTGGAGAAAGAAGTGGCGATTGAATCCCGGCACCAAGTCTGTAAGTATATTTTCCTTACAATATATGATATTGATATGATATTATGAATAGTCTTTGAGACCCTACTATGAGACTTTAGCTAGGGTAGAGTCAGTAAGCAGTAGGAATGAGACTATAGCTAGGCTACGATGATACGAAAAATCCTTGAACTGCTATATCTACATAAGACATTTTCTTAATAAACAAAGGAACGTTATACTAAATTCATAAAATTAAATAAATCGATAATTCAATATGAGTACTAGAGGAGCTCGTGGGCGAGGCCGCGGACGTAGTCGCGGAAGGGTGCAAGTGAATCTTCATCCTCGGGGCATAGGCCAGCTGAGGAGCCAGCTGTGCCGTAAGCAACGGAGACTGGGTCTTATGATCGGGCTGCGGGGGATGACGCTTTATCCCAAGCCATGTTAAGGGTTTTAGAAAGAGTGGCTGGAGCTAGTACTGGGACGGTGAATAGGGGGTCTATATCGGAGCGACTCCGGGCCAACGGAGCAGAGGTATTTAGGGGTGTATCTGGAGTGGCCCCGAATGTGGCAGAATATTGGCTGGAGGCAACAGAACGGATCATGGACGACCTAGACTGCTCAGTGGAGCAAAAGCTGAAAGGAGCTGTGTCGCTGCTACGTGACGAGGCATACCGATGGTGGATCACCGTAAGGGAGAGTACCCCAATTGAGCAAGTAACCTGGGAATTGTTCAAAACTGCCTTTAAAGGGAGGTATGTTGGAGCAAGCTATGTGGATGCTCGTCGAAAGGAATTCTTGAATCTGACTCAAGGTGATAAGACTGTAGCAGAGTATGAGGCAGAATTTTTGAGGCTGAGTCGATATGCTAGTGGTATAGTGGCAATCGAATATGGCAAATGTCCGCTTCGAGGATGGTCTCCGCGATGAGCTTAGGATATTGATAGCTCCACAGAGGGAGCGTGGTTTTGCTGCATTGGTAGAAAAGGCTAAGATAGCCGAGGAGGTGAAGCTGAGTGAGCGACAGAATCGTGAGAAGGATCGACCCAGATTCAAGAGGGATTTCAGACCCTCGAGTGCCACGAATTGAAGTGTTAAAAGAGCAAGGATGGAGGAACCGGTTCGAGCAGTTCCAGTAAATACTTATAGACCGCAGGCTTGCAGGGACTGTGGTAGGGTGCATATGGGGGAGTGCTGGAAACGAACTGGAGCATGTTTTCGATGTGGGTCAAAGGAGCATAAGTTTAGAGAGTGTCCTCGGAGGACAGCTCAGGAGCTAGCGGCAGAGCAAAGGGATGTCCAACCACGGCGAGGAGGACCACCACCACAGAGGGGTCGGGGGCAAGGTAGAGGTGGCAATGGTAATGGACGAGGACGTGGGGCACCTGGCAGAGGTATTGGACATGCTGAAGCTCGACAACCGGCGTTGATTTATGCTGCACGACGTCGTGAGGAGGGTGACGCTCCTGATGTTATAACTGGTACGTTCTTCATTCATAGCATGCCTTACACTGCTTTGATTGATGTGGGTTCCACCCACTCGTATGTTGCTTGTGATGTATCGGGGGCTTTGGATGTGCTTCCTGAGAAGACTGTGAGTGGGGTATCAGTAATAAGTCCATTGGGACATTCGGTTAAGGTAGATAAAATTTTTAGGGCAGTACCGTTAGTGACACAAGATAAAATCTTTGAAGGAGATTTGATGGAGCTGCCATTTCGGGATTTTGATCTTATTTTGGGAATGGATTGGTTAATTAAGCACAAGGCGACGTTGGATTGTGCTGCAAAGAGGATGGTACTAAGAACTGTCGAAGATGAGGAGATAATGGTCATAGGGGAACGAAGGGATTATTTATCCAATGTTGTTTCGGCGTTAAGAGCCGAGAAGTTGATCCGGAAAGGTTGTGAGGCGTACTTGGCCTTTGTAAGTCAAATGGGACTTGAGGAGATAACGGTGGAGTCGGTTAGGACTATTAAGGAATTTCAGGATGTATTCCCAGATGAACTTCCTGGATTACCCCGGAACAGAGAAGTCGAGTTTGGAATCGACTTACTACCTGGAACAGCTCCTGTGTCCATTGCGCCTTATCGGATGGCACCAAAGGAGTTGGTAGAATTGAAAGCTCAGATTCAAGAGCTGTTGGATAAAGGGTTTATAAGACCAAGTGGTTCTCCGTGGGGTGCACCGGTACTGTTCGTAAAGAAGAAAGATGGGACTATGCGAATGTGTATTGACTATCGGCAGTTGAATAAGCTGACTATCAAGAACAAGTATCCATTACCAAGAATCGATGATCTGTTCGACCAATTAAAAGGAGCCTCGGTGTTTTCTAAGATTGACCTTGATCGGGATATCATCAATTAAGAGTTAAAGAGGGGATATTTATAAGACGGCGTTCAGACTCGATCGGTCATTACGAGTTTACGGTAATGCCATTTGGGTTGACTAATGCAAACAAAGATTCATAGATTTGATGAATCGGGTATTCCAGCCATACTTGGATCGGTTTGTAGTCATTTTATTGATGATATCTTGGTGTATTCGGAAGCGGAAGAGAAGCATGATGAGCATCTTCGTGTAATCTTGCAAGTGTTAAGGAGAAGCAACTTTATGCAAAGTTTAGTAAGTCGAGTTTTGGTGAAGGAAGTTACCTTCTTGGGGCATGTTGTGTCTGCTGAAGGGATCAAGGTGGACCCTCGAAAGATTGAAGCAATCTTGGAATGGAAGCCACCGAAGTCGGTAATAGAGATTCAAAGTTTTCTAGAGTTGGCAGGTTATTATCGGAGATTCGCGGAAGGATTTTACGTGATGGCGACAGATTATCTAAACTTATAAGGAAGGAGCACCTTTTGTTTGGACGGATAAGCGACAAGAGGCTTTTGAGAAGTTGAAGAAGGTTTTGACTGAAGCGCCAAGATTGATTCAGCCAGAGGTCGGTAAGGATTTCAACGTGTGCAGCGATCGTCACATGTAGGTTTGGGTGCGTGTTGATGCAAGAGGGTAAAGTGGTCGCTTATGCTTCATGACGACTTAAGCCACATGAGGTGAACTACCCTACGCATGACTTGGAATTGGCAGCGGTAATCTTTGCACTTAAGATATGGAGGCATTACCTGTATGGAGAGAAATGCATCATCTATACGGATCACAAGAGTCTTAAGTACTTGTTGACTCAAAAGGAGCTGAATCTTAGGCAGCGAAGGTGGATAGAGTTGTTAAAGGACTATGACTGTTCGATTGAGTACCACCCAGGTAAGGCGAATGTCGTGGCTGATGCGTTAATTCGAAGGGCTATGGCGGAATTAAAGGTGATGTTTGCTCATCTAAGTTTGTATGACGACGGGAGTTTGTTGGCAGAGTTACAGGTGAGACCAACTTGGGTAGAACAGATTAAGAAGCAACAGTTGGAGGATGAGTCATTGGTTGCTCGGTTTCAGCAAGTTGAGAAGGGGGAGAATCCTGACTTTGGGTTAAATAGTGAGGGAATTCTTTGTTTTCGAGGAAGAATTTGTATGCCAAAAGACTCCGACTTGAGATTGATGATTTTGAAAGAGGCACATAATAGACCTTGTGCTATGCATCCAGGAGGGAGTAAGTTGTATCGAGACTTGCGAGAGTAATATTGGTGGCCTGGGCTTAAGCGAGAAGTGACCGAATTTGTTGGGAGATGTTTGACATGTCAACAAGTGAAGGCCGAGCATCAACTACCTTCGGGATTGTTACAGCCGGTAAAGATACCACTTTGGAAGTGGGAAAGGGTAACTATGGACTTTGTAAGTGGGTTGCCGTTGACACCTTCTAAGAAGGATTCGGTTTGGGTGATTGTGGATAGACTCACGAAATCTGCTCATTTCATACCTGTCCGAACCGATTACTCACTTGAAGTTAGCAGATTGTATGTGGCGGAAATAGTCTGGTTGCATGGTGTGCGATGTCGATAATTTCAGCCGAGACCCAAGGTTTACATCTCGATTTTGGCGAAGTTGCATGAGGCATTGGGAACGCGATTGGATTTCGATCGGCTTTTCACCCTCGATCGGATGGGCGATCGAGAGGGTTATTGATTTTAGAGGATATGTTGAGGGTTGTGCTATTGAGTTTAAAGGCATTGGGAGGACCATTTGCCCTTAGCGGAGTTCGCGATAACAACAGTTATCAAGCAAGTATTGAGATGGCTCCATATGAGGCACTATATGGGTGAAGGTGTCGCTCGCCTACTTGTTGGGCAGAATTGGGGAAAGGCAAATACTTGGACCAGAGTTGGTAGCAGATACTAAAGACAAGATTAAGGTAATCAGGAAGAGGTTAAAAGAGGCGGCGGATCGACAAAAGTCTTATGCCGATCTGAAGCGTAAGGATATTGAATATGCGATAGGAGACATGGTCTTTTTGAAAGTTTCGCCTTGGAAGAAGATCTTGAGATTTGGTAAGAAGGGTAAGTTGAGCCCACGGTTTATTGGACCATATCGAATCATTAAGCGGATAGGGCCGGTGGCCTATCAACTAGAGTTACCTCCAGAACTGGATCGCATTCACGATGTCTTCCATGTGTCCATGCTAAGGCGATATCGTTCTGACCCAACTCATATCGTGCGATTCACGAAATTGAGGTACAGTGGATTTGACCTTTGAAGAGGAACTGTGCAAATACTTGATCGTGATGTCAAGGTGTTGAGAAGGAGGTCATCCGTTGGTGAAGGTACTTTGGAGGAACCATGGCAAGGAAGAAGCTACAGGGGAGACCGAAGAGGCAATGCGTCGTGATACCCTCAACTGTTTGGACGAGTAAATTTCGAGGCGAAATTTCTTTAAGGAGGGTAGAGTTGTAACATCCTCGATTTTCGGGTTTTTCGCGATTCTGATATTTTAAGTAAATTTCTAAAATTTGGTATGTGATGATGGAATTCATAATTTGGGTATGTAAATGGGCTTATGGAAGGCCCATGAGTTGGCCAAACCCGATAGAATTTTTAAATTTTGGACTTAGGAGTTAGGGGTTACGGCTAGGTGCCCTTATATTAAGTTGTGGGTAAAGTGTATCACAAAAGAGCTTTGGTAGAGTGGCAAGGGTGACGCCACTAAGCTCCTAAAAAGGTGGCATGTGGGCATAGAGGAAGACACAGGTTCGATTCCTGTGTTGGCAAATAAGAGTATTTATTTTGTGTGCGGGAAGGGTAAGTGTTGGAACTTAAGTGGATTACGTAAGAGGAGAGTTGGATCAAGTCAAATGCATAAATTAAGGAGGGATAAGGGAGAGATTTTAGGGATGTGATAGGGAGATAGAGTTGGCGAATAAGGGAGATTGGAGAGGATTTTCGGCAAAGGGGCATTAGGTTAGTAATTTCGGCATTAGGGTCTTAGTTGTGCCGATTTCTTCTTTAGTGTGTAGCCTTTTCTCTCTTTTCTTTTCAGCGAATCTACCTCCCTCCTATTCATTTTCTTCCTTTTCTTCTTTCAAATCAGCCCACTATTTCCTCCATTCACCATTGTTTCTTTCCTTATCTCTATTTTTGCCGAAGTGCATAAAAAAAGCCGAAATCGATGAAGATAGGGGTGCCGATTCTTTGTGACCAGCAACCTTTTCTTCCTTTTCAATAGTTGGCATTCGGTTCCTTTACCTTTTAGACATCCAGGATTCAAGAGGAGAAAGACGTGGTAAGTGTTCAAACTCTAAACAATTCCTAGTGTAGCTTTGGTCAAAAGCGAAACTCCAAGTTTAGGGAGATGGCGAATATGGGCATAGACTCTATGGGGTCTTCTTTTAATATTTTGGTTTATTTATTGAAGGAGCAGCAAGGTGTAGTGTCGATTTGGAGTAGCTTGGATCGCCAGAGTAGCTAGGCCTAGTCATCAATCGCGACAAAGGTAAGGTGCCTAAGGCCATTATGGATGGTGGCGAATGTGTAAGTGTTAATATTGGAAAGATCTTAATTTGGTTCAATTATTGCGAGCTGATCTATTTAACAATTGATTATAGGAGAAATCGTGTAGGAGATCTCGTCAAGGAATATCGCAAATCGGTGTGTAACGAACCCTTTCATAGCTTAAAGCGATAAAATGCGAAAAGCGAAATGCCAAATTCGGCATTTCGAGGACTTGTGAGCAAGCGACGCTCACTAGTTAGTTAGAATCGATGAGACGATGATCGAGAACGATGGAAGCGGTAAGAATGTGATTTTGGCGTTCTTGGTAAGTTGGGCTTGAGGGCGAAGTGGGGCCTATTGGGCTTTCGAGCCCATTTGGGTAAAATTGGTAAAAACGGAAATCATTAAATTGCATGATAAGACCGTTAAAACCGTTATGGAATATAGGCTAAGTGGGCCTAGACAGCGAAATTGGCTAAGTAGGGCCCATTAGGGTTTTAGGCCCAATAACTCGATTTCGCTAAAATGGGCCGAATCACGGTTTGCACCCATGGATTGTTAGTAATCGTTAATGAACATGGAAACCCTAATTTTGGTAAAATTACGAGATTACCCTTATAATATGAAAATGACCGTTTGCCCCTAGGTAAAAATGACCATTATACCCCTAGGGTTTATGTATGATTTTAATACTTGGGATTTTAATAAATATGCTATGTATGATATGCACATGATATGTATGATATGCACATGAGGTAATCATAAATGCATTGGGTTGGGTTTTTATATGGATGGAGGAAGTGAAAAGGGCTTATGCCCTAGTTATCAAAAGGGCTTATGCCCCGCTTATCAAAAGGGCTTATGCCTCGCTTATAAAAGGGCTTATGCCCCGCTTATTGAAAGGGCTTTTGCCCCATTATTAAAAAGAGGCTAGGCCTCGGTTATATATGATAAAGCTATCTTTGCCGAGTGGAGAGTTTGGCGGGGTGGGTCGAGTTAATCCCACATGGTGTGTTGGTTGGTGCGGGTGGAGAGTAGCGGATGGTGGGTTGAGTAGTCTCCCAAATGGGTTGCATTCTTTCATTGAAATTATATGTGACATTGAAATGGGCCTAAGGGCCATACTGTTTCTGATAAAGGCTTGCCCGATAATATGAAATATGAAAAGGCTTCGCCCAAGATATGAAATATGAAATATGAAAAGGGCTACGACCCAGTGCATGATTGAGATTGGATTTGGGCTTAGACCCAACAGGCCGTTATTGTTTTGGGCTCTGAAAGGGGCTTGTTGCACACTGAGTTTCCAAACTCACCCCCCTTTCCTTAAACTTGCAGGTGAGCCTTGATGTGAGGACTTGGGCGGAGGGGATTCAGAGTGGCCACGGTGATCATCTTTGGGCTTTTAAATAAGTGTTGGTTTTCATTTAATTTCCTTTAATTTTTATTTATTTTTGGGTTGTAATAAGGCCAATTTTAACTTTCCTTTTATTTCTTTTCTAATTATTTTAATTTTAATAACTTTAAAATTGGTTAATAATTATTCAAATGGGCTAGACTTATGACGTGTTTTCAAAATGATACTTGTTTTCAAAATATCTCAACACCACGATTAATCGATTTATCAAAGACGTCCACTTAAACAAATTTAAACTCGATATAACAAAGTGTGGCTATGGTTGTGGGCATGTCTAGGATTGGATCCAATTAAAGAGCTTGGTACTTAGCGACCTTCATGGCTCACCTCCTCTGTCTCGGATACCTACACGGTGCCCGACTTCCATACACTTTGTTAACTCAATAAAATGTATGGTTTTAAAACACTAAAACGGAACGTGGGTTTTCAACTCCAATGTGGCACGTCAGATTTGGCCATAACGTCTGGGCCGGGTTTGGGGTGTTACATTTAGTGGTATCAGAGCCAGGTTGCAACAACTCGGCTGTGGATCGGGTCCAAAAATGTTTTTGGAAACTTAGGCCTAAGAAGGGTATTTTTGGAAATGGTTTCTGAAAAGTTAATTTTAAAGATGTTTTGCGGAAAATATATGTTAAAAAGGTACCAGTCTTTCTGTTTTAATCAAGAGTTCAAAATAAAGGGAGTTTTCAAATCAAAGTTTTCGAATTTCTATTTTCGATAATCAAAAACATGGTTTTTATTGGAGAAAGAAGTGGCATCTTGAATCCCGGCACCAAGTCGTAAGTATATTTTCCTTACAATATATGATATTGATATGATATTATGAATAGTGCTGAGACCCTACTATGAGACTTTAGCTAGGGTAGAGCTGTAAACGGTAGGAATGAGACTGTAGCTAGGCTACGATGATACGAAAAATCCTTGAACTGCTATATCGACATAAGACATTTTCTTAATAAACAAAGGAACGTTATACTAAATTCATAAAATTTGTAAATCAGATAATTCAATATGAGTACTAGAGGAGTGGGACGAGGCCATGGACGTAGTCGCGGAAGGGTGCAAGCTGAATCTTCATCCTCGGGGCATAGTCCAGGTTGAGGAGCCAGTGTGCATAAGCAATGAGAGACTGGTCTTATGATCGGTGTGGGGATGACGCTTTATCCCAAGCCATGTTAAGGGTTTTAGAAAGAGTGGCTGGAGCTAGTCTTGGGACGGTGAATAGGGGTCTATATCGGAGCGACTCCGCCAACGAGCGCAGGTATTTAGGGGTGTATCTCGAGTGGCCCGAATGTGGCGAAATATTGGTGGAGGCAACAGAGCGGATCATGGGCGACCTAGACGCTCGATGGAGCAAAAGCTGAAAGGAGGCGTGTCATTGCTACGTGACGAGGCATACCGATGGTGGATCACCGTAAGGGAGAGTACCCCAATTGAGCAAGTAACACAGGGAATTGTTCAAAGCGCCTTTAAAGGGAGGTATGTTGGAGCAAGCTATGTGGATGCTCGTCGAAGGAATTCTTGAATCTGACTCAAGGTGATAAGACTGTAGCAGAGTATGAGGCAGAATTTTTGAGGCTGAGTCGATATGCTAGTGGTATAGTGGCAACTGAATATGAGCGCAGTGTCCGCTTCGAGGATGGTCTCCGCGATGAGCTTAGGATATTGATAGCTCCACAGAGGGAGCGTGGTTTTGCTGCATTGGTAGAAAAGGCTAAGATAGCCGAGGAGGTGAAGCTGAGTGAGTGACAGAATCGTGAGAAGGATCGACCCAGATTCAAGAGGGATTTCAGACCCTCGAGTGCCACGAATCGAAGTGTTAAAAGAGCAAGGATGGAGGAACCGGTTCGAGCAGTTCCAGTAAATACTTATAGACCGCAGGCTTGCAGGGACTGTGGTAGGGTGCATATGGGGGAGTGCTGGAAACGAACTGGAGCATGTTTTCGATGTGGGTCAAAGGAGCATAAGTTCAGAGAGTGTCCTCGGAGGACAGCTCAGGAGCTAGCGGCAGAGCAAAGGGATGTCCAACCACGGCGAGGAGGACCACCACCACGAGAGGGTCGGGGCAAGGTAGAGGTGGCAATGGTAATGGACGAGGACGTGGGGCACCTGGCAGAGGTGCTGGACATGCTGAAGCTCGACAACCGGCGTTGGTTTATGCTGCACGACGTCGTGAGGAGGGTGACGCTCCTGATGTTATAACTGGTACGTTCTTCATTCATAGCATGCCTTACACTGCTTTGATTGATGTGGGTTCCACCCACTCGTATGTTGCTTGTGATGTATCGGGGCTTTGGATGTGCTTCACGAGAAGACGTAAGTGGGGTATCGATAATAAGTCCATTGGGACATTCGGTTAAGGTAGATAAAATTTTTAGGGGCGATCAGATTAGTGACACAAGATAAAATCTTTGAAGGAGATTTGATGGAGCCGCCATTTCGGATTTTGATCTTATTTTGGGAATGGATTGGTTAATTAAGCACAAGGCGACGTTGGATTGTGCCGCAAAGAGGATGGTACTAAGAACTATCGAAGATGAGGAGATAATGGTCATAGGGAAACGAAGGATTATTTATCCAATGTTGTTTCGTTAAGAGCCGGAAGTTGATCCGGAAGGTTGTGAGGCGACTTGGCCTTTGTAAGTCAAACGGGACTTGAGGAGATAACGGTGGAGTCGGTTAGGACTATTAAGGAATTTCGGGATGTATTCGGATGAACTTCTGGATTACCCCGAACGAGAGAAGTCGAGTTTGGAATCGACTTACTACTTGGAACAGACTCCTGTGTCCATTGCGCCTATCGGATGGCACCAAAGGAGTTGGTAGAATTGAAAGCTTCGATTCAAGAGTCTGTTGGATAAAGGGTTTATAAGACCAAGTGGTTCTCAGTGGGGTGCACCGTCTTCGTTCAGAAAAGAAGAAAGATGGGACTATGCGAATGTGTATTGACTATCGGCAGTTGAATAAGCTGACTATCAAGAACAAGTATCCGTTACCAAGAATCGATGATCTGTTCGACCAATTAAAAGGAGCCTCGGTGTTTTCTAAGATCGACCTTCAGTCGGGATATCATCAATTAAGAGTTAAAGAGGGGGATATTTATAAGACGGCGTTCAGGACTCGATACGGTCATTACGAGTTTCTGGTAATGCCATTTGGGTTGACTAATGCACCAACAGCATTCATGGATTTGATGAATCGGGTATTCCAGCCATACTTGGATCGGTTTGTAGTCATTTTATTGATGATATCTTGGTGTATTCGAAACGGAAGAGAAGCATGATGAGCATCTTCGTAGTAATCTTGCAAGTGTTAAGGGAGAAGCAACTTTATGCAAAGTTTAGTAAGTGCGAGTTTTGGCTGAAGGAAGTTACCTTCTTGGGGCATGTTGTGTCTGCTGAAGGGATCAAGGTTTCCTCGAAAGATTGAAGCAATCTTGGAATGGAAGCCACCAAGTCGATATGAGAGATTCAAGTTTTACGGGTTGGCGTGTTATTATCGGAGATTCGTGGAAGGATTTTCTGTGATGGCAGCACCGTTAACGAAACTTATAAGGAAGGGAGCATCTTTTGTTTGGACAGATAAGCAACAAGAGGCTTTTGAGAAGTTGAAGAAGGTTTTGACGGAAGCGCCAGTATTGATTCAGCCAGAGGCTGGTAAAGATTTCACTGTGTACAGCGATGCGTCACATGTAGGTTTGGGCTGCGTGTTGATGCAAGAGGGTAAAGTGGTCGCTTATGCTTCACGACAGCTTAAGCCACATGAGGTGAACTACCCTACGCATGACTTGGAATTGGCAGCGGTAATCTTTGCACTTAAGATATGGAGGCATTACCTGTATGGAGAGAAATGCATCATCTATACGGATCAAAAGAGTCTTAAGTACTTGCTGACTCAAAAGGAGCTGAATCTTAGGCAGCGAAGGTGGATAAAGTTGTTAAAGGACTATGACTGTTCGATTGAGTACCACCCAGGTAAGGCGAATGTCGTGGCTGATGCGTTAAGTCGAAGGGCTATGGCGGAATTAAAGGCGATGTTTGCTCGTCTAAGTTTGTATGACGACGGGAGTTTGTTGGCAGAGTTACAGGTGAGACCAACTTGGGTAGAACAGATTAAGAAGCAACAGTTGGAGGATGAGTCGTTGGTTGCTCGGTTTCAGCAAGTTGAGAAGGGGGAGAATCCTGACTTTGGGTTAAATAGTGAGGGAATTCTTTGTTTTCGAGGAAGAATTTGTATGCCGAAAGACTCCGACTTGAGATTGATGATTTTGAAAGAGGCACATAATGGACCTTGTGCTATGCATCCAGGAGGGAGTAAGTTGTATCGAGACTTGCGAGAGCAATATTGGTGACTTGGGCTTAAGCGAGAAGTGACCGAATTTGTTGGGAGATGTTTGACATGTCAACAAGTAAAGGCCGAGCATCAACTACCTTCGGGATTGTTACAGCCGGTAAAGATACCACTTTGGAAGTGGGAAAGGGTAACTATGGACTTTGTAAGTGGGTTGCCGTTGACACCTTCTAAGAAGGATTCGGTTTGGGTGATTGTGGATAGACTCACGAAATCTGCTCATTTCATACCTATCCGAACCGATTACTCACTTGAAGTTGGCGGATTGTATGTGGCGGAAATAGTACGGTTGCATGGTGTGCCAAGATCGATAATTTCGCATCGAGACCCAAGGTTTACATCTCGGTTTTGTGAAGTTGCATGAGGCATTGGGAACGCGATTGGATTTCAAGACGACTTTTCACCCTCGGTCGGATGGGCGTCGAGAGGGTTATTGATTTTAGAGGATATGTTGAGGGTTGTGCTATTGAGTTTAAAGGCATTTGGGAGGACCATTTGTCTTTAATGGAGTTCGCGATAACAACAGTTATCAAGCAAGTATTCAGATGGCTCCATATGAGGCACTATATGGGTGAAGGTGTCGCTCGCCTACTTATTGGGCAGAATTGGGGGAAAGGCAAATACTTGGACTAGAGTTGGTAGCAGATACTAAAGACAAGATTAAGGTAATCAGGAAGAGGTTAAAAGAGGCAGCGGATCGACAAAAGTCTTATGCCGATCTGAAGCGTAAGGATATTGAATATGCGATAGGAGACATGGTCTTTTTGAAAGTTTCGCCTTGGAAGAAGATCTTGAGATTTGGTAAGAAGGGTAAGTTGAGCCCACGGTTTATTGGACCTTATCGAATCATTAAGCGGATAGGGCCGGTGGCTTATCAACTAGAGTTACCTCGAATCGGATCGCATTCACGATGTCTTCCATGTGTCCATGCTAAGGCGATATCGTTCGACCCAACTCATATCGTGCGATTCACGTAAATTGAGGTACAATCGGTTTGACCTTTGAAGAGGAACTGTGCAAATACTTGATCGTGATGTCAAGGTGTTGAGAAGGAGGTCATCCAGTTGGTGAAGGTACTTTGGAGGAACCATGGCAAGGAAGAAGCTACAGGAGACCAAGAGGCAATCGTCGTGATACCCTCAACTGTTTGGACCAGGTAAATTTCGAGGCCGAAATTTCTTTAAGGAGGGTAGAGTTGTAACATCCTGATTTTCGGGTTTTTCGCGATTCCTGATATTTTAAGTAAATTTCTAAAATTTGGTATGTGATGATGGAATTCATAATTTGGGTATGTAAATGGGCTTATGGAAGGCCCATGAGTTGGCCAAAACCCGATAGAATTTTTTAAATTTTGGACTTAGGAGTTAGGGGTTCTGGCTAGGTGCCCTTATATTAAGTTGTGGGTAAAGTGTATCACAAAAAGAGCTTTGGTAGAGTGGCAAGGGTGACGCCACTAAGCTCCTAAAAAGGTGGCGTGTGGGCATAGAGGAAGACCTGGGTTCGATTCCCTGTGTTGGCAAATAAGAGTATTTATTTTTGTGTGCGGGAAGGGTAAGTGTTGGAACTTAAGTGGATTCTCAGAAGAGGAGAGTTGGATCAAGTCAAATGCATAAATTAAGGAGGGATAAGGGAGAGATTTTAGGGATGTGATAGGGAGATAGAGTTGGCGAATAAGGAGATTGGAGAGGGATTTTCGGCAAGGGGCATTAGGTTAGTAATTTCGCATTAGGGTCTTAGTTGTGCCGATTTCTTCTTTGGTGTGTAGCCTTTTTCTCTTTTCTTTTCAATTTAATCTACCTCCCTCCTATTCATTTTTCTTCCTTTTCTTCTTTCAAATCAGCCCACTATTTCCTCCATTCACCATTGTTTCTTTCCCTTATCTCTATTTTTGCCAAGTGCATAAAAAAAGCCAAATCGGTGAAGATAGGGGTGCCGATTCTTTGTGACCAGCAACCTTTTCTTCCTTTTCAATAGTTGGCGTTCGGTTCCTTTACCTTTTAGACATCCGGATTCAAGAGGAGAAAGACGTGGTAAGTGTTCAAACTCTAAACAATTCCTAGTGTAGCTTTGGTCAAAAGTCAAACTCCAAGTTTAGGGAGATGGCGAATATGGGCATAGACTCTATGGGGTCTTCTTTTAATATTTTTGGTTTATTTATTGAAGGAGCAGCAAGGTGTAGTGTCGATTTGGAGTAGCTTGGATCACGGAGTAGCTAGGCCTAGTCATCAATCGCGACAAAGGTAAGGTGCCTAAGGCCATTATGGATGGTGGCCGAATGTGTAAGTGTTAATATTGGAAAGTTCTTAATTTGGTTCAATTATTGCGAGCTGATCTATTTAACAATTGATTATAGGAGAAATCATGTAGGAGATCTCGTCAAGGAATATCGCAAATCGTGTGTAACTAACCCTTTCATAGCTTAAAGCGATAAAATGTCGAAAAGTCGAAATGCCAAATTACGGCATTTCGAGGACTTGTGAGCAAGCTTAACGCTCACTAGTTAGTTAGAATCGATGAGACGGTGATCGAGAACGATGGAAACGGTAAGAATGTGATTTTTACGTTCTTGGTAAGTTGGGCCTCGAGGGGCCAAAGTGGGGCCCATTGGGCTTTCGAGCCCATTTGGGTAAAATTGGTAGAAAATGAAAATCATTAAATTGCATGATAAGACCGTTAAAACCGTTATGGAATATAGGCTAAGTGGGCCTAGACGCATGTAATTGGCTAAGTAGGGCCCATTAGGGTTTTAGGCCCAATAACTCGATTTCGCTAAAATGGGCCGTAATCACGGTTTGCACCCATGGATTGTTAGTAATCGTTAATGAACATGGAAACCCTAATTTTTGGTAAAATTACGAGATTACCCTTATAATATGAAAATGACCGTTTTGCCCCTAGGTAAAATGACCATTATACCCCTAGGGTTTATGTATGATTTTAATACATGGGATTTTAATAAATATGGTATGTATGATATGCACATGAAATGTATGATATGCACATGATATGTATGATATGCACATGAGGTAATCATAAATGCATTGGGTTGGGTTTTATATGGATGGAGGAAGTGAAAAGGGCTTATGCCCCGCTTATCAAAAGGGCTTATGCCCCGCTTATCAAAAGGGCTTATGCCTCGCTTATTAAAGGGCTTATGCCCCGCTTATTGAAAGGGCTTTTGCCCTGCTTATTAAAAGAGGCTAGGCCTCGGTTATATGATAAAGCTATCTTTGCCGCCAAAGGAGAGTTTGGCGGGGTGGGTCGAGTTAATCCCACATGGTGTGTTGGTTGGTACGGTGGAGAGTAGCGGATGGTGGGTTGAGTAGTCTCCCAAATGGGTTGCATTCTTTCATTGAAATTATATGTGACATTGAAATGGGCCTAAGGGCCATACTGCTTTCTGATAAAAGGCTTCGCCCAAGAATATGAAATATGAAAAGGCTTGACCCAAGATATGAAATATGAAATATGAAAAGGGCTACTACCAAAGGCATGATTGAGATTGATTTGGGCTTAGACCCAACAGTCCGTTATTGTTTTGGGCTCTGAAAGGGGCTTGTTGCACATCGAGTTTCCAAACTCACCCCTTTCCTTAACCTTGCAGTGAGCCTTGATGTGAGGACTTGGGCGGGGATTCAGAGTGGCCACGGTGATCATCTTTGGGCTTTTAAATAAGTGTTGGTTTTCATTTAATTTCCTTTAATTTTATTTATTTTGGGTTGTAATAAGGCCAATTTTAACTTTCCTTTTATTTCTTTTCTAATTATTTTAATTTTAATAACTTTAAAATTGGTTAATAATTATTCAATTGGGCTAGACTTATGACGTGTTTTCAAAATGATACTTGTTTTCAAAATATCTCAACACCACGATTAATCGATTTATCAAAGACATCCACTTAAACAAATTTAAACTCGATATAACAAATTGTGGCTATGGTTGTGGGCATGTCTAGGATTGGATCCAATTAAAGAGCTTGGTACTTAAGCGACCTTCATGGCTCACCTCCTCTGTCTCGGATACCTACGGTGCCCAGCTTCCATACACTTTGTTAACTCAATAAAATGTATGGTTTTAAAACACTAAACGGAACGTGGGTTTTCAACTCCAATGTGGCACGTCGATTTGGCCATAACGTCTGGTCGGGTTTGGGGTGTTACATTTAGTGGTATCGAGCAGTTGCAACAACTCTACTGTGGATCGGGTCCAAAATGTTTTCGTAAACTTAGGCCTAAGAAGGGTATTTTTGGAAATGGTTTCGAAAAGTTCATTTTAAAGATGTTTTATGGAAAATATATGTTAAAAAGGTACTAGTCTTTCTGTTTTAATCAAGAGTTCAAAATAAAGGAGTTTTCAAATCAAAGTTTTAATTTCTATTTTTGATAATCAAAACATGGTTTTTATTGGAGAAAGAAGTGGCGATCAATCCCGGCCCAAGTCTCATAAGTATATTTTCCTTACAATATATGATATTGATATGATATTATGAATAGTCTTGAGACCCTACTATGAGACTTTAGCTAGGGTAGAGTCAGTAAACAGTAGGAATGAGACTGTAGCTAGGCTACGATGATACTGAAAAGTCCTTGAACTGCTATATCTACATAAGACATTTTCTTAATAAACAAGTGGAACGTTATACTAAATTCATAAAATTCAGAAATCGATAATTCAATATGAGTACTAGAGGAGTCAGGATTTGGCATGGACGTAGTCGCGGAAGGGTGCAAGTGAATCTTCATCCTCGGGGCATAGGCCACCGAGGAGCCACCGTGCCGCAAGCAACGGAGACTGGGTCTTATGATCGGGTCGCAGGGATGACGCTTATCCCAAGCCATGTTAAGGGTTTTAGAAAGAGTGGTGGAGCTAGTACCGGACGGTGAATAGGGGTCTATATCGGAGCGACTCCGCCAACGGAGCAGCAGGTATTTAGGGTGTATCTGGAGTGGCCCCAATGTGGCGTAATATTGGTGGAGGCAACAGAACGGATCGTGGATTTACCTAGACCGCTCGGTGGAGCAAAAGTCGAAAGGAGCCGTGTCGCCGCTACGTGACGAGGCATACCGATGGTGGATCACCGTAAGGGAGAGTACCCCAATTGAGCAAGTAACACGGGAATTGTTCAAAACGCCTTTAAAGGAAGGTATGTTGGAGCAAGCTATGTGGATGCTCGTCGAAAGGAATTATTGAATCGACTCAAGGTGATAAGACCGTAGCAGTATGAGGCGAAATTTTGAGGTCGAGTCGATATGCTAGTGGTATAGTGGCAACTGAATATGAGCGCAAAGGTTCCGCTTCGAGGATGGTCTCCGCGATGAGCTTAGGATATTGATAGCTCCACGTAAGAGCGTGGTTTTGCTGCATTGGTAGAAAAGGCTAAGATAGCCGAGGAGGTGAAGCCGAGTGACGACGTAATCGTGAGAAGGATCGACCCAGATTCAAGAGGGATTTCAGACCCTCGAGTGCCACAAATCGAAGTGTTAAAAGAGCAAGGATGGAGGAACTGGTTCGAGCGGTTCCATAGAATACTTATAGACCGCAGCTTGCGTGGACTGTGGTAGGGTGCTTATGGGGAGGCCGAAACGAATGGAGCATGTTTTCGATGTGGGTCAAAGGAGCATAAGTTCGAGAGTGTCCTCGGAGGACATTTCGGGAGCTAGCGGCGAGCAAAGGGATGTCCAACCACGGCGAGGAGGACCACCACCACAGAGGGTCGGGGGCAAGGTAGAGGTGGCAATGGTAATGGACGAGGACGTGGGGCACCTGGCAGAGGTGCTGGACATGCTGAAGCTCGACAACCGGCGTTGATTTATGCCGCACGACGCCGTGAGGAGGGTGACGCCCGATGTTATAATTGGTACGTTCTTCATTCATAGCATGCCTTACATCGCTTTGATTGATGTGGGTTCCACCCACTCGTATGTTGCTTGTGATGTATCGGGGCTTTGGATGTGCTTCCGAGAAGACCGTGAGTGGGGTATCGCAATAAGTCCATTGGGACATTCGGTTAAGGTAGATAAAATTTTAGGGCGATCAGTTAGTGACACAAGATAAAATCTTTGAAGGAGATTTGATGGAGCGCCATTTCGAGATTTTGATCTTATTTTGGGAATGGATTGGTTAATTAAGCACAAGGCGACGTTGGATTGTGCCGCAAAGAGGATGGTACTAAGAACCGTCAAGATGAGGAGATAATGGTCATAGTGGAACGAAGGATTATTTATCCAATGTTGTTTCGGCATTAAGAGCCGAGAAGTTGATCCGGAAAGGTTGTGAGGCGACTTGGCCTTTGTAAGTCAAACGGGACTTGAGGAGATAACGGTGGAGTCGGTTAGGACTATTAAGGAATTTCGTGGATGTATTCGGATGAACTTCCCGGATTACCCTCAACAGAGAAGTCGAGTTTGGAATCGACTTACTACCCGAACGACTCCGTGTCCATTGCGCCTTATCGGATGGCACCAAAGGAGTTGGTAGAATTGAAAGCTCGATTCAAGAGTCATTGGATAAAGGGTTTATAAGACCAAGTGGTTCTCCGTGGGTGCACCGTCATCGTTCAGAAGAAGAAAGATGGGACTATGCGAATGTGTATTGACTATCGGCGGTTGAATAAGTCGACTATCAAGAACAAGTATCCGTTACCAAGAATCGATGATCTGCTCGACCAATTAAAAGGAGCCTCGGTGTTTTCTAAGATCGACCTTCACGGGATATCATCAATTAAGAGTTAAAGAGGGGATATTTATAAGACGCGTTCAGACTCGACACGGTCATTACGAAGTTTACGGTAATGCCATTTGGGTTGACTAATGCACCGACAAAGATTCATGGATTTGATGAATCGGGTATTCCACCATACTTGGATCGGTTTGTAGTCATTTTATTGATGATATCTTGGTGTATTCGAAACGGAAGAAAAGCATGATGAGCATCTTCGTAGTAATCGCAAGTGTTAAGGAGAAGCAACTTTATGCAAAGTTTAGTAAGTGCGAGTTTTGGTGAAGGAAGTTACCTTCTTGGGGCATGTTGTGTCTGCATGAAGGATCAAGGTTTCTCGAAAGATTGAAGCAATCTTGGAATGGAAGCCATCAAGTCGATAACAGAGATTCAAGTTTTCGAGTTGGCGGGTTATTATCGGAGATTCGTGGAAGGATTTTCGTGATGGCGGCACCGCTAATCTAAACTTATAAGGAAGGGAGCATCTTTTGTTTGGACAGATAAGCGAAAGAGGCTTTTGAGAAGTTGAAGAAGGTTTTGACTAAGCGCCAAGATTGATTCACCAGAGGTCGGTAAAGATTTCACTGTGTACATGATCGTCACATGTAGGTTTGGGCTGCGTGTTGATGCAAGAGGGTAAAGTGGTCGCTATGCTTCACGACGCCTTAAGCCACATGAGGTGAACTACCCTACGCATGACTTGGAATTGGCGGTAATCTTTGCACTTAAGATATGGAGGCATTACCGTATGGAGAGAAATGCATCATCTATACGGATCACAAGAGTCTTAAGTACTTGCGACTCAAAAGGAGCTGAATCTTAGGCGTGAAGGTGGATAAAGTTGTTAAAGGACTATGATCTGTTCGATTGAGTACCACCTAGGTAAGGCGAATGTCGTGGCTGATACGTTAAGTCGAAGGGCTATGGCGGAATTAAAGGCGATGTTTGCTCGTCTAAGTTTGTATGACGACGGAGTTTGTTGGCAGAGTTACTGTGTGAGACCAACTTGGGTAGAAAGAGAAAAAGCAACAGTTGGAGGATGAGTCGTTGGTTGCTCGGTTTGAAAAGTTGAGAAGGGGAGAATCGACTTTGGGTTAAATAGTGAGGGAATTCTTTGTTTTCGAGGAAGAATTTGTATGCCGAAAGACTCGACTTGAGATTGATGATTTTGAAAGAGGCACATAATGGACCTTGTGCTATGCATCCGGGAGGGAGTAAGTTGTATCGAGACTTGCGAGAGCAATATTGGTGGCCCGGCTTAGCGAAAGTGACCGAATTTGTTGGGAGATGTTTGACATGTCAACAAGTAAAGGCCGAGCATCAACTACCTTCGGATTGTTACAGCCAGGTAAAGATACCACTTTGGAAGTGGGAAAGGGTAACTATGGACTTTGTAAGTGGGTTGCCGTTGACACCTTCTAAGAAGGATTCGGTTTGGGTGATTGTGGATAGACTCACGAAATCGCTCATTTCATACCTATCCCAACCGATTACTCACTTGAAGTTGGCCGATTGTATGTGGCGGAAATAGTACGGTTGCATGGTGTGCCAAGATCGATAATTTCGCATCGAGACCCAAGGTTTACATCTCGGTTTTGGCGAAGTTGCATGAGGCATTGGGAACGCGATTGATTTCAAGACGGCTTTTCACCCTCAATGGATGGGCGATCGAGAGGGTTATTCAGATTTTAGAGGATATGTTGAGGGGTTGTGCTATTGAGTTTAAAGGCAGCTGGGAGAACCATTTGTCCTTAGCGGAGTTCGCGTATAACAACAGTTATCAAGCAAGTATTCAGATGGCTCCATATGAGGCACTATATGGGTGAAGGTGTCGCTCGCCTACTTGTTGGGCAGAATTGGGGGAAAGGCAAATACTTGGACCAGAGTTGGTAGCAGATACTGAAGACAAGATTAAGGTAATCAGGAAGAGGTTAAAAGAGGCGGCGGATCGACAAAAGTCTTATGCCGATCTGAAGCGTAAGGATATTGAATATGCGGTAGGAGACATGGTCTTTTTGAAAGTTTCGCCTTGGAAGAAGATCTTGAGATTTGGTAAGAAGGGTAAGTTGAGCCCACGGTTTATTGGACCTTATCGAATCATTAAGCGGATAGGGCCGGTGGCTTATCAACTAGAGTTACCTCCAGAACTGGATCGCATTCACGATGTCTTCCATGTGTCCATGCTAAGGCGATATCGTTCTGACCCAACTCATATCGTGCCGCTTCACGTAAATTGAGGTACAATGGATTTGACCTTTGAAGAGGAACTCGTGCAAATACTTGATCGTGATGTCAAGGTGTTGAGAAGGAGGTCATCTGTTGGTGAAGGTACTTTGGAGGAACCATGGCAAGGAAGAAGCTACCGGGAGACCGAAGAGGCAATGCGTCAAGTGAGACCTCAACTGTTTGGACGGAGTAAATTTCGAGGCGAAATTTCTTTAAGGAGGGTAGAGTTGTAACATCCTGATTTTCGGGTTTTTCATGATTCTGATATTTTAAGTAAATTTCTAAAATTTGGTATGTGATGATGGAATTCATAATTTGGGTATGTAAATGGGCTTATGGAAGGCCCATGAGTTGGCCAAAACCCGATAGAATTTTTTAAATTTTGGACTTAGGAGTTAGGGGTTCTGGCTAGGTGCCCTTATATTAAGTTGTGGGTAAAGTGTATCACAAAAGAGCTTTGGTAGAGTGGCAAGGGTGACGCCACTAAGCTCCTAAAAAGGTGGCGTGTGGGCATAGAGGAAGACACAGGTTCGATTCCTGTGTTGGCAAATAAGAGTATTTATTTTGTGTGCGGGAAGGGTAAGTGTTGGAACTTAAGTGGATTCTGTAAGAGGAGAGTTGGATCAAGTCAAATGCATAAATTAAGGAGGGATAAGGGAGAGATTTTAGGGATGTGATAGGGAGATAGAGTTGGCGAATAAGGGAGATTGGAGAGGGATTTTCGAAAGGGGCATTAGGTTAGTAATTTCGGCATTAGGGTCTTAGTTGTGCCGATTTCTTCTTTGGTGTGTAGCCTTTTCTCTCTTTTCTTTTCCAAATTAATCTACCTCCTCCTATTCATTTTTCTTTCTTTTCTTCTTTCAAATCAGCCCACTATTTCCTCCATTCACCATTGTTTCTTTCCCTTATCTCTATTTTTGCCGAAGTGCCACAAAAAAAGCCGAAATCAGTGAAGATAGGGGGTGCCGATTCTTTGTGACCAGCAACCTTTTTCTTCCTTTTCAATAGTTGGCGTTCGGTTCCTTTACCTTTTAGACATCCGAATTCAAGAGGAGAAAGACTATGGTAAGTGTTCAAACTCTAAACAATTCCTAGTGTAGCTTTGGTCAAAAGTCAAACTCCAAGTTTAGGAGATGGCGAATATGGGCATAGACTCTATGGGGTCTTCTTTTAATATTTTTGGTTTATTTATTGAAGGAGCAGCAAGGTGTAGTGTCGATTTGGAGTAGCTTGGATCATTGGAGTAGCTAGGCCTAGTCATCAATCGCGACAAAGGTAAGGTGCCTAAGGCCATTATGGATGGTGGCGAATGTGTAAGTGTTAATATTGGAAAGTTCTTAATTTGGTTCAATTATTGCGAGCTGATCTATTTAACAATTGATTATAGGAGAAATCGTGTAGGAGATCTCGTCAAGGAATATCGCAAATCGTGTGTAACGAACCCTTTCATAGCTTAAAGCGATAAAATGTCGAAAAGTCAAAATGCCAAATTACGGCATTTCGAGGACTTGTGAGCAAGCTTAACGCTCACTAGTTAGTTAGAATCGATGAGACGGTGATCGAGAACGATGGAAACGGTAAGAATGTGATTTTTGGCGTTCTTGGTAAGTTGGGCCGAAGTGGGGCCCATTGGGCTTTCGGGCCCATTTGGGTAAAATTGGTAGAAAACGGAAATCTGTTAAATTGCATGATAAGACTGTTAAAACCGTTATGGAATATAGGCTAAGTGGGCCTAGACAGCGAAATTGGCTAAGTAGGGCCCATTAGGGTTTTAGGCCCAATAACTCGATTTCGCTAAAATGGGCCGTAATCACGGTTTGCACCCATGGATTGTTAGTAATCGTTAATGAACATGGAAACCCTAATTTTTGGTAAAATTACGAGATTACCCTTATAATATGAAAATGACCGTTTTGCCCCTAGGTAAAAATGACCATTATACCCCTAGGGTTTATGTATGATTTTAATACATGGGATTTTGATAAATATGGTATGTATGATATGCACATGAAATGTATGATATGCACATGATATGTATGATATGCACATGAGGTAATCATAAATGCATTGGGTTGGGTTTTTATATGGATGGAGGAAGTGAAAAAGGGCTTATGCCCTAGTTATCAAAAGGGCTTATGCCCTAGTTATCAAAAGGGCTTATGCCCCTAGTTATCAAAAGGGCTTATGCCCCAGTTATAAAAGGGCTTATGCCCCAGTTATTGAAAGGGCTTTTGCTCCAGTTATTAAAAGAGGCTAGGCCTCTAGTTATATGATAAAGCAACTATGCTGCCAGTGGAGAGTTTGGCGGGGTGGGTCGAGTTAATCCCCACATGGTGTGTTGGTTGGTACGGGTGGAGAGTAGCGGATGGTGGGTTGAGTAGTCTCTCCAAATGGGTTGCATTCTTTCATTGAAATTATATGTGACATTGAAATGGGCCTAAGGGCCATACCGTTTACAGTAAAGGCTTCGGCCCAGTAATATGAAATATGAAAAGGCTTCGCCCAAGATATGAAATATGAAATATGAAAAGGGCTACTGCCCAAAGCATGATTGAGATTGGATTTGGGCTTAGACCCAACAGGTAGTTATTGTTTTGGGCTCTGAAAGGGCTTGTTGCACACCGAGTTTCCAAACTCACCCCCTTTCCTTAACCTTGCGGTGAGCCTTGATGTGGGGACTTGGTAGGAGGGATTCAGAGTGGCCACGGTGATCATCTTTGGGCTTTTAAATAAGTGTTGGTTTTCATTTAATTTCCTTTAATTTTTATTTATTTTTGGGTTGTAATAAGGCCAATTTTAACTTTCCTTTTATTTCTTTTCTAATTATTTTAATTTTAATAACTTTAAAATTGGTTAATAATTATTCAAATGGGCTAGACTTATGACGTGTTTTCAAAATGATACTTGTTTTCAAAATATCTCAACACCACGATTAATCAATTTATCAAAGACGTCCACTTAAACAAATTTAAACTCGATATAACAAAGTGTGGCTATGGTTGTGGGCATGTCTAGGATTGGATCCAATTAAAGAGCTTGGTACTTAAGCACCTTCATGGCTCACCTCCTCTGTCTCGGATACCTACCTGGTGCCCAGCTTCCATACACTTTGTTAACTCAATAAAATGTATGGTTTTAAAACACTAAAACGGAACGTGGGTTTTCAACTCCAATGTGGCACGTCAGATTCGGCCATAACGTCTGGGCCGGGTTTGGGGTGTTACACCTAATCTCCCACAGGCAACCATACCAACAATGCCAAGGCCTGGGGCGCTTGCACCACTTCCTAACATGCCTGCTTTGCCCACATTGCCAAGTGTACCAAGGGCCACATTGCCTCCTCTGCCAAGCATGCCCACAGTCCCAACTATAATTCCCTCTATTCCTTTCCTTTCTCCACCACCATCTCCTTCTACCCCTTAAAAATCCCTTTTGGCTTACGGGACCCAGCCCAGAGTCAGAACATGCTACTGTTCTCATCTCATATAGGGTTGAAAGTAATACTTACGAACTCGAGTTTTTAATCAGCATATATAATTACTTATTTGTTTACTTTCTCTCTGAAGATTTGAGCCGTCTTTGTATGTTGATTTTTGGGAACTATTGTTTGCTTATTTTCTCCACATATGGTATTTGTTTGTCTAAATGGGAGTTCCCATTATTTGGTACACCTATTTATATATGATCGAAAATAATAAAACAGTAAATAAAAAACAAAATAAATTAATTATGATACAACCTTTGAATTTATTAATTCTTTTCCTACAACCAGGGATTTAAATAGCAGTCTGAAACCGCTATAGCGGCCGTTATATAGCGGTAGCAGTACCGTCCGAAACCGCAACGGCTGAAAATAACGGTGTGAAGCGGAGTCACACCGATAACGATGGGTCACGGCCGCAACTTAACGGGTAACGGCCGGTCGCAGCAATAACGGGACGCTATTCCTGTTATATCCAGTTACAGTGAATTAAAAAAAATCCATCTCCCTCCTCTAAATAAAAATCAGCAGAAACAGTGAAACTTAATAAAACAAAAGGGAATATATTCCTCTGCAAAATCAGTGTTTTCAATAATAATAAAAAAATAAAAAGAAAGCAAACAAAACTAAAACCAAATAAACAGCAAATAAGCAATCAAAATTCAAAACTCCTTTCTCATATTTCGGTCCCTAAACTGAAACCCAAACAGCCAACAACGCAAACTGATCACTTGCACATTCAGATTCAGAGATGGATAATCCTCAAGTAAGTACCTAAAACTTTGTCTTGTTGATTCTTGCTTGTTTTTGCAGTAGATTCCCAGAATTTGATAGAGTTTTTTTGAGAGGATAATATGATTTTTGAGAGGATGATAGAGTTTAGATCACAAAGTGAATCAATTCCTTACTAACCGTTGTAAGATCGAGAAAAATGAAATCAATCCAGCAACGAAGATGAAAACGAGCAAGAGAAGCGAGATCTTGGAAGCTGGAAAGTGGAAACTTTAGGGCCTCTTCTTGATTTTTCTTTCGATATTTCGGCGTTTGATTTCCTTTTTCTTTATTTTTTTCATTTTAATGTCCTTTACTCCTAGCCAAAACCAAGGCACCGTTAAGGCTACCAATGAAAATGTTTTCATGATGTGTCACTCTTTAATGGGTGTAAATTTGATGCTTGACTAAAATTAATGGGTCATAAGGCTTGAAATTAGAATTCATTATAATCATTAAATATATATATATATATATATATATATATATATATATGTATTATGTATATAGTTATTTTTAAAATAAAACCACTATATATTATTTAATGATAATGATATCCTCACTATATTTATTAAAATTAATATAAAAAGCGAGATTTAATTTCAATGATAAAATTGAGGATTTGAAAGTTTTAAATATGATTATTGTTTGTATTTTTCTATATGTATTTTGGATTTAAATTGATTTTTTTTGTATTTTGTATAAAATGTAAAAACACTTTTATATTGTAATATTTGCTACTTTGTAAAAGGTTATGTTTTTAATTAATTTCCAATCAAGTTAGTGTTTACTTGACTCTTGACATTAACTTATCGACAATTAAGTATAATATAAATATTTATATTCTATTTGTTTAATTTTTATTGATATAAATTTTAACATATTAATACACTACAGGAAAATAGGGCTTTAGCGGCGTTTTTAGCGGCGTTTTATCAAAAACGCCGCAAAAATTGTAAAACATATAGCAATAGCGGCGTTTTACCAAAAACGCCACTAAAATAGAAACAATAGCGGCGTTTTAGTAAAAACCGCTAAAATAGAGAATTAGCGGCTTTTGGCAAAACGCCGCTAAAAATCAGACATTAGCGGCGCTTGTGAAAAACGCCGCTAAAATCGAGCATTAGCGGCGCTTTTGGCAAAACGCCGCTAAAACAGAAACATTAGCGGCGCTTTTGGCAAAACGCCGCTAAAGTCATATAACCCTAAACCCGAAAAAATCATAAACACTAATCTATAACCCTAATTATTAAAATTTATGGTTATACAATATATTAAATATTTTCTTATATAATCGTAAAAGAGATAGTATTGAATTTAAAATATCGAATTAATTATCATTATAGTTTATGGTTTATGGTTTAAGATATATAGTTTAGGGTTTAAGATTTTGAGTTAACTATGGTTTAAGATATATGGTTTAGGGTTTAAGGTTTAGGAGTTAACTAGTATTTGAAGGTTTATGATGAATTATGGGTTTAGGGATTATAATTTAGGGTTTAGGGTTAAGGTTGGAGTTTAAGGTGTAAGGGTTTGGGGTTAAGGGTTAAGGGTTTAGAGTTTAGAAAATAATAATTAAAAATATTTAACTTGTTTATATTTAAAAATTAAAAATATCAAATGAAAATAACATGAATATATTTATAAAAAAATTAAAACAATATCATTAGGTTTAAGTAAATTTACGTTAAGTATTTATAAATTTAATTGGAAATTTAACTTAAACGGGTCGTTTTCTTTTGAAATGTTTTCTTTTCTCATGCCCGACACTAAAACCCCTAATTTTTAAAGTCATTGAATATATATTAATAAAAAACATAATTGTTTAACTTAAACATGATTATGCTTTAAGCATGATATTAATATATTTTATTTTTATTCAAGTCTCACTTCATTCAATATATGAGCCTAAAATTTTATCTAAGTATGCCCATATTAATAAAAGGCTTAACCTAAACCCAATTTAATATATATATTTATATTATTTTTAATTTAATATTTAATATCCTATGTATGTAATTGTATTTAAATTTTAATTTATATTTATTAAAATTTTATATGTAATTGTATTAGCATTTTTAATGTTGACATTGTTACTAAAAACATGGTCCCTGGTGAAGCAAGGTTAAAACACCCGTTAAATCAAATTGTTAGTTGTTAGGATTTTGTCCTTATTATAATTTACAAAAAAATAAATAAAATCAAATTATCAAGATACAATATGTCAAAATTAATTCTTAATGTAAATAAAAATTAATTAACATTAAAAATTTGGCAATATTTAATAACATAGGTTATTCAATAATTAATTCTTGCCAAATTTGATATTTTCCTTCTATAAAATGAATAACATAATTAAATTTAAGAACATATTTGTTGTGTTTCCATATTAGTTATTGTGAAAATTAATTCAATCCGACTAATTTTAATTCAAGTTAAAAATAAACTCTTGCTAAAATTTATTCAAGTTAGGAATTAATATGTATTTTTAATTCACATTAAAAATTATTTTTTCCAAAATTAATTAGTTAAATCGGTAATAATACGAAAAAATTATCAAGAAATTAATAACAGTTGTATTGTGTAATTTTCATTTTATGTTTTAGGATATGAAAAATGCATGCCAAATGTCAATTTTTTACGTTGCCGCATCAACAACTTACCATAATTGGTTGAATAGAAGGCAACGAATTAAACTTAAATTGCACAAATTAAAATTCATGTATACAATTACACATTAAATCAATGTTAATGTATAATTGGATCAAACTTAAATTGCAACCGAATATAGGCCCAAATAGGTTAGACACTATTGGACTGTAGCCCAAGAAGAGTATTTATATTCTTGAAATATGGGCTAGACCCGGGGATAGCAAACAAAATATAATTGTTTTTTCAATTTAAAAAAAATGAAAAACCCAAACCCTAAAATATCTCTGCGGGAGAGCATCAAACATGGAAAGAGTTTTCAAATTTGCCACTATTCGTACCTGAGTCAGTGTTTTTTCCTGTCTTCTTTTCATCTCTTTGTTTCAAAGAGCGGGAAACGAAGAAAAGCCTAAAGTTAGGGTTTTGTGTTTTTTTCTTTGAGTGATGGCGAATGTAGCAGTGGATAAAGATCAACAATGGCTAATGAATTTCCGTTTAAGGTAAGTCGGAAATCTTAGTAATGCTTTCCTTTTTATTGTGTTTCCATTTATTGTTTTATATATATGTTTTTTTTTATCACAGAAAAAGAAGTTTGAAGTTGTTCAATGTAATGCTACTATAAATAAAGGTTTCTGTATTTGTATTGATTTTAAACTCTTTTTTTGGGGGGGTTATATAATGTTAACTTTCGATGGCGTTCTTTGGTTTGTTCATCTTTGTTTCATTGGAGAGCTGATAGGTGAGTTAGTGTATTTTCTTTATTTTTTATGTTTATTTTATATATAAATTAATATTTGAATCTCACTGTTTTCTGTTTGTTTCTCGGGATTTTGCTTCTCGGTTTTGTTCCTTCCCAAATATCCTTTCTTTTTTCAAAATTTTCTCTTCTTCGTCCTTACACTTTCTGGGATTTTTATTCCGTTGTTATCAGTTTTCTTTATCAACTTTTTTTAATGATTTTATAATATTACAGGAATTGTTGTGTAAATTAGAAAGAGTGGGAGCTTTCAATTGTCATATCGATTCACGCAAACACAATAAGAAGTGAGGAGGAAGTTAACAGAGGTGAAATTTTGTGTTTGTTTTGTAAGAGGTACGTACATTTGTCGACCTTTTTTTTTTTTTTTTCTGTTAGCTGCAAAATTTCTTTACCCATTTAATTAGGCTAATTTGTTGATATATGCCGAAAATTTTGAAATTTATCTATTCATGTCAGAGTAAAAACGCGCCCTATAAGACGAGTTTTCAAGTAAACGGTAACAAATCATCGAATGGTCACAATTCCAACAATCATAGGATTCTAATAACCATATTTTTCCTTATATAAACTCATTCTTTTCTTTACAATTTCCTTCTTTCTTTTTCTAAATTATTTTCCTTTGAAATGTTAGTCCGATACTACCGCTTTGATCGTAATTTTAAAACTTGCTAATGGTAACTAGTTGGTCAGTTGTACGCTAGATTAACAAGAGAAACAATGTTTTTGAAGTATTATTAAATAAACATTGATAGATAACAAATTTCATGATGTTACTTTTAGTGTTACATTTTGAATTTTTTTGTTCATTTTTAATCAATCGTAACTTTTTTTAGGTTTACTTTATAGCGAGATTTTAAGAAGCAAAAGTATCGAGGAAATGGAACCTTAATTGTCAAACTTGTTGAAAAAATAAATAATTCGTAAAAAAGTGTATTTAAATAGTAATTTTTAACATAATTCATAAAATATTCAATAAAAAACATTCCAGACGAATAGACACTAGAAAGCTACTTCTAACAAAAGTAACTGACAACTAGTAATCTTTATTTGTATGATTATTGTTTTTGTTTTTCTTTCCTCTAAATATAAGTTGAAAGGGGTTGAGAATATTGTGACCTTTATTTGATATTTGTGAATTGTGACATAGTTTGACTCAAATATTGTAAGGTAGGATTTTAACTTGTATCCTCTAGAAAAGGATTTTACTTGAATTGAACAAAAAAAAAAAGAGTTCAAAACATCAATTCTTTGATCTCTTTTCAAGGTACCATTTTACTTGTGTGCTGTGGACCATTTTCTTCAATTTTATAGAGGTTTTTGTCCAAGTATTAGTTAGTTTTATGTGGGTTGTTTTGCTGCAGCTTAAACCAGGTTTGAGCTACTATGCAAAAGATCCACAGGCTGCTACAAATTCATTAACTTCTCTTCTTGACAAGGCAGAAAGTGTTGTTCCGCTAGATTTACGATCAAAGACTGCTGTGAGAGTTGGGGTAGGTATTACGTTCATGCGTTATGCATTCTAAGCCTTTTAATTTGCTGAACAATGGGGCTATCTATATAGGCAACTGCTGGTCTGAGGGCATTAGGAGGCGAGGCATTTGATAAAATTTGCAATCGGTAATTTTATTTTCGGATACATGTTTGTTATGGCCATAGCATTTACTTTACCATTTCCTCAAGCTAGTGCAATTTAAATATGTATTTAGGTTAGGGAACTTTTGAAAAGTAGAAGCACCCTTAAATCCGAGGCAAATTGGGTCAAAATTCTGGACGGCTCTCAAGAAGGTTCTTAATAGTGGGTATGATATGCTGAATTTTATTGTACTTTTATACTTTGCTTTTACTTTGCATACTGTAACTGGGGTTAGAGTATCTTGGCGTCCCTATATTATAGCTAAACTGCAATTTAATCCTTGTATTATAGAATCGAGTAATTTAATCTTTAAACATTTGATATAGGCGCAAACAAGTAAAATTGATAACAATATTGATGTAAAATTATTTCAATGCTGATGTGGACTTTTCTTCTCAAATCTTACATAGTACATGAGTTGTACATGAGTTGAAATCCGACAATATGTATGTTCTTAATTGAAAAAATGTTGCTACTTCAGTTCCATCTAGAGATCAATATTTTTGTCAGATTTCGGGGGTCTATGCTAGCTTTTAGATGGTTTCCTGTTAACATTGCTATCAATTTTACTTATTTCTCCAATGTCAAACATGGAAAAGATTGAAGGACTCAATTCTGTAATATAGTGGATTAAATTGTACTTTTGACTAAGTACAAGGACTGCTTGATATTTTAATCTTATAACTGGTCAACATGATCAGTCTTGCTTGAGATGCTTTCATGGTGGTGCCGGAGCCAATTGGAGAAATCCGAGGGTTTCTCTGGGTAACTTAGGAAACTAGAATAAAGTATTTACGTCTTTGTTAGGGCTAGGATCCGTTGTAATTTTTCCTCTTGATGGAGCCAATGGACCTAATTTGGACTTTCTTAACCTTCATCTTCTTTTATAGGTGACAATAAATTACCTACTAGGGAATCAGGAAGGACATATCAAGACACGTTGGCATAGTTGATCTTGGTGGTGGATCTGTTCAAATGGCGTATGCCATCTCCAAGAATGCTACTTCAAGAGCTCCAAGTTTACCAAATGGACAGGACAATTATGTAAATGAAATGTATCTCAAGGGATCAAAATATTACCTCTATGTACACAGTACCCTCCATTTTAAAAAATAGGATTCATTAATGATTTGAAATTGAATATAAAGAGAAATCTTAATGGCTTGTGATTCCTTAAGCGGTCTTATCGCACGTGTCTCTATTCACCATTTGTATAATCTTTATATTTTAGTTATATACTTATGGCTTTCTTGTGTACGATTATTTGCACTATGGCTTACCGGCATTTCGGCGAAATTTTGAAGGCCATGAAGATTCGCAACCCTTGCATCTTGGAGGTTTTGATGGTATGTTTGAATTTCTTTGGTTGCAACCAACACTATAAAGTGCTGCTTTTTTAAATATATATATATATATGTGTGTGTGTATTTGGGCTGCAAATGGCAAGCACGATTTATGAATTCAAGAACTAAGTTTATAGCTACGACGATTGAAAATGTGGTAATTGTCTCGTATTTGCTTCCCTATCGCTAACTCGTATTCATCTCTATTCTCAAACTTTGAATGCAATGAATAATGGAATAGTTCGAATATTACGGATTTAAGAGAAATTAATGTTTCTTTAACAATTATATTTGTTTGTTTGTTTTCATTTAATAGAAATTAATGCTTTGGATTTAGTCTAAAATCTCTCATTTCACCTTTTCCCACACTGTTGCTTAAATTTCATCTTTGCACCTTGAGGAATCCCAATCCCATCTCAATCACTCTCCATGCATTAATTCCTATAGCAATATCAAAGGTGGCAAGTTTAATTGACATATGACTTCTTTTGAACTGTTTGTTTTTCAAAGTTGACCACTAATTGGAAAGATCATCTTTTCAAACGCAGATATTATTATTTTGATCAAGGCCCGGTGCTATTACGAGAGTGGATCCTTGGTGCACACCATGGCTTGATTTCTACATATGCATTAGAAACAATGATTTTATATATCATTAATGTCTTTCATTCATCCTTATTTTGTTCTATTTGTATTTTGTTAGATTTACGGTGTAGTATGATAAGTGCGGTATTTTATTTGGCGGGATGTATTTATATCATAGATTATTCTTCTTCTCAATATTTTGATAATGAATTTTAATTTTTTTTATATTTTTTAGGACTTTTACAATATTTTATAATTTTTTTTTTAATTTTTATGACCTTTAGCGGCGTTTTTTGGAAAAGCGCCGCTAAAGGTCCTGACCTTTGGCGGCGTTTGTGGGAAAAGCGCTGCTAAAGGTCCTGACCTTTGGCGGCGTTTGTAGGAAAAGCGCCGCTAAAGGTCAGGACCTTTAGCGGCGTTGTTTTCAAATAAACGCCACAAAATTTAGCGGCACCATCTATAGTGACATTTTTGTGGCGCTTACAAAAACGCCGCTAATAGTTTTAGTGGCGCTTAAAAGCGCCGCTAAAGGCCTAAAAAAACGCCGCTAAAAGTCAATTTTGCTGTAGTGATAATTTATGAAATTAAATTTTTACATACACATATGGAGTTTTAAAAATTTTCTTATGTAATTATATACTATGCTAATGCAACCATAAAAAATCATCTATACTATAAATTAAGGAGTTTATTGAGTTGATGTAACCTAATAACCGAGACCAAACTCAATTAGAAAATTATTATCCATTCATTTTATAAAACAACAAATATTATTTCGAGGTATTTATATATTTTTATATTTGATAAATTTAGAAAAAAATACATGCATATAAATGTAAATAATGACATCTGAAACCCAACATTAAAATCATATTAACTTTATCATTTCATGCCCTTAATTTTCATAGTAATTTTTTATAAATATATTACGTAAATGTTTTCACATGCTATTTATATAAACTAGTAAGTATTTGAAGAGGAAAAGAGTGAATCCCACCTCTCACTCCCATCCTCTTTTAACTTGTTGAAGCAAAGTATATTTGGGTTGATTTATTAGAGTTTGAAGAGATTTTACGAAAAATGAAAATCGCTTTGACAACAATCATATTATTATATTTTTTAACATGAAAGCTTCAATCTTATCAGGTTTATAATTTTACTTTATATGTTATTTTTAATTAATATTGTAATTATAATTTATAATGATAATTAGTTATTATTTATTATTATTTTAAAATTTCATAACTTTCATAATTTATTATTTATTATTATTATGTATGGATTATGCAATAAATTTAAATTTTCCATGTTAATGATGTTTACTTTTTTTGTATTATATTGTTGATAATATAAGTAATGAGTTGCTTATATTTCTAAATATAATTTTATGTTTCTTATATATAAATAAAAATAAAGCATGCCACCACGTGAAGAGTTCCCGACTAAAGGATTAGAGGGTGCACCAAGTAATGATATAGGTTGGCACTTTGGAACTCCAGTGCCAAATACGAAAGGAAATATTGTTTGTAAACTTTGTGGTAAAGTTGTGAAAGGAGGAATAACGTGATTTAAAGAGCATGTCGAAACCATTTTTAAATCGAGTTTTTTGAAAATGGGAATCGACTTTAAGAAAAACGAGAATGGGAGTCGCCACCAACCTTTTTAGGTGTAGCACCCCAAACTCGACCCAGAAGTTATGGCCGGATCCGGCATGCCACATCAAAAACGTTAAAAAAAAATTTTCCATTCTAAGTCCAGAAAATCGTACTTGATGTTCAAAAGATTAATTCATTAAGGGTTAAAGTGAATGGAAGCTGTGCACCAGGTAGGAAACCGGAAAAGAGGTGATGAGTCCATCGGACTACTTAAGTACCAAGCTCCCTTCGGATCCAATCCTAGACATGCATACCGCCATTGCCACACCTTAACGTCATGGATATTTCTAGGAAACCGATTTGATTAAGTCATTTTTAGGAAAAGTGATTAATTTTGGAAAATACTTTCATTGCGGAAGCTTTGCTTGTTGTCGTGTTATTTTGAAATCAACTGTTGTTTTTGAAAACGCGCCCTAAAGCTATCCAATTTCAACAGTTAAAATAAGTATTACCTATCTTAGTAATACATATTAAAACCATCAAAAATAGTTAAGCGGCCTTATTACATTTAAAAACCCAAAACTTCAATCGTAAATAAAAGGATGTCCAGTTCACCAGAAGAAAATCAAACTTTCAGAACGGGTGGCCACTCAAATTCCCTCACGACTCCAAGCCCACTATGGTTGGGGATTTCTGCGTGGATGAAAATAAAAGGGGTGAGTTTGGGAAACTCGATGTGTAAATTAACCCAACCATAGCCTATATCACTCAAACTACGAAATAGAATAAGTTGGCCTTAGCCCGAATGTAATTGAATAAAGCCCATAGGCCTATAGCGTAACGTAATGATATTACATGTTTATGCGAAACCCAACCATATCCAACCGTATACACCCCGTACCAACCTTACACCGTGTGGGGAGACAACTCGACCCACCCAACCGCTACACACCACGAATTTGCAGCATGGCTGCTGAGCGAATAATGTGACAGAGTCACCAGATACAGATAATTGTGGCGAGCCACCGTATCAGATATATGTGGCGAGCCACCAGATCGGATATTTGTGGCATAGCCACCAGAACGCTTCCTCCATAATATAACCCATGTCCCCATGCAACAGATATATAATCATGGCATACATCATACAGAATTAGATCGCTATGCTTTTTAGTCAAAATTAACCCTACGGGTATAACGGTAATTTTGCACTAGGGGTATAACAGTAAATTTTCCATACATAGGGGTATTATAGTAATTTAGCTACTTTTAGGGTTTTTATGCATATCCTAACTATTTACGTACTATCAGAACACTTACAGCGCAAGATACTTACGAATTGGGGCCCGTTGGCCCATGAATCGATCTTTGGCCCATTAAGCCCAAATTATCAAAATGTACTAAATCGCAGCATCGCAGTTTATTACTTTAGATTACCAAATATACAAACCCAACTATCTTACGAGCATCCGCTTTTCATAAATTCCCAAAATACCGACTTTTCGGCATTTCGCTTTTCGCTTTTGCCAATCTAGTCTCTGAGGGTGTCGATTTACACACTGCTTGCGACGATATGTTGACGAGATCCACACACGAACTGCCTACAATTGGATTACTAACACGTTAATCTAACTATTCAAATACAAACTACGATTAACCCCTTACAATATTCGCCAACCACACCTACAGATCATAGTAAGCTTATAAGAAATCAATAAGCAACTCATTAACAAATTTTGTCAATGTTTACCACATAATCATAATTTCACTGCAAGCTGTCTTCCTGAGCAACAGTCACTAAATCATTTATAACTGGAGCTACGAAACTCCAAATCAAGTTCCGTTAATTTTCCTGAAAATAGACTCATATATCTTCTATCCATAAAATTTTCAGAATTTTTGGTTTGGCCAATCAATACCAAATTTTTCTCAAAGTTTCGCATGTTTCACTGTTTGACTAATCTGACCACTCTTCATTACGAATCAAATTTCTCATTGTACAGAATTCAAAATATGTTTTCGTTTATTTCATTTGAAACTAGACTCAACAAGCTTTAATTTCATAATTTATTCAGCTTCTAATTCATCTCCCACAATTTATGGTGATTTTCCAAAGTCACGTTACTGCTGCTGTCCCGAGCAGATTTATTACCAAATCACTCTTTCACACATACCTTGCATGCATGTTATTTAAACATGTATATCACCAATCAATCATCACATATCTATGATTTTACTTAAGTATAATCTCCATTTCACCATTTTAAAGCACAACATGTTAGCTGATTTTTCCCTTTAACATCTAAGGCATATGCATGCTCATTTGTTTGGCTCAACTTCACCTATCTTCCATTTTTCATCAAAAGAACATGAAACAACAACCATTTCCTTCATTTTAATTCATGACTAAATGCTCACAACACAACTAAAAACCAAAATATGCTTCAAGAGTTAAGGTAGAATCAAGAAGAACTCATGAACCTCAAAATAGAAGCAAGGTACCAAGAACTTACCTTCAATTTTCCTCCTCCTAATGACCGAATACTCAAGAGCTTTCTCCTCTCCTTTCTCTTCTCTAACTTTCAGCTATGATGAACAAAGATGGACAAAACTTTGTTCTTTTCACCCCTTTTTCTTTTAATAAAACTTTATATTTCATCCATTTAATTCTTTAATACAAAAGACATGAAATTCTTATCATGAAACATTTACCTAACCCATTATCATGGAACATTTACCTAACCCATTATCATGGAACATTTACCTAACCTATTATCATGGAACATTTACCTAACCTATTATCAATTTGTATCAATTTGTACCATAAATTATGGATATCAAGTGCACATTTTGTCTACAACAACATGATGGCTGGCCACTTCATGTAAAATGGGAGGTTTGTCATGCAAATCCTCCTATTTTGCACTCCTATTTATTTGGTCACTTCAATTTAGCCTATAGCATTTTCAAACATTTTCACATAGGTCCTATTTCATAATTTCACTCACAAATGTCAAAATTAAAGCATGAAATTTTGCCAACATTCACAGAATTCCCGAAAATTGGGGCGTTACAACTCTACCCTCCTTAAAGAAATTTCGTCCTCGAAATTTACCTAATCCAAATAGATGAGGGTATTGTTTGTTGCATCGTCTCTTCCGCTCCCAAACTCGAAGTTTCCTTCCTTAACTTGTTGAAAACGAGCGACCAAAGACTCATCGTTCAACTGTTTTTCCTTAATCTGATCCAACCAGGTTGGCCTCACTTGCAACTCACCAACAGACTTCCATCATCATATGACTCGACGAGCAAACATTGCTCTCGGATCGAATCTGACTCTACGACTTAGAGCATCAGCTACCACATTATCCTTGCTTGGGTGATACTTGATCGAACAGTCATAATCCTTAAGCAACTCAATCCATCTTCTTTGCCTAAGGTTCAGCTCCTTCTGAGTCAACAAATACTTAAGACTCTTACGGTCAGTGTATATAATACACCTTTCTCCGTACAAGTAATGTCTCCAAATCTTAAGTGCAAACATCACTACTGCCAACTCTAAATCATGAGTCAAATAGTTTCCCTCATGAGGCTTAAGCTATCGTGATGCATATACAACCACCTTACCCTCTTGCATTAACACGTAGCCCAAACCCACATGTGATGCGTCACTGTACACAGTAAAATCATTCCCAGACTCCGGCTGAATTAACACAAGTGCTTCAGTTAGAACTTTCTTCAACTTCTCAAAAGCTTCCTGCTGTTTCTTAGTCCATACAAACGGTACTCCTTTCCTTATGTGTTTTTTTCAGAGGTGCTGCCATCACAAAAAAAAAAACTTCCACAAACCTTCTGTAGTATCCTACCAGTCCTAGAAAACTCCGTATTTCTGACACTGACCTAGGCGGCTTCCACTCCAAAATCGCTTCAATTTTCCGAGGGTCCACCTTAATCCCCTCAAGAGACCACATGTCCTAAGAAGGTTACCTCCTCAACCAAAATTCACACTTGTGAACTTCGCAAAGAGTTCCTTCTCCTTAATACTTACAAAGACTATACGGAGATGCTCATCATGTTTCGCTTCGCCGAATATACCAGATATCATCAATAAAGACGACTACGAACTGATCCAAAAATGGTTGGAACATACGATTCATCAGATCCATAAACACTGCAGGAGCGTTCGTTAGTCCAAATGGCATAACCAGAAACTCGTAATGACCATACCGAGTCCTGAATGTCGTCTTTTGGATATCTACCTCCTTGACCCTTAACGATGATATCCATATCGAAGGTCGATCTTGGAAAATACAAAAGCTCCTCTAAGCTGGTCGAATAGATCGTCAATCCTTGGCAGTGGATACTTATACTTAATCGTCAGTTTGTTTAACTGGCGATAATCAATGCACATCCGCATCGTACCATCCTTCTTTTTCACGAATAGCACCGGTGCTCCCCATGAAGACACGCTTGGCCTAATGAAGTCCCTATCCAACAACTCTTGAATTTGAGCCTTTAACTCCACTAACTCCTTCGGTGCCATCCTATACGGTGCGATGGACACGGGCGCCGTTCCAGGCAACAAGTCTATTCCAAACTCAACTTCTCGATTCGGAGGCAATCTTGGAAGCTCCTCCGGAAAAACATCTTGGAACTCCTTTACAATCCTAACCTTATCCACTGTCAGTCCCTCCTCTTCCAACTGACTTACAAATGCCAAATAGGCCTCACAACCTTTCCGAATCCACTTCTCGGCTCTTAATGCCGACACCACATTGGACAAATAATCCCTTCGCTCACCTATCACCATAACCTCCTCATCCTTTGTGGTCCTTAACACCATTCGTTTAGTAGCACAATCCAGGGTCGCTTTATGCTTAACAAGCCAGTCCATTCCAAAAATGAGATCAAACTCTCCGAACGGTAACTCCATCAGATCTCCAGGGAAAATCCTACCTTGAGTTTCTAAGGGTACATCTCTATACAGTTTGTCTACCCTAATCGAGTGACCCAAAGGACATAGTACAGATACCCCACTCACAATCTCCTCAGAGCAGTCCAAGTCATCCATAATCTGTTCTGTGGCCTCCAACCAATATTCTGCCACATTCGAGGCGATAACAGACACACCCCTAAAGATCTCCGCTCCGTTGGCCCAGAGTCGTTTAGAAATCGATCCTCGAATTTCGTTGCCCGAACTTGTCCCGACAACCCTTTCCAGAACATGAAGCATTGCCTGTGACAGGGCATCATCCTCGGTGGCTCTATCATACGGCCCATTCTCATCTGTCGGTGGTGGTCGTGCTACTCCAGTGGGTATGTGTTCAGAAGACGAAGTTTCAGCTTGAGTACTACCTCGGCCTCGACCACGGCCTCTTCCCCGAGTAGCTCTCGTACTCATATCGATTTATCTTGATTACCAATTTTTATGCATCAATTCAATATTCCAGTGTTTATTACAGATGTTTTATGAATCAGACAGTAATTCAAAGTTTGTTTTCGTAGAATCGAAGTCTAGCTACGCTTCAGCTTTCTTATCGATTTTCCTATGGTTTCAGTATCATCCTATCTAGAGTATCCTAGCGATTTCAAAGATGATAGATAAGTCGGAAAAATATTCGAAGAGTTCGAGTAATACTTACGTGCTTGGGCGTAGATTCTAATGCCACCTTCTAAAGATCTAAATTTTGAAAATCGCGTTTTTCGAAATCTTTATAATTTTTTTCATTTTCAAAAATCTTTGTTTTTGTAAACTCATTCCACAGCCGAGTTGTTGCAACCTAGGCTCTGATACCACTAAATGTAGCACCCCAAACCCGCCCGAAGTTATGGCGGATCCGCATGCCACATCAAAACGTTAAAAAATTTCCATTCTAAGTCCGTAAAATCGTACTTGATGTTCAAAAGATTAATTCATTAAGGGTTAAAGTGAATGGAAGTCATGCACCAAGTAGGAAACCGGAAAAGAGGTGATGAGTCCATCGGACTACTTAAGTCTGAAGCTCCTTCGGATCCAATCCTAGACATGCATACCGCCATTGCCACACCTTAACGTCATGGATATTTCTAGGAAACCGATTTGATTAAGTCATTTTTAGGAAAAGTGAGTAATTTTGGAAAATACTTTCATTGCGGAAGCTTTGCTTGTTGTCGTGTTATTTTGAAATCAACTGTTGTTTTTGAAAACGCGTCCTAAAGCTATCCAATTTCAACAGTTAAAATAAGTATTACCTATCTTAGTAATACATATTAAAACCATCAAAAATAGTTAAGCGGCCTTATTACATTTAAAAACACAAAACTTCAATCGTAAATAAAAGGATGTCCAGTTCACCAGAAGAAAATCAAACTTTCAGAACGGGTGGCCACTCCGAATTCCCTCATAGCTCCAAGCCCACTATGGTTGGGGATTTCCTGCGTGGATGAAAATAAAAGGGGTGAGTTTGGGGAAACTCAGTGTGTAAATTAACCCAACCATAGCCTATATCAGCTCAAACCACAGAAATAGAATAAGTTGGCCTTAGCCTGAATGTAATTGAATAAAGCCCATAGGCCCATAGCGTAACGTAATGATATTACATGTTTATGCGAAACCCAACCATATCCAACCGTATACACCCCGTACCAACCTTACACCGTGGGGGAGACAACTCAACCCACCCAACCGCTACACACACGTAATTTGCAGCATCGCCGCTGAGCGAATAATGTGACAGAGTCACCAGATATGATAATCGTGGCGAGCCACCGTATCAGATATATGTGGCGAGCCACCAGATCGATATTTGTGGCATAGCCACCGAACGCTTCCTCCATAATATAACCCATGTCCCCATGCAACAAATATATAATCATGGCATACATCATACAGAATCAGATCGCTATGCTTTTCAGTCAAAATTAACCCTACGGGTATAACGGTAATTTTGCACCTAGGGATATAACAGTAAATTTTCCATACATAGGGGTATTATAGTAATTTAGCTACTTTTAGGGTTTTTATGCATATCCTAACTATTTACGTACTATCGAACACTTACACAAGATACTTATTTAATTGGGGCCCGTTGGCCCATGAATCGATCTTTGGCCCATTAAGCCCAAATTATCAAAATGTACGAAATCGCGCGTACTGCAGTTTATTACTTTAGATTACCAAATATACAAACCCAACTATCTTACGAGCATCCGCACACTCGCAAATTCCCAAAATACCGACTTTTCGGCATTTCGGCTTTTCGGCTTTTGCCAATCTAGTCTACGAGGGGGTGTCAGTTACACACCTATTTGCGACGATATGTTGACGAGATCCACACACGAACTACCTACAATTGGATTACTAACATGTTAATCTAACTATTCAAATACAAACTATGTATTAACCCCTTACAATATTCGGCCAACCACACCTACAGATCATAGTAAGCTTATAAGAAATCAATAAGCAACTCATTAACAAATTTTTGTCAATGTTTACCACATAATCATAATTTCACTGCAAGCTGTCTTCCTGAGCAACAGTCACTAAATCATTTATAACTGGAGCTACGAAACTCCAAATCAAGTTCCGTTAATTTTCCCTGAAAATAGACTCATATATCTTCTATCCATAAAATTTTCAGAATTTTTGGTTTGGCCAATCAATACCAAATTTTTCTCAAAGTTTCGCATGTTTCACTGTTTGACTAATCTGACCACTCTTCATTACGAATCAAATTTCTCATTGTACAGAATTCAAAATATGTTTTTGTTTATTTCATTTGAAACTAGACTCAACAAGCTTTAATTTCATAATTTATTCAGCTTCTAATTCATCTCCCACAATTTATGGTGATTTTCCAAAGTCACGTTACTGCTGCTGTCCCGAGCAGATTTATTACCAAATCACTCTTTCACACATACCTTGCATGCATGTTATTTAAACATGTATATCACCAATCAATCATCACATATCTATGATTTTACTTAAGTATAATCTCCATTTCACCATTTTAAAGCACAACATGTTAGCTGATTTTTCCCTTTAACATCTAAGGCATATGCATGCTCATTTGTTTGGCTCAACTTCACCTATCTTCCATTTTTTCATCAAAAGAACATGAAACAACAACCATTTCCTTCATTTTAATTCATGACTAAATGCTCACAACACAACTAAAAACCAAAATATGCTTCAAGAGTTAAGGTAGAATCAAGAAGAACTCATGAACCTCAAAATAGAAGCAAGGTACCAAGAACTTACCTTCAATTTTCCTCTTCCTAATGACCGAATACTCAAGAGCTTTCTCCTCTCCTTTATCTTCTCTAACTTTCAGCTATGATGAACAAAGATGGACAAAACTTTGTTCTTTTCACCCCTTTTTCTTTTAATAAAACTTCATATTTCATCCATTTAATTCTTTAATACAAAAGACATGAAATTCTTATCATGAAACATTTACCTAACCCATTATCATGGAACATTTACCTAACCTATTATCATGGAACATTTACCTAACCTATTATCAATTTGTATCAATTTGTACCATAAATTATGGATATCAAGTGCACATTTTGTCTACAACAACATGATGGCTGGCCACTTCATGTAAAATGGGAGGTTTGTCATGCAAATCCTCCTATTTTGCACTCCTATTTATTTGGTCACTTCAATTTAGCCTATAGCATTTTCAAACATTTTCACATAGGTCCTATTTCATAATTTCACTCACAAATGACAAAATTAAAGCATGAAATTTTGCCAACATTCACAGAATTCCCGAAAATTGGGGCGTTACATTAGGTGATATTGGATCACCAATAAATCATTAGTTTTCGTCTACGAAATAAAAAGAATGGGTTCGGGAGTCGGTTACGTACGAGGAAGGATTAGCACCCTCGTAACGCCCAAAAATTGGTACCTAATTGATTATCAAGTGTCTTTAATGTCATAAATTTGAAAGTTTTAAGATGCAATCCTCTTTAGAACGCTTTAATTTCAAAAATTAGGGTTCTCTTGTATCAAATGAATCAAAATATTATATCCAATAAGTTAGGAAGTGATATTTTTATGACATTCAAAACTAAGCTAGCCCTTTTTGAAAATCCCTATCTCAAAACGGCAAAACGCCATATCCAGTTAGTTAGGACACAACGCTTTACAATTCCAAGACAGTTGCTCGCATTTTAAAAACCTTAGAAACTTAGAAGGGGGCTTGACTATTCAAAATTGACGTGAAAAGTCGCAACCCAGTAAGTTAGGGCACTACCTTTCTCGAAATTTCCAAATGCCAAGCACTGCCTTTTTATTTTTGAAAAATTTTGAATCTTGTAATCAATGCATGAAGAACCATATATACATTAATATAACAAATCTTAATTATATAACAACATAACATTAAGATATACATAGCATATATTGAGAGAAATAAGCAAAATATAAGAACACAAAAAAATGCATGATATACAATTAGACATATAAATATATACAAAACAAATGTAATAATATATAAAAATAAACATATATATATATATATATATCAAACAAACACACTTAACAATATTATGCAACTAGCATTTAATATATATGATATAAAATATAACAAAATATAAGATAATGTAATGACAAATTAATTTCAAATATCTAATAGTATATAAAAATAATGTTTAATAGTAATTTATGCAATTTTAAAACTATACATGATGATTAAGAAATAAATGTACGATAAAATATAAAATAATTTATAGGAAGCATATAATAATATAATAATATTAATAACTAAAAAATAATAATACATACATTAGAAAATATTTAATTAATAAAATATTAATAATACATATACTATATAGAATAATATAATATCATATAATATAATAAAAATTTAATTACATATAATTTAAAAGTAAATAATAATAGATATAATATAATGGACATTAATACATAATTTATAAAAGATAAAAATGTAAGGAATAATAAGAATATAATATAATATTTATAAATATAACAGTAACATAATGTAATAGATAACATATAAAAAAAGAAAATATATACTATTTTATATAACTAATAAATAATTTAGGGTATTTAATAAATTATGCAAAACAAAAAAAAATTAAAGGAATAAATTTAGAAAAAAAATTCTAAGGCTAATTTTTAAATAAAGAATGAATTTTGGGGCCTTCTAGAGCGTGCTTTAAAATCGAGGGACTCACTGGGCAATTTGCCCTAATCCCGAAACGACGCCATTTCCCGAATACATTTTTAAAATCACTTGTGGGACCAAATTGAAACAGAATTAGAATATTAGGGCTAAATTAAGAAATAAAATAAAATCAAACTGAAGATTCAGAAAACACGGAAGGATCAATCGGGCAATTTGCCCATTTTCCAAAAACACACGGATCCTCCCCGGGTCACGAGTCAACACGCGGATCTTAGCTTAAACGGTACCGTTCTGGTATTTATTTTATTAAACGAAACGATGTCGTTTTCAAAAGACTATATAAGCCCAAAATTTGATTTCAAAATCATTCTAACTGGTTTTAAAAAAAGCTAAGAAATCCTCCGAGAGAGAGGTTTGTTCAACCTCAGAGTTCTGTCGAACTCCCGACTAAGGGCCCATGTGCGCTTACGCATCGTCGCCGTTTCCACCACATACGGTGGCCTGAGGTTTAAAGAAACTCGCTTTCCGACGCAAATAAAAGGTATGTCCTTTTCCTTTTATTTTCTACAATATTAGCACGTATTTAAAAAGAGAAAGGAAAAAAATAATCACCTCGATATTCTTTCGCTTGATTGTTGATTCTTAGTGTAAAATTTGTGTTCGCTTTTTATTGAATCCAGTAACTGCTTACAAATCAAGAAAGGCTTTATAGCCTTCAGACTATGCATGTTTTAGGAAAGAAATCCTTGATTTCTTTCCTTATTTGTTTCAGTTTATCTACTGCTGTTTCTTGCCCTATTTGTCTATTTAGTTTCCTATTCTGCTCCATTTTCTTTTCTGTGTCTGTTGGTTTCTTTTTTTGTCTTGCAGGTACCAAAAAATCCGGCTAAGATTGCGCTGTAGATGCGAATCTTGTCTGGTGACCACTAAACAACCTCTGCTGCGAAGATTTCGGTACTGATAGAGGCACAAAGGTCATCGATGAGGCCTGAGATCACGGTGCACTGATGTGAGGTTAACAGTGATAATGTTTGGAGTGCACCAAAGGATCTCATGACCGATGACAGGCATTGATGAGGGCCAGCTGGGGTGTCGTGAGGAGACAGGGCTATTGATGGCCCTTGCTTTGGGAGCTAGAACAGCTCTGACGTGGCGAAGTTTCTGGAACGGCTTTTACGGCGCTGAGGTTCCAAGGAAACCCTAGGGTTTCCTGCTGGTACTTTAAGTCATTGGGCCTTTTGGGTTCAAGTGACTTGGGTCTATTTAGGTATTTGGGTGCAACGGGTCTATTGGGTAGTGATATAATCTGATGTGGGTTGTAACCGGGTATAGGGCTTTTGCATTTGGGCTTATGAGGTCTTGAGGCTTGTTTATTGTAAATGGACTGTAATAAACATTTATTTGTTTATCTTTTATTCCTGGTTTTATTTGTTTAATTATGGACCCGGGCAAATTTAGGTTATTACAACTGCCTCTCTTTGCTCATTGTTGTGTAATAGGAATTAAGCAAAGACTCATAGAAAGACCAAATTTGCTCGGCCTTATCAGATCCTGGTCTTCAATCTGCCACTTGCAACCTTATGACTGTCATGTTGATATCTTAGATCAGCTCTCTGTTGAACACAGAGACGCTAAATCTGCTTCTTCGATTTGTTCCTTATAAACACAAGTATGCCAAATCATCTTGGATCTGCTTCAGTATAAACATCTGGAGGTTAGATCTGCTATGTATCTGCTCTTCGTCGAAATGGAGATGCCAGACTTTGATTTGTTCTCTGACAATACAGAGATGCCAAATATCTTAGATTTGCTTCATCGCAAACACGTGGAAGCCAAATCAGCTATGTCTTTGATTTGTTCCTTGTAAACACAAGGATGCCAAATCATCTTGGATCTGCTTCATATATACATCTGAAGGCCAGATCTACTATGTATCTGCTCTCCGTCGAATATGGAGACGCCAAACTTCGATTTGTTCTTTGACAATACAGAGATGCCAAATCATCTTAGATTTGCTTTATCGTAAACACGTGAAAGCCAAATCAGCTATGTCTTCGATTTGTTCCTTGTAAGCACAAGGATGCCAAACCATCTTGGATCTGCTTTAGTAAAAACATCTGAAGACCAGATCTACTATGTATCTGCTCTCCATTGAATATGGAGACGCCAAACTTTGATTTGTTCTCTGACAATACAGAGATGCCAAATCATCTTAGATTTGCTTCATCGTAAGCACGTGAAAGCCAAATCAGCTATGTCTTCGATTTGTTCCTTGTAAACACAAGGATGCCAAATCATCTTGGATCTTGCTTCAGCCAGATCTACTATGCTGCGGCCTATTACCCTACTGCTTAGGGTATTAAGGCGCGCCGTTTTTGATAACCTGTAGAATGATTATGCTTGAGGATTAGGATGCCATGATCGAAATGAGTCAAATGTTCCAAATTAAACATGTTATGGTGAAAAATGTTGTGAACATGACCCCTATCCTAGACGTTGCCACTCATTTGTCTTTTCTTTTCTCAAAGTATTACTCCTGCTCAGCCTGTAGGCCTGTACCCTTCCTCCAATGCTACGATCCACTAAGGATGTCTGTAAGATAATCTTTCCTTAGAATTGAATCGTTGGTTTTGTCCATTTTCCTTTTGGACTGGAAGAAATTCCTCGAGTTCCTTTATTACTTACTTATGTGAAGTTCTCGAACAATTGTCTTGTTTTAGTTTCTTGTATTATCTAGAAATTCCAGAGTAATACGCAAAACTTTGTTTGTGAACATATTTAGTTCATCTATCATTATTTCAATGTAACATACTTAAAGAATAATGGAAGATAAATAAATCTCTAAGAATAATTGGATTTGAATGAATTATCGAAAAAGATACAAAGGAAATTAATTTGAAAGCCTATCGTTGAGAAGAGAGAAAAAAAATCTAAAGATAGCAAACAGGCCAAAAATTAGATGCTCTAGATATCGTCGCTTGAGCGCTTATACATCAACTTCATGAAGGCATGTGTTCAGAAGATTAAAAGTACTCTGTCGATGCCCCAGTATGCAACGTTCTTCGTTCTTTGTTGAGCAAGATTACCGGATGCTTCAAAATTTGAGTCGCCCTTTCATGTTTTCAACTCAAAACCCTTTTGGACACAAGGCGCCCTTTGCGGGTTTTCACCTTGGCCTTTCCATTTTTCTCTTTTTTTTCTTTTTTTTTAATTTTTGAAATCTCAAAGCGCCCTTTGCGGGTTTTTACCTTGGATTCTCTTCTCCTTTAGACAAAGTATTTTTTAACTGAGTTTGAGTTTACTGGGTTGGGTAAACTTTTCCCATCCATTTCCATTAAAATTAATGCACCGCCAGAGAAAGCTTTCTTCACGATATACGGCCCCTCACAATTCGGCATTCATTTCCCCCTAAAGTCTTTTTAAATAGGAAGGATCTTTTTCAGTACAAGGTCTCCCTCGTGGAACTCTCTTGGTCTAACTTTCTTATCATAAGCTCGCATCATCCGCTTCTGATACATCTGACCATGTCGAATGGCTCTTAGCCTCTTTTCCTCAATCAAGTTCAACTGGTCATATCGGGATTGAACCCATTTAGCTTCATCTAACCTTATCGCTATCAAAATTTGAAGAGAACATATTTCTACTTCAATAGGTAGTACTGCTTCCATCCCATAAACTAACGAGAATGGGGTTGCCCCAATAGAGGTTCTGACAGATGTTCGATAGGCCAGGAGTGCAAACGGTAACTTCTCATGCCAATCTCTATAGGTCTCAGTCATCTTCCCCACTATTTTCTTAATGTTCTTGTTGGCGGCCTCCACTGCCCCACTCATTTTTGGATGATAGGGAGAAGAATTGTGATGCTTGATCTTGAACTGGTCTCAAACCTGTGCTATCATTTTGTTGTTCAAGTTCAATGCATTGTCGGATATGATCTTCTCAGGCATTCCGTACTGACAAATGATATCCTTCTTCAAGAATCGACTCACAGCTGACTTAGTAACATTCGCATAAGAAGCGGCCTCTACCTATTTTGTAAAGTAGTCAATTACCACGAAGATAAACTGATGTCCATTCAACGCCTTCGATGATATTGGTCCAATGACATCCATGCCCCACATGGAGAACATAACATGCAAAGGAGAAGGTGGTATATGAATTTTGTCCCTATAAATCTGACACTTATGGCATTTCTTGGTATAGTTGATACAGTCCCCTTCCATAGTGGCCCAATAATAGCCAAACCTCATGATTTTCCTTGCCATCGTGAACCCATTTGCATGTGTCCCACATACACCTTCATGAACTTCTTCTAAAATTAGCTTAGCTTCCACAGCTTCGACGCATCTCAAAAGTACTTAGTCTTTCCTTCTATTGTACAGGATATCCCCGTCCAAGACATAGTCGCAAGCTAACCTTCTCAAGGTTCGTTTTTCATTTTCATTGGCCTGTTCAGGGTATTTACGACTCTCACATATCATAATATATCCTGATACCAAAGGTTATCGTCCTTTTCTTCCTTCTCAATGTTACAACAATAAGCTGGAACCTCGTAGACACTCATTTGAATTGGTCTCATCTCTTCCTCTTTATTCACCTTAATCATTAAGGCCAAGGTTGCTAAAGCATCTGCCATTTGATTTTTGTCTCGTGGGAGATAATTGAAGGTAATGTCATCGAACTCCTTAAGTAACCCCAAAACTATCTTTCGATAATTGATCAATTTAGGGTCCCTTGTCTCCCATTCACCTCTAAGCTGATAAATTACCAATGCAGAATCTCCATATACTTCTAGGGTTTTTATACCTCGCTCTATAGCTACTTGAAGTCCCATGATGCATGCTTCATACTTAGCCATATTATTTGTGCAATCAAAGTCCAACTTGCACATAAATGGGTAATGATCGCCATTCGGGGATACCAAGACTGCCCCAATTCCATTTTCGACTGCATTAGAAGCCCCATCAAAATTTAGCTTCCAAGGAGAATCTTCGGTCGTTGCTATACACATTAACTCCTCATTTGGAAAATCAAAGTTCAATGGCTCATAATCCTCTAGAGCCCTACTGGCCAAGAAGTCTGCTACCATACTTCCTTTTATAGCCTTCTGACTTATGTAGACTATATCAAACTCTGAAAGCAAAATTTGGCACCTCGCCATTCTCCCATTTATAGCCGTTGACTCCATCATGTATTTCAATGGATCAAGCTTTGAGATGAGCCAAGTGGTATGGTATAGCATGTACTGTCTTAATCTCCGAATTGTCCAAATCAGCGCACATCACAACTTTTCAATTGGTGGATATCTCATTTCACAGTCAGTGAATTTCTTACTGAGATAATAAATTGCCTTCTCTTTTTTCCCTGACTCGTCATGTTGACCAAGCAGACATCCCATAGAATTACTGAACACTGACAAGTATAGTATTAATAGTTTATCTGGGCTAGGTGGAGATAATACCGGAGCATTCAACAAATACTGCTTGACCTTTTCAAAAGCATTCTGGCACTCCTCATCCCAAGTACCTTGATTGTGCTTTCTGAGGAGGTGAAAGATAGGATCACATTTCTCAGTTAGTTGTGAAATGAACCGAGCGATGTAATTCAACCTTCTTAGGAATCCTCAAACTTCTTTTTGAGTTTGTGGTAGAGGCAATTCTTGTATTACTCTGACTTTGTTTGAATCAACTTCTATTCCCTTTTCACTGACTACGAAACCCAATAGTTTTCCCGATCTAGCTCCGAAGGTGCACTTTGCCAGATTGAGCTTCAACTGAAACTTTCTCAATCTCAAAAACAATCTTCTCAAGACCTCAATGTACTCTTTTTTTGTACGCGACTTGGCAATCATATCATTGACATACACGTCAATGTCCTTATGCATCATGTCGTGGAACAAGTTCACCATGGCCCGCTGATAGGTTGCCCCTGTGTTCTTCAGTCCAAACGGCATTACTTTGTAGTAAAAAGTGCCCCACAAGGTTATGAATGTGGTTTTATCCATGTCCTCTGGATGCATCTTTATCTAATTGTACCCCGAGAAACCATCCATAAAAGAAAACAACGAATGTCCCGCCGTGTTGTCTACCAAAGTGTCGATGTGTGGCAAAGGAAAGTTGTCTTTTGGGCTAGCTTTATTCAGATCTCTGTAATTAACACACATTCATACCTTCTCATCCTTCTTAGGGACCGACACAATATTAGCTACCCATTCTGAGTACTTGACCTCTTGTAAGAATCCTGCATCAAACTGCTTCTTAACCTCCTCTTTTATTTTTAGAACAATGTCTGGCCGCATTCTCCGCAACTTCTGTTGGATTGGTTTGCAATCCTGTCTTATCGGAAGACAATGTACTACAATGTCGGTACTCAATCCGGGCATATCTTGATATGACCATGCGAAGATATCCTTGAACTCCCGAAGCAATTCAACCAGACTATGCCTTGTGTCCTCGGTGATCAGTGTTCCAATTTTCAACTCCTTCATTTCCTCTAGGGATACATTTTCTATTGCCTCTTTCTCATGCGGCATAATTTATTTTTCCTCCTGTTTTACCATTCTTAACAGATCAGGAGACACATCACAATCTTGAATATCTTCAAAATCCCAAGATTCCTCTAAACACATGTCTTGCTTGCAAGAGAAATCACGAGTTGTGGTATCAGTGCTCATATCATTGATATCTAGGGACCTGTGGGGGTATGAAAGAATATGCAAAGAATAAATGAATCTAAGAATGATTGTTTATGTGCTATGAATGAAAGAATGAGAATTGCAAAAGTTTAACGAAATATTGATTGATAAAAAGAAACCATATTCGTCCAAATTGATAATAAAGTTATGTTTTATTAAAATAATAATAGATGATCACAAGCCTTTTTCACAAACGTAATCTTACTACTCCTAGGCCCTGGAGTAACAAGCATGTTTTGAGAATTACTCTGAAAAATTCCTAAAGACTACAAGAAGGTCCTCCGCAGTCTAATTGTTTAGAGAGCTCCCCGGTTCGTAAGGGCGAATGCCCTCGAAGCTTCCTTGCTCTAATCCCTCATTGTGTACAACATTAATCTGATGACTTTCTTCTACCAGTAACCCTCCTGACTTAAAGGATTTGGATATAGGTGGGAATGTCATCGGTTCCCACTCCACTTCTCCTCCGTTCAAACGCGCATTTCTTCTCGCTTGGCGCTTCTCAATCTCTTGCCTCCGGTGCTTATGGTCTGGCTTGAAGCCCAAACCAAAGTGATCCTTCTTCTCAATCAGTTTTGGGATTTGAACCCCTCCTCGCAACTATTTTCCTAGTCCTTTTCCTGGCAATGCTCCCTTCCCCATCATCATTTGCAGGGCCATCCTTGTGGCTCTAGACATTTTGGGTACCGGCACCTCACTTCCTTCCAAGATGAAAGTTGCATTAATGATTTCTAAAGAGCAGAAAGAACACTCAATAGCCTCTTCATTTGCCTCGACATAAGGGGCCTTGTTAGTGACTGCTGCTATAATGTCCTCCTCTGCATTGATGGTTATTAACCGTTCATCTGTCACTAACTTCAATTTTTTGTGCAATGAGGAGGGCACCGCTCCTGCCGAGTGTATCCATGGTCTCCCCAATAAACAATTATAGGAGGGCTTGATATCCATCACCAAGAAATCAACTTCATATGTATTTGGCCCGATTTTCAAAGGGATGTCAATTCGTCCCATCACTTTCCTTTCGGTTCCATCGAAGGCTCTTACCACATTGTGACATGTTTTCCTATGTAAACTGTCAATGGGTAATCTGTTCAATGTAGATAATAGAAGGACATTCAAAGCCGACCCGTTATCAACGAGTACTTTTAAAAGCGTGTATCCCTTGCACCGAGTAGTGACGTGCAAGGCCTTGGTTGACCCTATGCCTCCAGGCGGAATTTCATCATCATTGAAGTAGATGAAATTGTCAGCACTGATGTTATTTACCAACTGGTTCAACTTGTTAACGGATATATAGTGGGTGACATATATTTCGTTAAGTACCTTCAACAATGCATCCCGATGCACCTCAGAACTCACAAGCAAGGCTAATACTGATATACGCGCTGGCTACCTACGCAACTGCTTGACCACACTATACTCGCTATGCTTAAGGAACTTTAGAAACTCCTTAGCCTCCTCCTCCTTCATCGACTCCTTGACAGGCACTTCAACCTCTTTCTTCTTCTCGACATCAACATCCTTTGTTTTCGTGGGCTCCACTCTGATGCCCCTCTCATCATAATGCTTCCCACTTCGTGTATGGAAACTTTCATTTTGCACGCCCCTAGACGCACTGGCTATACTCTCCCCCTCAGGTACTGTTACACTGCAGTCATAGCTCCATGGTACCCTCTTATCATCCTTGTAAGGGAAAGGAGTAGGTTTATGGATGAAGACCTTGAGCCCAGTTTGCGCCCCACTTTATTATTCCCCTGCAAGGAAATAATAATTCTTGATCAGCTGGTTCCTTGTCATTCATTTTCCAGCATACATATTTGTCTTTTGCAAGAACTACCCTAAAAAATCTGTAACTCTTTGTTAACCATAAGGCCTTGCACCATGGCCTTGAACTCCTCATAATTTTGGATCATATAACCCACCTCTCCATAGAATTCACAATAGTTCCCCATTCTTTCTCTACCTTTTCCAGAGGTCAACATACCTCTCTTCACCATCTCCTCCCATATTACTTTCATGGGTGTCTTCACCTTAGCAACATCTTCCTTGATTCTTCCTTCCCTATTTTCATCAATGGCATTCACTCCTTGATTGCCATGATCTAGTAAGGATTTTCAGCATTAGGGGTACTGTCAAAGTTCACAACCTCCATCTTGATAAGCCTCTCCACAGCCTTCTTGAATTGGGTGTAGTTTTCAATCGAATGCCCCGATATTCCCGCAAGATATTCGCATTTAGCATTAGCATCATACCATTTTGGGTACGGTGACTGTAGCGGTTTCAAGTGAAATGGAGCAATAGCATGTGCATCGTATAAGCTTTGATAAAGCTCACGATACGTCACAGGGATAGGCGTGAATTGCATCCTTTTCAAATTCTGTCTTGTGCCCGGTTCCTATCTTTGAGTACTTTGTTGCTCGACCACGACTGCTTTGGGTTGACCAACTGTAATTGCCCTCGAGTTGAAACTATTCATGTTATTCACCTCGGTGTCCTTTCTCCTTGGGGCCGATCTTTTAGCCATTTCCCCCTCAATATTACCACCCCTTATGGCATTCTCAATCATCTTTCCTGCCATAACTATATTCACGAAACTTTTCGTGGTGCTTCCAATCATGTGAGTGATGAACGGCACTTTAAAAGTGTTGATAAACAACATGGTGGTCTCCTTTTCTAACAGTAGTGGTTGTACTTGTATTGCCACCTCCCTCCATCGTTGTGCGTATTGCCTAAAACTTTCATTAGGCTTTTTCTCCATGTTTTGAAGCGTGATCCTATCTAGCGTCATATCAGTCACATGGTTGTACTGTTGCATGAAGGCTTGTGCAAGATCTCTCCATGAACCGATTCTTGCACGGCTCAACTGATTATACCACCTAGCCGCTGCTCCTACTAAGCTGTCTTGAAAACAATGGATCAATAGTTGACCATTGTTTACATACCCAGTCATTCTCCTACAAAACATTGTTATGTGTGCCTCTCGGCAAGTAGTCACATTGTACTTTTCAAACTCTGGCATCTTAAATTTGTGAGGAAGCACCAAGTCTGGGACCAAACTTAAGTCTTTGGCATCAATCCCATAATGATTGCCAGCACCTTCCAAAAACCTGAACTTTTCTTCCAACCACTTGCAACGATCCTCCAACTGTTTTGAGGATTCGGTTGCCATTCTTTCCCTCTCCATCATATCCAGATCAGGAGTGATAGGGTTGATTGGGCTATCGCCCAAATTATTTCCCGACCCAGATGGGAAATTCATGGGGATTCCAGCATCAATCAGCCCATGTTGAGGCCTTACAGTGACAGATGGCCTTCTAGGAGGTGCCTCGGTTTGTAGTGGCACATGAGGCGGAGTAAAACCAGGAGGATGATCCTCACCTTCCTTCCCAGTGATAGCCACAGGGGCTTTCCCTTTATCAGTGGCCCTTAGCAGCTGGGCCATTTCAGCCATCATATTCCTCTGAGCCTCTAGCATTTGCTCCCTCATGTCATTCTGCATTTTGGCCAACTGCTCTTGCAATTGGTCTTGTATATCCTTTTGCAATTGTTCGAACCTTTGATCTATACTCTTAGTTTTAGTGTGAGTGTCGTAAGGATGTGTGATTTCCAGATTTTCCCTTCTACTTCTGTAGTAACTTTAACTAATTAGGGTCTTTCTACAACTTTGAATGCAAACAATACAATGAAATGCTATGAGATGCAAATGAATGCAAAAAGGACATCGATTCTGATTCAATCTCATTTAGAAAACTTTATTTAGAAAAAGAATATCTTTACATATAAGGGAATTACAAATACGCTTTCGCCCTAATGCCCAAAATTTTAACTCTATCTAATAAAAGGGCTAACTCTCATCCTCTATCTGACGATGACTCATACATCAAACTCAATACATCAGCTCGTATTGCCAAGTCTTGCACGTGTTCAGCGACCTCTCGAATCTGGGCTACGACTTCTCCAATAACGTGATCCCTTTCTCTGACCTGTCCTCTAGACTGATGAAGCTCTCCCTTCAAATGATCTTCTCGTACCCCAAGCTGCTCGATTAAAAGCTTGCTATCCTGTAATACTGATTCCAACTCCTCAATTTTGTCTTTTAATTCCTTTACTTCGACCGTAGAGTCCCGATTTCGATGCAGATAAAGGGATCGCCCAAGCTTAGTTACTTTAGTTTTTAAACCTTGATTTTCTTTTTCTAAGGACAAATTTCGCGATTGCATCTCTTGGAACTTCTTCTCCCAATATTCAACTTTAGCTTTTTCCTCTTTGACCTCCTTCTGCCCCTGATCTGAAAACCTTCCTAATCCTGCTCTTTTCAAAGCTGCTTGTGCCCTTTTGTAGTACTCCTTTAGATCGTCTCGGTCCTCCTCGATCTTCCTTTTTTCTTTCCTCTCTTTCTCGACCTCCATCTTTTGAACATCGACATCTAGGCTCAAGTACATCTTTTCTTCTTCCAGCTTTGCTATCCTCTTCTCAAACTCCAAGTTCTTTCTCTCAAACTCTTGCTTTATGATCTCTAATTCCGAGGGCATCACTTGCAAGTATTCCTCCATCGGTCGAGCTCCTTCCATGCTTGGCCTAAGGATATTGTCATTAATCCTTCTACTCTTCCATTCAATGTACTCAGGGGTCGTAGTAAGGTTAAAGGCTACTCCTTTCAATCTACAAGTCTGGTTCCAAGCACTAGAGATCTCACTAACCTTCTTCTTGTAATCAGCTCCTCTATATAAGAACTCACTTTGAGCTAGTTCATGAGTTGCTGGTACGAACTGTCTCAATCCATGCTACCTCAACACCAGTAAAGGGGCATAACCAATGGCACCCCAAATTCCCAATAGAGGAACCCAATCAAAACTGCCACATCGGTAAAGAATCTCACCAAGAATCATCCACGGAGCCCTCCACTCAACATCTTTCAACTGAAGGTTCCGAAGTAGCGCTATCCAATTCTCTTCCGAACATCAACCCTCCTAGTTGAAGCTGATATGTCCTTCAATGGGGAATAATCCTCGAAGAAGACTCGACAAACCACCCTATCTATTAATCGGAAGTGACTGTACAACCAAGCTAAAAGTAACTGAGCACAACCAACAAACCTGCCTGCACTGGCCCTCCTACATGCATTCAAGTACCTGAATGTCTCTGCCAAAATCATAGGAACAAAAGTGACCCGGTTGCTGAGTCGATGGAAGAGATCCGTGGTTGCCTCATCCACATATCCCAAGGCCCTGGAGAAAACCATCAATCCGTATATGCTTAAAGAAAATATGTCTATCCTCTTCGCCTCGTCTGGATGTGTCTGGATCAAATCTTTCAAAGCTCCCCACGAATGCACTTACTCTCACCCTTTTCCTTAATTCTAACCATGGTCCACTGCTCGCTCATTCCGTAATAGTCATCAAATTTTTACCAAAGGTTGGGACACAAGCAGCTCGAGAATAAATCCTATCACACTGAAATCTAGGACACCGAAGTAAGGCTATGTATTCCTCCACAGTAGGCACTAAATCTACCTCCCCAAAAGTAAAACAACTGTATGCTGGGTTCCAAAACTAAGCGAGAGCTCGAAACAAGTTCTCGTCTACCTGAATATCAAATAAATAGGGCAAATCTCCGTACTTACCGTAGAATGATTACTTCATCTCATTGCCCCACTGATCCTAAATCGCCTTAAGCTCCTGCAGATTATTCTATTTGACACTGATGCGAGTGTAGTCTGAGAGCTCCGACATATATCCCACCGTTATGCTATCCCCTTTTCTTAGTTGAGTTTGCTCAGACCATCTATGGACGTTAGCGTTGCCCTCCACTCTATCAAGAAGTTCGTTTTCCATAATAAAACTTCCTAACTTAGAAACTGACCGTGAATCGATACCTTTGTAAACGCAAAATGTCATGCAAACAAAAGAAAAGAAATAGTCAGTATCATATGATATCAATAAATCTCAACGATAATTTATAAGGGTAGTATAGCTCTGACTAAGTTGGGCTCTTACGGTTTTTCTATATGAGGTTGGTTCTAAAGTTTGAGGTACCCGAACTAGCAAATTCCTCGATTCTCACCCATTATAGGCTCATTTGAATCGAGTTCAGTTCAGGAGAATACATTTCCCTATGGCAACACGGAGATGAAAATCTCACGAAACCATAGGTACGGATGTATCCCGAAAGTGATCCACTATCCTGGACGGAGGCGAAAACCTCAAGAAGGCGTAGCTTCTCACTCCCACTTAAGGGTGTGACCACAACGGTCATGCAAATGCAATACATATCAGAATATAGCAACACATGCAATAATACAAACACATGAAATGCAAAGAGGATTAAATTTTAAAATTTTTAATTTTCGACATTAAGACAAGAGATAATCAATTACATGGCTTGACTCTCTTAATGATCCCCAGCGAAGTCGCCAAGCTGTTGAAACAATTTTTAAATCGAGTTTTTTGAAAATGGGAATCGACTTTAAGAAAAACGAGAATGGAAGTCACCACCAACCTTTTTAGGTGTGATTGGATCACCAAAAAATCATTAGTTTTGGTCTACGAAATAAAAAGAACGGGTTCAGGAGTCGGTTACGTACGAGGAAGGATTAGCACCCTCGTAACACCCTAAAATTGGTACCTAATTGATTATCAAGTGTCTGTAATGTCGAAAATTTGAAAGTTTTAAGATGCAATCCTCTTTAGAACGCTTTAATTTCAAAAATTAGGGTTCTCTTGTATCAAATGAATCAAAATATTATATCCAATAAGTTAGGAAGTGATATTTTAAGACATTCAAAACTAAGCTAGCCCTTTTGAAAATCCTATCTCAAAACAAGAAACGCCATATCCAAGAAGTTAGGACACAACGCTTTACAATTCCAAGACAGTTGCTCGCATTTTAAAAACCTTAGAAACTTAGAAGGTGCTTGACTATTCGAAATTGACGTGAAAAGTCGCAACCCAGTAAGTTAGGGCACTACCTTTCTCGAAATTTCCAAATGCCAAGCATTGCCTTTTTATTTTTGAAAACTTTTGAATCTTGTAATCAATGCATGAAGAACCATATATACATTAATATAACAAATCTTAATTATATAACAACATAACATTAAGATATACATAGCATATATTAGAGAGAAATAAGCAAAATATAAGAACACAAAAAAAATGCATGATATACAATTAGACATATAAATATATACAAAACAAATGTAATAATATATAAAAAAAATAAACATATATATATATATCAAACAAACACACTTAACAATATTATGCAACTAGCATTTAATATATATGATATAAAATATAACAAAACATAAGATAATGTAATGACAAATGAATTTCAAATATCTAATAGTATATAAAAATAATGTTTAATAGTAATTTATACAATTTTAAAACTATACATGATGATTAAGAAATAAATGTACGATAAAATATAAAATAATTTATAGGAAGCATATAATAATATAATAATATTAATAACTAAAATAATAATAATACATACATTAGAAAATATTTAATTAATAAAATATTAATAATACATATACTATATAGAATAATATAATATCATATAATATAATAAAATTTTAATTACATATAATTTAAAAGTAAATAATAATAGTTATAATATAATGGACATTAATACATAATTTATAAAAGATAAAAATGTAAGGAATAATAAGAATATAATATAATATTTATAAATATAATAGTAACATAATGTAATAGATAACATATAAAAAAGAAAATATATAATATTTTATATAACTAATAAATAATATAAGGTATTTAATAAATTATGCAAAACAAAAAAATACTTAAAGGAATAAATTTAGAAAAAAATTTCTAAGGATAATTTTTAAATAAAGAATGAATTTTGGGGCCTTCTGGAGCGTGCTTTAAAATCGAGGGACTCACTGGGCAATTTGCCCTAATCCCGAAATGATGCCGTTTCCTGAATACATTTTTAAAATCACCTGTGGGACCAAATTGAAACTGAATTAGAATATTAGTGCTAAATTAAGAAATAAAATAAAATCAAACTGAATATTCAGAAAACACGGAAGGATCAATCGGGCAATTTACCCATTTTCCAAAAACACGCGGATCCTCCTCGAGTCACGGGTCAACACGCGGATCTTAGCTTAAACGGTACCGTTCTGGTTTTTATTTTATTAAATGAAACGATGTCGTTTTCAAAAGACTATATAAGCCCAAAATTTGATTTCAAAATCATTCTAATCCGGGTTTTAAAAAAAAAGCTAAGAAATCCTCTGAGAGTGAGGGTTTAGGTTCAACCTCGGAGTTCTGTCGAACTCCCGACTAAGGGCCCATACGCGCTTACGCGCCGTCACCGTTTCCACCACATACGGTGGCCTGAGGTTTAAAGAAACTCGATTTCTGACGCAAATAAAAGGTACGTCCTTTTCCTTTTATTTTTCTACAATATTAGCACGTATTTAAAAAGAGAAAAGGAAAAAAATAATCACCTCGATATTCTTTCGTTTGATTGTTGATTCTTAGTGTAAAAATTTGTGTTATGCTTTTTTATTGAATCCGTAAACTGTTTACAAACCTGAAGAAAGGCTTTATAGCCTTTAGACTATGCATGTTTTAGGAAAGAAATCTTTGATTTCTTTCCTTGTTTGTTTCTGTTTATCTACTGTTGTTTCTTGCCCTGTTTGTCTATTTAGTTTCCTATTCTGCTCCATTTTCTTTCCTGTGTCTGTTGGTTTCTTTTTTTTGTCTTGCATGTACCAAAAAATCGGGCTAAGATTGCGCTGTAGATGCGAATCTTGTCTGACGACCACTAAACAACCTTTGCTGCGAAGATTTCGGTACTGATAGAGGCACAAAGGTCATCGGTGAGGCCTGAGATCACGGTGAACTGATGTGAGGTTAACAGTGATAACGTTTGGAGTGCCCCCAAAGGATCTCATGACCGATGACCGGCAGTGATGAGGGCCAGCTGGGGTGGCATGAGGAGACAGGGCTATTGATGGCCCTTGCTTCGGGAGCTAGAACGGCTCTGACGTGGTGAAGTTTCTAGAACGGATCTTACGGCGCTGAGGTTCCAAGGAAACCCTAGGGTTTCCTGCTAGTACTTTAAGTCATTGGGCCTTTTAGGTCCAAGTGACTTGGGTCTATTTAGGTATTTGGGTGCAACGGGTCTATTGGGTAATGATATAATCTGATGTGGGTTGTAACCGAGTATAGGGCTTTTGCATTTGGGCTTATGAGGTCTTGAGGCTTGTTTATTATAAATGGACTGTAATAAACATTTATTTGTTTATCTTTTATTCCTGGTTTTATTTGTTTAATTATGGGCCAGGGAAAATTTAGGTTATTACAGAGCACATTGCTCATAAAACTGGCAATATTGCACCATGCCCTAATGTTACTGGTATGTGATACTTTATTATTATTTTTAAATGTTATTGTAAATTTTCTATAATGATTATATATAATTGATAATAATATGAAGTGTGAATTATTTTTATTTTATTAATAGGTGTCATTAGAGAAAGTATGATGAATATATTGAAAGAAAGCAAGACAAAGAAAATAGACAAAAAGAGGAGAAAAGATGAATTCTTATCTCAATTAAGAGAAGATGAGGATGAACACGAGGCTATAAGGCAAGCAACTTGAGAAAGTATCCAATCACAACACGAGTGGCATAGAAGTGAAGAATTCAGACGAAGTACTGGTGGTTGGAATAACATTTATGAAGAAGGGCGATCTTCTCATGGATCAGCTAGAGAATATCATAGAGAAAGAACAAGTAAATCCATCCCAAGTGAGTCTAAGTTTACCTTACGGGGAGCTATACCTGAATTGGCTAGAAGCAAAAGTTCAAAGCAACCAAAGGTCAGTGACTCTATTTTAAAGACTTTTCGAAAGAAGATAGGTGAAGCGATATCTAAATTATTAATATATGAAATACTTCCTTTTCAATTAGCAAGCTCTCTATGGTTGTATAACCTTAATTCAAGTGTCAATAGAAGTTGGACAAGGTGTAAAGCTCCCAACACCTTATGAGATTTCAGATGTGTATTTAGAGTCAGAGTATCAACGAGTTCGTGATTGGGTAAATGGACTAAAGACTCATTGGAAAGAATTGGGTGCAACTCTAATGTGTGATGGTTGGACCAACAGTTTGAATCAAATGCACATCATTAATTTCCTTGTTTATTGTAGTAAAGGAACCATTTTTTGGAAATCAGTAGATGCCTCAAGTGTTCGTAGTAGAGATGCTGAATTCTACTACAGTTTGCTAGATTCAGTTGTAGAAGAAATTGGAGAAAATTACATTATCCAAATAGTGACTGATAATGAGGCAGCAATGAAAGCTGCGGGAAAAAAAATAATGTTGAAAAGAAAACATCTATATTGGACCTCATGTGCAGCTCACTGTTTAGATTTATGCCTTGAAGATATTGGGAAGAAGACCAGTGTAGCAAAAGTGTTAGATGAGGCAAAGAAAGTGACTTGCTTTATATACAATCACATTTGGACTGTTGATTTGATGAAGAAGTATACACAAGGGAAACAAATACTTCGACCCGCTCTTACTCGATTTGCAACTCATTTCATTCAACTTGAAGAGATAACAAGACAAAAGCAAGGTCTGAGAGAAATGTTTAATTCAAAGGTTAGTATTTTATAATTAGTTAATATAATTACTTAAATATAACAACCTTTAATGATTTTATTAGTTCCAAATAATTTAAATTATATTACTTTAAAATTTTTCTTATGAATATATAGGAATTTAAAGAATCAAAATGGGGACAGCAAAAGTCAGGGCCCGCTTATGAAGCCAAAAAAATTGTTTTGGGAAAAGATTTTTGGAAAAAAGCCAACGATCTCATAAAAGTTTACGAGCCCCTAGTAAAAGTATTGAGACTTGTGGATAGCGATGAAAAACCAACAATGGGTTTTATTTATGAGGCTGTTGATAGAGCTAAACGAGCAATTCAACAAGATTGTCGATATTTCACCGAGTATGAAAAGATTATTGATAATAGATGGAATTTTATGCATTCCAACTTGCATTCAACTGGTAAGATAAAATGTTTCATATAATTAAGAACTATTTTTATATTTTATTATTTTAAACTTTAGATTATTATTATTTGATGATATTCTTATAAATTATACTTGGGTTATTTTCTCAATCCTCAATTTCAATTTGGGGTGGAGCATTCTGAGAATGTACTAATAGAAACATTAGAAGGCACACGATCAGTAATTGAAAGATTAGAACCTTCTCTTGATACTCAAGTCAGAATGGTTAATCAGGTTCGATTCAAGTACTATTATTTGTTACTTAGTTACATAATTTGAAATAGAATTATTTTTTTTATTTTTACTTTATCTTTTATTTATGCAGTTGTTACTATTTAGAGATAAACATGAGACATTCGGTACTCTACAAGCACAAAGAGCTTGGAAGCAAATGAAGCCGGGTAAAAAGTTAATTAAATTATTTAATTATATTGTACATTTTGAAGTTATTCTGAAATTTAAATAATATTATGTAGCTGAGTGGTGGATAATATACGGCACATGTGTTCCCGAATTACAAAAATTAGCAATTAAAGTGCTTAGTCAAACAACTTCAGCATCAAATTGCGAACAGAATTAGAGCACGTTTAGTTATATTCACACCAAGGTAAGAAATAGGCTAAAGTATAAAAAACTTGAGAAACTAGTGTTTACCTATTATAATATGAGGCTTCAGATAAGGCATCAAAAAAGAATGAGCACTGATGATATAAACGCTAGTTTTAATCCTATCAGCCTTGATCATATCTTTGAAGATGTTGATCCACTATCAGAATGGCTTCATGAGAAAGAGAATCCGTTATTAGATGGTGAAAATGCCGATGTGTTGCCTGTGGATACCTCTGATGATGAAATGGATGTTGATCAATCTCAACAACAAAATTTGTCTCATTCAAGTTCTAGTTCAACGCCAAGTCAGAGTGGCGATGGACCCGATGGTGGTGGTTTAAGTCCAATTGATGAGAATGATGGATATAGTCGTGATAGAGGTGAAATTAGGTCTTCTAGTCAGTATGGAGGAGAATATGGGGTTGGTACTACTAGTGGACATTTCCGTGATAGATCAGAGTTTGATGGAAATATGTTTCCTGAACCTAGGAGAGATAGAAGTGAACCTAGAGCTCCATCAAAAGGAAAAGGCAAGAAGCATACTTCTATAGGCTCTTCATCTGGTAGGAGATCGAGTTCTAGTAACCTTGGATACAGTGATTCATCTACTAGTACTCAAGGTTTTTATCCACCAGAACAACCTTCATATTTTCAGCCTTCACATGCTTATCCACAACCATATGGTTATTATCCACCATTTCCTAACTATGGTGTGCCATACCAGCCCCAAATGCATCCTCCACCACCAATGTATCACCCACCTCCACCTCTCATGTATCCTCCTCCTCAAATATATCCTCCATATCAATTATATGAAAACCAAGGTGAAAATATCACTTTTTTTGGATATATTTTTGGACAAAGGTCAAGAGAATCAAGTCAAGAACGCTCTCAAAGTGAAGGTGAAGGATCTGATCTTCCTCGTTATTCCACTAATTGGTGAAAACTAAATCGTACCACTACCATTATTTGTAAGGTATGTTTTTTTTAAAAGAAAACTTTTGTTAATGTTCTTAATTTTGATGATATTAACACATTTAAAATATTTCTTTAGATAAATGAATGGAGTATATTTTATGAAAAGATAATTAAGAATCCAAGCATGTTAAACTATATATGAAAGTAGAATGAGAGTGAGAATAAGTGATAGGAAATAGGAATAATTAATGAGAATCTATACATTTATCTTTTCTTTTTTTTCTTTTTGCAGCATAGAATGTTTATATCTTCACCATCTTCAAAGTCACAAGAAATATTAAAGACATCTCTCGGTATGAATTTTCAATTATTTTATCTATAAAACTTTCAAGCTTATTAAATATGATAAATGTTTAATATTTTCTTCTTATTTTTACTTTGTTATTAGTTAATATAACGTTCTTAGAAAATTCATAAATAAATATAAGAATAATTAATGATTATAAAAGTTGTGTTCTCATATCATATTAATAAAAGTTCATAAGTGCTAGAAAACACTCTAAAATCATTAAAAGTGACTTTTATAATTATAATTATAATTAAAAATTATTATGTTTTACAACAGGTTGTGCAAATTTAAAAAAAATTCACGACCGCGATACCCGCAGTGACCGCAATAGCATCGGTTATGTCTACAACCACGACCGCAATTTAAATCCCTGCCTACAACCAAATTTACAATTTTCAAAAGTAGAGAGGAAGAATCTTTTTATTAGATAAAGACATTGATGCTAAGAGCGGCTTTGGCAGTAATTTATTGACAATTTTTTTCGTAGGAGTCAACCTATTGAGATCAACGATCACGTTGGTTTCAGTGAGATTAAACATAACAATGATAATAGTATTAGTTATTATAAGAGAATTGAAAATCACTATTAAAAATATTAAATTGAAGTATATACATATATAATACATTAAATAACAAAATACAAATATAGATTATATTTATGTTAAACTATAATTAAAAATTAAATTTATAAAATACACTATTATATTTAAGTTAAATAATATATTAAAATTTTTATATTAAATAATAATTAAAATCATTATTACATTAAGATAATAATTAAATGAGGTAAATATTAAATTTAAACATAAACTTTGTTTCAATGTGCATTTTATTTTGTACAATTTTTTTTTTTTGCTCAATAATGGTAGAACACTACCACAATGCAGTAAATAACATACAAAAACATACCTACCCCCAATCAATCAAACAACCCTGAACGGCAAAAACCACTCACAAGACAGAGCCCATCCAAACACCAAACAAACCCAAATCCCCTCAAAAGGTATCTCTCTCTGATCAAAAGAAACAACAACCAAACATTGAAACACCATCTAGACACATACAACAACAAACCCATATTCTCAAACATTTTAAAAAACTAGACCCAACTCACCACCAAGCCTTAAACAAACATGGCCTACTCATACCAGCAGATGCTAGTGTTTCTACCATTTCATTACCGTCTAGATTAGCTATTGAAAATGATAACCTTCCAACACAGGCAATCCTCCTATCTAAGTCTGCAAATGAAGCTTTTTTCGATCGTGGTCTCCTTTTTTTATCCAAAATCCGGTTATAAACCACCCTCGAGCCCATTTTGACAATTAATGAACCTCCCTTCCAATCAATCTCAATAAAAATGTCCAACGCTGTAATGACTGCTCCTAATTCAGTTGTATCAGCATCTACAATTATACACATGGAACTTGTATTGTTGTTCATATGTATATATGAAACTTAGATTTTGATCCAATTGTACACTTTTATAGAATATTTATTTTCATATTGGATTAATATAGCTATTTGTATATGTAATATCCAATGCAAAATAATGGTAATTCGATAATGTTGTTAATGATTTTAGAAAATTGAATCAAATCAAAATTTAATATATAAAATTGCACAAAATAAAAGTTTATGTATGACATCACATATTGAATCAAAGTTTATGTATGTTGAGTATAACTCATATTTCAGTCAAATTTGAGAGATAATCTCTAGTTAAACTTTGTTTATTTGTTTCAGTCAAACTCTAATTAGTCTAGATTATTTTATTATTATTTGACCTACGAATTTAGCGTATAAATAAGCTCTTTTACAACCTTAGAAAAAACACCCATTAAAGATTAGAACTCATAACACTTTTGGAGAATTTTGTGTTTACGTTTTGAGAGTTCTTTGTTTTTAGGGTTTAGTTTTTATCTCCATTTTTTGTACTCTTCGTTCTTTTTCCATTGTAGTAAAATTATCTTTGCTTGTGGTTTTTTTATCCTCTTTGGAGGGGGTTTTTCACGTTAAATTTGTGTGTTTAATTTCTCAATTTTTACTTATTTGTTGCATAATCGGGTTGATCCTCAATAAGTGGTATCAGAGCTAATTCAATTTTTGTCGATCAGCACGTTCAAAGATGGCAGCAATAAGGTTTAATATTGTAAAGGTTGATGGTTTCACAAATTTTAATCTGTGGCAAGTTCAGATGATGGCATTTCCAATTTAGATCGGCCTGAAAAAGGTCGCTACCGGGAAAAAGCCTGAGAATCTAGATCAGACAGAATGAGAAGAGCTTGATGAAAAGGCCATGTCTACAATCTAGTTGTGTCTCGCGAATAGGGTATTGCAGGAGGTATCGATGGAGAAAGCCTCATCTGCTTTGTGAAAAATTTTAGAAACTCTTTATGCGACTAAGTCACTGCCTAACCATTTAGTGTTGAAAAAACATTTATTTACATTTCGCATGAACAAAGGTGAGATTGTTAGAGATCACATTAGTAAACTTATTACACTTTTGAATGATTTAAAGATTGTTGAGGTTAAGATTGACGATGAAAATTAGGCTATGATATTATTGTACTCTTTAACCTCTTCATACAAGCCTTTCAGGGAGATCCTGATTTGTTGCAGAAGCAAACTCTCGTTTGAGGATGTGAAGGGTCATTTGTTGAGTAAAGACAAACTTGACAATAAGTTTGGTTTGGATAGCAATTCAGATAGGCAAGTTTCCGTTTTGGTAGCATTAAAGAAGCGAGACAAAAGGTTATTACACATTTCAATATAATTAATTGTGCTAATTTTAAAGTAAAGTTATTACTTGAATAGAACTCTAAGTCTAAAATATAGAGAAAAAAGGTTATGATAATTATAATTATAATTTACCATTATTAATTAGTGTAAAATAGAATTAATATTTGAATAGAATTTTAAGCATTTTAATTATCATTTACTTAACATTAGGTTAATTATGTTAATTAATTATTATTTTGAATAATATTACTTTGCACATAAAAGTAAAATTATATTATGCTGAATATGTTAAAATGTTTTAATTATTATTTGAATTTTTATTATAATATTTGAATTGATAAGTTTTATATTTTAATTATATTTAATAATTTAAATAAAAATATTATTTTACCTTAATATTTAATAACGCATGCATGTGAAGTTAGAAGCTAATAGGTGAATTCATTACTTGAGTAGCTTCCCTGCCAACCACAACTGCATTTCACCTGTTTTAAACTCCAGTATGCATGAGAAGATGACCTACCAAAACCTTTAATATTGACCAAGTTTCCTACTTTTCAACCATATATAATGATCAAATATTTACCACTGCTCCAATGCCTATATAAACCCCAATACCATGCTTTCTCTTCCTCACTCATGACTATTATAAAACACTTTGTTTCATTTGCTTAATTAGTTTCAAAATCTCTCCACAAAATGGGTTATTTCAATTGCATTGCTTTAGCATGCTTGATGGCTTTGTCGTTTTCAAGCATTGATGTTGGCCTAGCAACTCGTCACCTTCAGCAGATGCCACCAATGCCAACATTGCCTACAACTACACTCCCACCATTGCCATCTATCCCTAATCTCCCCCAGCCAACAATGCCTAGGCCTGGGGCGCTTCCACCACTTCCTACCATGCCTGCTTTGCCTACTTTTCCTGCTATACCAACGGCCACACTGCCTCCTCTGCCAAGCATGCCTTCAATCCCAACAATCCCAACTGCAATTCCCTCAATTCCATTCCTTTCTCCACCACCTTCTCCTTCTTCTACTCCTTGAAATACCCATTTCTTCCCGTCTATTGACAGATAAAATGTGGCTACATATATACTGGATTTTGTTTAAGGTGTTTTTAGTCGTCTTCGTCTTTTGATTTGGAGTATTGTTTGTTCTTCAACACAGATAGTATTTGTTTGTAGAAATGGGAGATTCCCATTTTCCATAATCTGTTGTACTGTGATTTGTTATTTGCTTGTTATGGGAGTATATTCATGAAATCTGCTTGATTACCTCTTGCAATGTTCCTCAGATTAATCTTTTTTAATTTATTTTTTCAATATTGTATTATATCTTCTGCCTATATTAACACCCAATATATGTATTTTAAACAAGGAAGAGTTGAGATAAAATACATTTCTTAATCCTCAACCAAATCAACATTCAAAGGTTTCAACCCTGAAATTGACGCCTTACGTAAGAATCAAATACAAAACTTCGAAACATTAAAATATGATTCTAGTTTTTCTATTTTTGATACCTTTAGTTTTAAATTAATCTTTCTATTTTTTAATTTAAAAATACAAGTCGTGTTTTAACACTATTAAATTTAAGTTTATTATAATTTTATTTTTGTTACATGACTACTAAATGATTTTATTTAAATGTCACACTAATGAATTTAATAAAAGAATTAATAGAATTGACACTAGATTTAGATTTTGAAATTAATATAGAAGGTAAAAAAATTAAATTCTTAAAAAATAAAAATTAAATTTCGAATATAGGATGAGAAAAAGTGAAACTATGTTTTAACCGGTTTAACTGAGGCTATTAAAAATGATTATATAACACAAAGCATTATATAAAAATCAAATTAGCAGGCTAGTAAAAAGAAATTATTATATCAATTTAGTGTTGAGTACTTTAAGATAAAAAAACTCTCCCAAGAAGCAAGCTTTTTGGTAGTTCTAATTTCCTATTTCTTGCTTGCTTGTAGACTGCCTAATGCTAATGGCAAGTTCAACTTGGGGCAAACTTCTTAATTTTTACGTTGAGGCAGACCTCTTAATTTTTACCCTTAAGTTTAAAATGATTTAAATCAAACAAGTAATTTGAAATTATCTTACATGAAAATTTTGATTGCAAAATTATGTATGCTTATTTCTTGTATTAATATTTTCGGATATTAATTTATGTTTAATGTGCTTAATTCAGTAGAGCAAAAGTCCCTATTTAAGAGTAGATTTAGCATAATTGAGTGGAGTTGCATGCAATCCTAAAAATAAGACGACATAAATCTACCGGATTAGAGTCAAATCTAATAGAGAAATCCATAAATCAAGTTAATTCGACAATAGGGGTTTTAATTAAAAAGATATTTCAATTAATCAACCTAGAATCGGTTGTTTTTACTCTCGAAAGAGATATTAACATAATTTAGGGATTTCTACAGATCAAGACACAAGTGAATAAATCGTTTAATTCAGATTCATAATAATAGGTGAAGTTTAGGTGGATTCTTTTCTAGGTATTGTCTATCTCATTGGTTAATATTTGATTATTTCCTTGATTCATTATTTGTTGCTTTCATAGTTAAATTAGTTTAGTAAATTTAGATTAAAACACTTCACTCCAAATTGTCGGTTAAATAATAGAAAAATGATAATTACTAATATTTTTAGTTCTCGTGGATACGATATTCTCTACCGCCATAATTATACTATTGTTCGATAGGTGCGCTTGCCTTTATCATATTTATAATTAGTTTAGTGACCATCAAGGTTTTGGCACCTTTGCCAAGGACAAAAATATTAAGAACACTTTATTTTTATTAATTTAGCTATTTTTATTTTATTTTTATAATTTTATTTTTAGTTTAATTTTTACATTTTAATTTTTCTTTTATTTGTTTCTGGTAGGTCCTTTAGTTTATGACTAAAAGAAGCTCGTCAAGACCATTACTGTTTGATAGTAAAATTGAAAGTACAACTCATAGAAATCGTAGAGAAGCAAGATAAATTACATGAGGTTAACCGAATTGACTTGATCTGAATTGATAGAAATTATCTCAATTGACAAGTATTATGTGGTTAATTTACACCATCAATATTTAAAATATTAGTATCGGAAACTTAACTAACTTGGAGACTTGTTGAATTATACTATTTGACATATTATTAATTTAATTAAGAGGCTGACTTGATTATGAGGCAGCTTGTATGCCAACCACAACTACTGCATTTCACCAATTTTAAACTCCAATATCCCATGAGAAGATGAGCTACCAAAACCTTCGACATTCACCAAGTTTTCTCTTTTCCAACCATATATGATCAAATATTACCAACTACAATGCATATATAAACTCCAATATCATGTTTTGTTTTCCTCACTCATAACTATTCAGATAAAGAACTTTGTTTCATCTGCGTAATTTGTTCCAAAATCTCTCAACAAAAATGGGTTATTTCAATTGCATTGCTTTAGCATTCTTGATGGCTTTGTCGTTTACAAGCATTAAGGTTGGCCAAGCTACTCGTCACCTTCAGCAGCTGCCTCCAATGCCAACTTTGCCTACAGCAACACTCCCACCATTTCCATCTATCCCTAATATCCCACAGCCAACCATACCAACAATGCCAAGGCCTGGGGCGCTTCCACCACTTCCTACCATGCCTGCTTTGCCCTCATTGCCAAGTGTACCAAGGGCCACACTGCCACCTCTGCCGAGCATGCCCTCAATCCCAACTGCTATTCCCTCTATTCCTTTCCTCTCTCCACCACCTTCTGCTTCTCCTTCTACTCCTTGAATACCCCTTTGTTTTTTATCTGCTGCATAATGGATTTGGTTTAATATGTTTTTAGTCGACCTTGTCTGTTGATTTTGAGGATTGCTTTTTACCTTTTTCCACCACATTTATTTGTTTGTACAAATGGGAGTTCCCCGATCCCATTATTTGTTCTACTTCGATATGTTATTGCTTATTATGGGATTATATATATATATATATATATGTTCTTTCTATGAAGTAATTAATTATTGTATCTTTTGTTAAAAGATTAAATAAAATCCATTATATATAAATCAAATTGGAGGCGAGCAAAAAAGAAAAAGGCCTTTGCTGTCTCTAGAGTCTAGATAAGTGTTCATGGTGAGAGTGTTTTATTTTTCTAAAAAAAAATTGCCAATCAAAATTTCTTTTATTGATAACAACAATTTACAAAAGGAGGTTTCAAAGGTCCCAAACAGAGCACTTACACACAAAAGAGATAATTCAAGCATAAAAAAACCATAACTGGGCAACAGAAGGACCAGGGGATCTCTAGAAGATTAAGAAATTATTTTATGCAACCATCCCATTACATTATTTATGGTTCTCGTTAATAAAAATTATTTATCCTACCCTTTTTTTCCTATATTTTTTATATTCATCGTAAATTAGAAAGTTAGTCTTTATACTTTTACTTCATTTTTTTTTTTTAGATTTCAAAATTTAGGTCAACTTTTGACATTGTTAGTTACATTACTGATCATCTCCGGATGTACTAACATCTAGAGTGTGAATACTACAACTAAATATATGAAATTGAGGCAGTATCCGTAAGTATATAGATCAGATTGTAATATAATTTTACAACAAAATAGGTAAGTACTCCAAGGATCGTACCCAAAAGAGACGAGTACTAGATTAAAGTTAACTTAAATGTAAATAGAATTAATTAGTAGTTTAAATAAATTATATTACAATAAAACATAAAGGAAGGATTTTTGGGGTTTTATAAATAAAGAAATAAAAATTGCATAAATAAAAAGGACTTTAGATAACTAATTTCTAAACTTAATCAAATGTAGACATGGGTGATTAGCTCGCTTCGATGATCACAACAAATTCCTATTTTGGGTTTCTATTCAATCAACTAGTTATTACCTTAGCAAGATCTCTCAATATTCCACTAAACTAACGAGTCGGTAAGAACTACTTACCTCTCGACCTCAAGTCTAGACTAGTTCGGGGCTAAGGTGTTTACGAATAGACTATACCAATTTTGGTTTAATTCCCACCTAAATGACTTCCTAGAGTCATCAAGCCTATGGTTTAAGTTCTCCCTCTCCCAATCAGCTGATCCACCAAGAAAATCTTACATAATAATTAGTCAATCACACTTCCACTCGCTAATCCCACATAAGAGGATTAGTTCCTCACGGAACACATAAACATAATAAACTTGATAATAAATATTTGCATAAAAAATAAATCAATAATAAAGTTTAGAGAATCCTGATTGTATTTTATTGATGAAGTGCAGAAATCCTCAAACGTTTGGTTATATTTACAAATCAAGTCCTCCAAAGAACACAAATAAAAATAATTGGTAAAGAAATCTAAAGCCTAAAAGAAAAGAAAAACTAAAAACTAAATTATAGGGAAAAACTTAGAATATGAAAACTGTCTTTAAACAAGTGTCTAATGAGCTTATTTATAGAGTTAGGGTTGGTTTTCATCCTTAACCTAGGTTAGCTAACGTTTTCGTATTAATTTTCATTGTGCAGACCAAAATTCCCTTCGTATTAATATGAAAATCAATGAAACCTTGTTGTTACAACAAGCATACGTGCTGCAGCATGTTTACAAGCTGCATGCTCTTCAACAAAAAAATTATCACAGTGTCTAATGAGCTTATTTATAGAGTTAGGGTTGGTTGTCATCCTTAACCTAGGTTAGCTAACGTTTTAGTATTAATTTTCATTGTGCAGTGTTGGAAAATTTAGACATCACATATATAATAATGATAATTACATGTTATTATTCACTATCATAATAGGTTAGCCCAAACTAAAAGTGATCTAATTTGGTTAGAATTTTATTGGGCTTTTAATTATTAAATAAAGTATGGGTCAAATATGTGTAGATACTCTTCTAATCAAATTCTAATTAATGATGGGCTAATTAGAATTTGATTAGAACTAATATTCTAAAGTTATAAATATTAGGGTTATGGTCCCCAAATTATACACAAGATATCTTTTCTAATATCTCATCATTAGGAAAAAGAGAGCAGATGTAATGCCCCAATTTTCGGGAATTCTATTGTAACACCCCGTACCCGAGTCCGCTACCGGAGTCGGACACGAGGGGTTAACGGCTTAAACCATTCACTTTCACCGTCCATTTTAAAAATTTTCCAGGCAGTTGGCTAACTGCGTCACTGTCACTTTAAAAATCATATCTTGAGTTCCAAAACTCGAAAACCAGTTTCGTAATTTTTCCCTGAAACTAGACTCATATATGCATCTACAAATTTTTTTTATAGAATTTTTGGTCAGGCCAATTAGTACAGTTTATTAGTTAAAATCTCCCCTGTTACAGGGTGCGACTACACTGACCTTCATGCATTACGACCTGGATATCTCCCTGTACAGGGCTTCAATACTGATGCCGTTTGTTTCTATAGAAACTAGACTCAAAGAGGAATCTATACATATATGGCATGACTCCTAATTATCTCTGGTTAATTTCCAAAGTTGGAACAGGGAATCCAGAAACTGTTCTGGCCCTGTTTCATGAAAACCTAAATATCTCTTAACATACAACTCATATGACCGTTTCGTTTCTTCCATATGAAAGTAGATTCATCAAGGTTCATTTACATAATTTATTCACTATTTAATTCCATTCCTACTATTTTTAGTGATTTTTCACATCCACATCACTGCAGCTGTCAACCTCTGTCCTTAAGGTAGATTTTACCTACTTCATAATTTCCTTGATTCAACTAACCCCTTTAGCATACATGGCACAAAAGATGATCACGATTAACCATTCCAAGGGCTAATCGATTCCAAACATTTCCACATCTCTTAATGAACAACATACAAAATGATTATGATACCATGCCAAAGTGTATACAAGCCATTTTCGCATGGCTATCTAAATTTATACAAAATCAAAGGGTCTATGACCAACAAACGAAAGAGTAGTCCTATACATTAACCAAAATATCCTCTCACTACTAGTCTATTCTATACATGCCATAAGATATTCCAAAACATAGCAGTACCAAACAGTGGATAGTGATAGTGTGACTAGTTCTTGACGATCCCGAGCCTATAGCTTCAATGAGACCTATAAAGCGGAGGAAGCAGAGTAAGCGAGTAAGCATTACAATGCTTAGTAAGTTTTAAGCAGTGTCAACAGATAACAATCAAATTATAACATAGTTGTTCGTATTTTTATTTCACTCTTCCTTCGGGCATACCATCCCTTTACCGAATATGCACATCTCATCATATACAATAGGCAGATAAACTCTCACATAAAAGTGAGCTCATGTGACATAGATATATCATATGATTTCACATAACCTCTCACACAAATCCGAGGTCACATAATCATAGGAATAGTCCCATAGATTGCTCTCGTATGCATCATATATAAACTTGGAGTACATACCTGTTTAACCTTTCGCATTGCGTATATTTATAAGCAATTCTTATTACGAAGTCTTACCCGGACATAATCTCCACACGTAGTCATCGGGTCGCATGCCGGACATAATCTCCACACGTAGTCATCGGGTCTCACCGGAACATATTTCAAGTTTCATGTACACTTAATCACATGTTACAACATTCACATTAGCCATTCGGCTTTACCACATATATATATACACTTTCATATTCATCACGTTGGCCATTAGGCCTTATCACATATATATACATTTTCACATTCATCACATCGGTCATTAGGCCTTATCACATATATATACACTTTCACATTCATCACATCGGCCATTAGGCCTTATCACATATATATATATTTTCACATTCATCACATCGGCCATTAGGCCTTATCACATATATATATATATACACTTTCACATTCATCACGTCGGCCATTAGGCCTTATCACACATATATATACACTTTCACATTCATCACGTCGGCCATTAGGCCTTATCACATATATATACATTTTCACATTCATCACGTCGGCCATTAGGCCTTATCACACATATATATACATTTTCACACTTGCACATTTCGGTTCAATATCCACACACAAAGAGCATGATTTCGATTTTCTTGAGACATGATCTAATCAAATCATAATTTAAGCTCTATTACTCAAGAACTTACAATTTCACAAATTTTGATATCAAAGATCCATCTAACACTCATGTATCATTTTACAATATCACAATTTAGAATTCAAGTATGGGATCAATCAATAGCTTATGAGCAACTAAAACAAGTTTTTATCCATGTTTACAACAAAATCACATATTCGCTACGAGCTGTTTTCCTGAGCAATGGTCACTAAATTATTTATACCCGGAGCTACAAGACTCCAAATCACTTTCCGTTAATTTTCTCAGAATATAGACTCATATATCTTCCATCCATGAAATTTTCAGAATTTTTGGTTTGGCCAATCAATACCAGATTTTTCTTAAAGTTTCCCCTGTTTCACTGTTTGACTAATCTGACCACTCTTCGCTACGAATCAAATGTTTCATTGTACAGAATTCATAATGTGTGCTATTTGATTCCATTTGAAACTAGACTCATTAAGGAGTCTAAGCATATAAATCTTATCTTATAACCATTTTTGCACAAATTATAATGATTTTACAAAAACAGAACAGGGGATTTCGGAGTCATTCCGACACTGTCCCGGACAATTTTAAATATCTATTTATAGGAAATTTCTTTGCTTCCACGGTCTCTTTTATAAGAAATTAGACCAACAAAGCTTTGATTACATATTTTATTCAGCCTATAATTCCACACCAACAATTTATAGTGATTTTCTAAAATCACATTACTGCTGCTGTCCAAGCAAATTCTTACAATTTGCTCTTAAATTTCCAAGTCCAAACACTTATGAACTTACCATTTGGGTTTAAGACATATCATGGCCACATCATATCTTATTAAATCAACTCATTATGTCCTATTATGATTGAATTTACTCAACGTTTAATCACTTAAAACTTACCTCGGAAGTTGCCGAACGATTCTGACGGCTATTCGATCACCTCTTTCTTTCCCTTATCCAACTTTGATCCTCTAGGCTCTTGAGCTAGATCAAACAATTTACTTCCCAAATTAAACATAGTCATCGACATCCATATACATTTTATACTAGCCGAAATGTACCATCAAGATATACTTTACTCAAATAATTTACATTGGCCGATCATGTATAATGTTTTGTAACTTAATAAACTTATCATACATTATGTATTCATAATATTTGTGCAGCCAATTATTCATGGTCATACACACACAATCAAAAATAAATACCAAATTTTCATATCCTTTAGGCCCTAAGCCGAATACACTTGTCACGTTCACCTAGATTTTTCAAGTACAACATTCTCATATTCGGCATTAGTATCAAGCATAATAGCTAATTCTTCCCACCATTTCATCAATGCAATCATACCATCACAAATCAACTTAAAATAACCATATCTAATAATCAAATACCTATAGCATTGCACATTTCTCACATAGCAAGTACAACTAAATTCATTATTAATATATATATATATATATATATATATATCTAAACACTTAACTACAAGATTTAATCACCATTATCAAATCATAAAACAGCTTATAACCATCATCTATATTTACTTTACATAAACCGAAATAACCATTACATCATCTTTAAAACACTTAGCATTTTACCCATTTAATCAAGCCAACTCTCAAGACCATTCCATCACACAAATTATACCATAAATCATACTTACAATTTCAGTTAATGCATGACCGAAACTCACCATCATCAACATCATTATCAAACCAAAACCAAAACACATCTATCATCCGTATACCAAGCTTACCAAAACAAACCACTATGAGTTTCAAGCTTATTGACCGAGTCTCAAACCTCAAAATTCTAAGTTTAATCTAGGGGATGAGTAGAGTTTGAACTAATCATCTCAAACATGCATAGATTTTCAAGAATCATTCAATACATACCTCATTCTAGCCATCTTCTAAGCCAAAAATCAAGGCAACCAAACTTTCTTCTTTCTTTCCTTTTTCGGTCAAGAGGAACAAAGAGGATGAAGCCTCTTTTTTTTCTTCTAGGTGCGGCAAGATGGGGAAAAGAAGGATGACACACCTTGTTTCTATCACTCTCCCATTCTTTTAATTATTCTTTCTTCCATACTATAAAGCCATTAACTATTGTCATGCTAAAATAAAATGCATATAATATCTATCAACCATCATTATGGCCGGCCACTAAATTAAAAGTGGTCCATTTGACATGCAAGTCCCTCATGTCAATAACTCATGCATTATTTGGCCACTTTAAATTTCACCTATCACATTTTCAAATCCTATCACATGGGTCCTTTCTTATAAATTAGCACCTAATCGATAAAATCAAGGCACGAAATATTCACACATACAAATTCCACATACAATAAGCACAGAATATAACATCTAATTATTTTTGTGACTCGGTTTTGTGGTCCCGAAACCACTTTCCGACTAGGGTCACATTAGGGGTGTCACATCTATGAATGTTGGCATAGGCTTAATTATGTTAGTGGGCCTCTAGAATGCCCAAGCTTAAGATAGAACCCGGCAATTTTAGTTAATTTTTGTTCCATAAGAAAAAGGGGGTGAAATTATGAAATAGAACCTATGTGAAAAATGTTTGAAAATGCTATAGGCTAAATTGAAGTGGCCAAATAAATAGGAGTGCAAAATAGAAGGATTTGCATGACAAACCTCCCATTTTACATGAAGTGGCCAGCCATCATGTTGTTGTAGACAATATGAGCACTTGATATCCATAATTCATGGTACAAATTGATAATGGGTTAGGTAAATGTTCCATGATAATGGATTAGGTAAATATTCCATGATAATGGGTTAGGTAAATGTTCCATGATAATGGTTTAGGTAAATGTTCCATGATGGGAATTTCATGTCTTTTGTATTAAAGAATTAAATGGATGAAATATGAAATTTTATTAAAAGAAAAAGGGGTGAAAAGAACAAAGTTTTGTCCATCTTTGTTCATCGTAGCCTAAAGTTAGAGAAGAGAAAGGAGAGGAGAAAGCTCTTGAATGTTCGGTCACTTGGGGAAGAAAATTGAAGGTAAGTTCATGGTAGTTTGCTTCTATCTTGATGTTCATGAGTTCTTCTTGATTCTACCTTAACTCTTGAAGCATATTTTGGTTTTTAGTTGTGTTGTGAGCATTTAGTCATGAATTAAAATGAAGGAAATGGTTGTTGTTTCATGTTCTTTTGATGAAAAATGGAAGATAGGTGAAGTTAAGCCAAACAAATGAGCATGCATGTGCCTTAGATGCTAAGAGGAAAAATCGGCTAACATGTTGTGCTTTAAAATGATGAAATGGAGATTATACTTAAGTAAAATCATAGATATGTGATGATTGATTGGTGATATACATGTTTAAATAACAAGCATGCAAGTTCGGTGTGAAAGAGTGATTTGGTAATAAATCTGCTTGGGACAGCAGCAGTAACGTGATTTTGGAAAATCACCATAAATTGTGGGAGATGAGTTAGAAGCTGCATAAATTATGTAATTAAATCTTAATGAGTCTAGTTTCAAATGGAATAAACGAGAACATATTTTGAATTCTGTACAATGAGAAATTTGATTCGTAATAAAGAGTGGTCAGATTAGTCAAACAGTGAAACATGGGAAACTTTAAGAAAAATCTGGTATTGATTGGCCATACAAAAAATTCTGAAAACTATATGGATAGAAGATATATGAGTCTATTTTCAGGGAAAATTAACGGCACTTGATTTGGAGTTTCGTAGCTCAAGTTATAAATAATTTAGTGACTATTGCTCAGGAAGACAACTTGCAGTGAAATTTTGATTATGTGGTAAACATTGACAAAAAAATTGTTAATGAGTTGCTTATTGATTTCTTATAAGCTTACTATGATCTGTAGGTGTGGTTGGCCGAATATTGTAAGGGGTTAATACGTAGTTCGTATTTGAATAGTTAGATTAACGTGTTAGTAATCCAATTGTAGGCGGTTCGTGTGTGGATCTCGTCAGCATATCGTCGCAAACAGGTGTGTAACTAACACCCTCTTTCTTAGTCTAGATCGGCAAAATTCGAAAATCTGAAATGCCGAAAACCGGTATTTTGTAGATTTACGAGTGTGCGAATGCTCGTGAGGTAAATCGATTAATGTTTTTGGTAAGCTGCAATGTTTGGACTGCAAAGTGCATGATTTCTGTGCCCTCGATATTTTTGGGCTTAATGGGCCAAAATTGGAATGATGGGCCAACGGGCCCAATTCGGCAAGAACCCTCGGTACGTGATTCTGTAGTACGTGAAAGGTAGGAATATGCATGAAAAACCCTAAAATAGATAAATTACTGAAATACCTTTAAAAGTGGAAAATTTACAGTTTTACCCCTAATAGATAAATTATCGAAATACCCCTAGGGTTACTGCATGCCATGTTGTTATTATCTGATGCATGGGATTGGGATATTGACGGAGGAAGTACTGAAAGTGGCTTGTCCACGTCTTGGAGGCTTTGCCTCAATTCTTTGATAAGCGAGCGACAAAGGCGCAATTGTGGAGTGTTAAATTTGGGTAGGTTGAGCTATTCCCCACATGGAGTGTAGAAATGATGCGGTGGAGTGTAGTGGTTGGTGGGTTGAATAGTCTCCCAAATGGGCTTGCATATGTTATTGATGTTGCATGTATTTTGAAATGGGCCTATGAGCCATCTTGTTATCTGAATAAGGGCTAAGGCCCAGTTTATTATAATCTGAAAAAGGCTCGGTCCATTACCATTTATTACTGAATGGGCTTAGGCCCAATTGGCTTGGTGACTTGGGCTTTGAATGGGTTTTCCTTACACATCGAGTTTCCCCAAACTCACCCTTTTATTTTCATCCACGCAGAAATCCCCAACCATAGTGGGCTTGGGTGTGAGGGAATTGGAGTGGCCACCCATTCGAAAGTTTGATTTTCTTACGTGAACTGGACATCCTTTTATTTACGTTTGAAGTTTTGGGTTTTAAATGTAATAAGGCAGCTTAATTATTTTGATGGTTTTAATATGTATTACTAAGATAGGTATTACTTATTTTAACTGTTGAAATTGGATAGCTTTAGGCGCGTTTTCAAAAACAACAATTGATTTCAAAATAACACGACAACAAGCAAAGCTTCCATAATGAAAGTATTTTCCAAAATTAATCACTTTTCCTAAAATGACTTAATCAAATCGGTTTCCTAGAAATATCCATGACGTTAAGGTGTGGCAATGGCGGTATGCATGTCTAGGATTGGATCCAAAGGGAGCTTGGTACTTAAGCAGTCCGATGGACTCACCACCTCTTTTCCGGTTTCCTACCTGGTGCACATCTTCCATTCACTTTAACCTATAATGAAATTATCTTTTAAAACACTAGGTAAGTTTTTCTGGATCAACAATATAAAATGTTTTGAATGCTTCGATGTGGCATGTCGGATCCGGTCATAACGTCTGGGTCGGGTTTGGGGTGCTACAGCAGATATTCTCTGAATTTCTTGTGTACTAATTTGGAAGATCAAATCCCCAAGTTCCAGAAAGTTTCAAGGAATCCATGGATTCAGGTACGCTTCGTCATCTAGTTTTGTTCTTGTTTTATTCTTAATGATTTGACATGACAGATCCTAGTTTATTATGTTATATTGTAGATTTATTTTATAAGTTCTAACAAGTGACATCCGAGCCTCGTCATATTGAATCATTGAGAATGAATTGATTCTTTATTAATTTTGGATTGATTTGTTTTTTTTAATTTTATAGATTTGATATTTTAATTATATATTATGTTGAATCTTTGAGATTCTTGATAAATTTTTGGGTTTTGATTCTTTAAATAAAGTTTTAAGGTTTTATAAATATAATCTAGTTTAATATTTGCATATGCTATTCGAAAGATGAAGGTTTATTTATTTATTTATGTATAATCAATTGATAAAAATTGATTTGTAAGATTTTTATCTTCTTTTCACACAATTATTTTATAAATTTTGGTTAAAGTCATTATTAAATTAAAGTTACAGACTTACAATTTTTTTGCAATTGAAGAATTCCAATTGGATTGTATAATTGATTTTGAAAGTTAATTCACTTGATAATCGAATAAATGAATGTTGGTAAGATATATTTTTTTCGCACTATTTGTTTTAAATTTTCAGTTTGTAGTTAAATATTTATGTAATCATCATCCTTTCACTACAGGAAAAAATGGCTTTAGCAGCGTTTTTAGCGGCGTTTTTTAAAAAAGCGCCGCTAAAATTTTAAAATTAGAACAACAATGCGTTTTAAAAAAAACGCTAAAAAAGCAAAACAATGACGTTTTAGTAAAAACGCCGCTAAAAAGCAGAGCATTAGCGGCGCTTTACGTAAACGCCGCTAAAAGCGAGCATTAGCGGCGCTTTGGGTAAACGCTAAAGCGGAGCATTAGCGACGCTTTGGGTAAACGCCGCTAAAGCGAGCATTAGCGGCGCTTTCAATAAACGCCGCTAAAATCTCATAACCCCTAGAATCATAAACACTAATCTATAACCCTAAAACAATAATTATTAAAATTTATGATTATACAATATATTAAATATTTTCTTATATAATCGTAAAAGAGATAGCATTGAATTTAAAATATTGAATTAATTGTCATTATAGTTTAAGGTTTATGGTTTAAGCGAGTTTAATTATGGTTAACTATGGTTTAAGGTTTAGGAGTTAACTAGTATTTGAAGGTTTATGATGAATTCGGGTTTAAGGATTATGATTTAGGGTTTAAAGGTTAGGGTTAAAGTTTACAATGGGACAATTATTAATTAACTTCTTAAGAGATAATTTCCTTTCGATTCTTACAGGATGCTATTAAGAAAGGGTGATTTTGAATGTGGAATTAGCATTTGTTGAACTATGTATAATTTCTTATATAACATAGAAATATCTTCAGAGTGGACATTATAACTAGAGTGTTCCAATAGAGAATTAATATTGTTTTATTAAAGTTATGTAACTTTGTATAAATAATAATGCTATTGTGTATTTTTAATTATCTATTTTTTTGTTTAAATATATTTAGATTAAATAGAATGTCTGAAATAAAATATGTTAAAAATTAAGTTTAGGTTAGGGTTTAAGGAAATGATACTATTAGCTAGAAATTAAGCGAAGAACATTTGGATTTTACTAAGATTCATGTTATTTTGTATATACGTACTCATATTATTTAATATAAGAATATAAACATATATATATGTGTTTTAATTTGTACTACACTAACATTGGCCACACGAATTCCCAAAGATATGTTTATTATAGTTTAGGTTAACAATTTTTAGAGTACTTTACTGTTTGGGCTTTATGGTCTAGGAGTTATGGTTGGTTTAGGGGTTACCGAATGGTTTTGGGGTTTAAAGTTTGGGGTTAGGGGTTCTGTGTTTGTGGTCTAAGGTTTAGGGTTTTAGAGTATCAAGTTTAGGGTTTCAAATTTAGAGTATAATTTTGGATTTTAATTTAGAAGATAAATGTATATAAGATAAATATATATAAAATATTATTTTAAAATATATATAAATATATATATGAAAAATGGTTTAGTGTGCAATTGTGTACATAAACTGTGATTTGATTTAGATCTTGTAAAATATTTACGTTATTGATATAATTATAAATAGCATCATGTTTTCATTTAATTAATTTATATGCATACATAATATGTATTTTAAAATGTGTATTAAATCAAAATTAAAGTTTCAACTATAGTAGGGTTTTAGGGTTTATATATAATTTAAAAGAAATTCTAAATATATAGTTTTAAATTTTGATCAATTTCTATAAAATATTCAGGTATTAGCGGTGTTTATACATAAAACGCATAAAAGATAGAAAATAGCGGCGTTTTATAAAAGCATACAAAATTCATTATACATTAGAGTAAAACGGCGTCGTTTCCTCACGAATAGTAGTGGCTTTAGCGGCGTTTCTATAATAAACGCCACAACGCGTATTAGAACGGCATCGTTTTATAGTGTAGATAAAATAGGTGTTAGTGGCGCTTTCTTTGAAAGCATAAAATGTCTTATTAGCGGCGTTCTTTGAAAACGCATACAAATTTCCCTTATTTGAAGCGGCGTCGTTTTTCTCTCCGAGGTTTATGCCCTTTACCCAAATCGATTTCATTTTTTACTAAGTCATTTTCCCCATCTTGTCTTCCTTCCCAAATCCCTAATCCCTAACGATTTTCCCTTAATCTGTTCCCCATCCCCGAAATCCCTAACGAATTTCCCTTTCCTCTCGTCGACGGTCATATGCTTCATTTCTCTCTCAATTCTCCTCATTTTCGCTTTCTCAGGAGCAAAACAGGTGCGTTTTTTAAAACTTTTCTTGTTCATTTTTATATACCCATTTCTTGGATTATGTGTAAATATGTTGCCCTTTGGATCTGATTTGGATTTTTTTTGTTTATTTCTTGTTTTTGGTCTTGTAGAAACAGTTTGGGTTTTATTTAAATTTTAGTTTCATGAATTTGGTTGGTTGTGTTTCGTTTTGATTTGATTTTGTTGATCTGTGTGGAATTTTTTGAATTTATTGGATTTTTTTCATTTTTGATATTGTATATCTCAGATTGCATTGAATAGTCTAGTTTTATGTTGCTTTAAGTATTAGTTTACTTGAAGTACTTAAGTACATGGAAAAATTAGAAAAAATGAATATATTTATGTTATACATACATACACACATATATATATTCATATCATAAGCCTAGTTTTACTTCAAGTACTCATGTTCGAACCCTTTTAAATACATGAAAAGAATCTAGAAAAAATAAAATTGAGTACATCTATGTTAGATAAGTATCATGTCGACACTAACATCTAAGTAATATAGGCTTAGTTTAAAGCTTGTTTCGTGATACCCTTCATGAAAGATGCAATACTCTTCTAATCGAGCATTAAACTTGTTCAAATTTGAACTTTATAACTGAATGTGCTTGGTTGAGACAAGCTCGAGGCTGCAATTTCCTTTAATGTTTATCGATCTTGATAGATTAATGCAATAATAGTTCGTATTTTGTGCTTCTTAGGAGGAAGAAGATTGTAGAAGAAGAGCATGAAATCACTCACGAGTATACTTGGATCGGATATTGATGGCCGTGTAGATACAACGCCTTCACCTATTCCTACGGGATAGGATAAGTGATGAGAAGAAATCTTATCCTTTTTTTAGCTTACATTTTCTTTTTTGTGTAATTTGTGTTTTACAGGTAGAATAGTTATTGGATTGTATGGCGAAGTTGTACCAAAAACTGTCGGTATGTTTTAAATTTTAATTTTTCGTCCAGTAGTTTTAGTTCTTTGTAAACTTAATTTCTTGAAACCATTGGCTCGTTAGCAAAATGTACAAGCTACTCTCAGCCTTGTCATATGCCGTTAATTGGTAAAAGTACCATGAAAGCCTCTATACTAGGAGTTGGATTGCATTTTGTACCATTAAATGTTGTTTATTTTTAGAACTCATTTGATTGTTTTGTTGACCAGAAACAGACTTCTGTTCTTCAAATGCAATGAGTAGGGAAGTCTCTCGACATTATTAGAGATCAATCCCAAGCATCTCCAAATAAACCCTCAAGAAAACATTTCCAATTCAATCAAGGTAAACATTGTCCTCCCTAACATTTATGTTTCTTTCAACATGTTTTTACTTTTATGTTGATAACCCCATTTAAGATACTTTTTTTTAATTTAGGATAAAAAAGAGTGGGAAACTTTTAGACTGGACTTTAATTTCTTCCTTTTCCAACCTAATTGCTGGAAATGTAAGGAACAAAAAGGAAGAAAGTGAAAAAGTAGATTCCCATTCTCACATGTTATGTTTTCTCTTTAGCTTTCAAGCTTTAGCTAGCCACCATCATTATTTAATCTTCAACACTCTCCATGATTAATTCCCTTAAACAAATTCAAATCATTATTATCCAATGTTTCTTAAACAATTGCATTTCATTATTATAATTTTTTCAAGGGTCCCATTAAAATGGTTTTTATGAATTTAACCTAAAATTTATTATATTTCTATCAAATATGATGTTTTTTGTCCCAATAATGTACATTTACATCATTAATTTGGTAATAGGGTGTAATATTCTTGAGACTTGTTTTGTGGGCCGGCAAGAGTTGGATTTGATATTAACGACGTAGATTTATGTTTAATTTAATATATTATCATAAATCTTAATTAAAATTTAAAAGACATTAAGTCTTTAGATTATGACAATGATTTAAACATTCGGAAACTTATGTACAACGTTATGTGTGATGTGTATCAGAATTCAGAAAAATAAAAATATCACAAAGATTTGTTTATTCTTTTAAGACAGGAAAGTGCCTTAGTGTTCGATTCAAACGATAGTTATTTGTGTTTCTCATTTTAATCCTCTTTATTCCTTTGTCCTCATGCCATCTTGTTTCTGACAATGTAATCACCGCAAAAGGAGTTTAGGACTTGGGTGTACCAGCTTTAACCTCTCAGCTAGAGTTTAATTTGAATTTAGTTGGACGATAGTTATGTTAGTTTTCATCAAGGCCTCTGTAAACATAAAGTTGGTATTCTGGTTAGGAGAAGTTAATGTTTATGAGTTTTGTGGAGTATGATTTTGCACATGCAAAGTTGGTTTGTTTAAAGCTGTGCATTTTCATGTTTACATAATAATGGTGATTCCATTTTGGTTTTTTAGATGTTCTTTTGGTCTGTTTTCATGTTTCTATCCAACTTATGTGTTTACTGTGCAGCTTTGCCAGATTTTGCCGAGGTGTACAGCTTCATTGGCAGTGTCTTTGATCCTGGTACAAGTAGGCACTTGCAAAACTGATATAGATAAAGTTTTTATATTTGCTTAAACTGAAATATATTTGTGCTACTCTTATAATCTTACATTTGTTCTAGGTACTATCGAGCTCCTGAATTAATATTTGGTGCAACTAAATACACCACAGCCATTGGCATTTGTTCTAGGTACGTACAGGTTTGGTTGCTAAATTTTTTCCTTATTTCTATGCATTTTCACTTTAAATTACTTAACAAATATTACTTTTTGACTCCACCTCATTTCTTTGGTGAGAGTGGAGTAGACCAGTACGTTTTATTAAGGTAGGCTTTATTTCAAAATTCTAATCAATAATAGTTTTATCATGATGATTTTGGAAAAATTAATATTTTGGGGTTGCGATATTGTAAAGATTTAATTGCTGGTTCATTTGGAGTAGAACTATTTTGTTTCCAAGTTAATTTTAAATATTTGGTTCAACTTAATTATTATTTGATTCAACTTAAGTATGAATAGGTATGAATTAATTTTATTACCGTGTAGCTTGCTTGTCCATTAAAATTACAACAATAGCTGACCTTCTCTCCAACCTTGTTTTAAATATTTTAAAGATTCAAAGTATATAGGCTGGAAACTTGACGGGTTGCCTTATATCGAGCTGCAAGATATAATTGATCCTCCCTAGGTGTAACAACGCCACGTATGATGAATCTTAAAAAATTCAAAAAGACTTGAAAAAAGCTCTATCGAGCTCATTTACTATTGAATATTTATATAACCTTAATTTATTTCCAATTTACTTATAAAAATTAAACTACGATTCTTTTTTGATATTATTATATTCAAAATACTATTTTTTATATTAATAATGTTTGATTTTAATATTTAAATATTTTAAAGATTCAAAGTATATAGGCTGGAAACTTTGACGGGTTGCCTTATATCGAGTGCAAGATATAATGGATCCTCCTAGGTGTAACAACGCCACGTATGATGAATCTTAAAAATTCAAAAGACTTGAAAAAGTTCTATCGAGCTCATTTACTATTGAATATTTATATAACCTTAATTTATTTCCAATTTACTTATAAAAATTAAACTACGATTCTTTTTGATATTATTATATTCAAAATACTATTTTTTATATTAATAATGTTTGATTTTAATATTTAAATATTTTAAAGATTCAAAGTATATAGGTTTGGAAACTTTGACGGGTTGCCTTATATCGAGTGCAAGATATAATGGATCCTCCTAGGTGTAACAACGCCACGTATGATGAATCTTAAAAAATTCTCCATTTTATCACAAATATTATCGTCCGTTTTACCATTTAAGTTAAACTTTTTATTCAAACTAAATCATAGCTTTTAAGCTAAATACGGATGTCCACACAGTGCTTTAATATGTACTTAAGAAAAGATGACTTGTAAAACATAAATTAAATTAAGTGTGGACTATTTTAACTGCACATGTGATTTGTCAAATAAAAACGAACGACATGTATATTACTTAATTAAAATAATTTTATAAATATTATTTAATTAAATATTATTTAATCCCGCTACTTACCTGTAGATACTTGATACTTGATATGTATTATCCATGTGATTTTCCACATCATGAAATAAAAACTTACATAATACATTAAAATATTTGATATCATAATTTATATAACTTACAAAACGTACATAACTTACATAACTTATATAACTTACATAACTTATATAACATATATAACTTACATAACTTATATAACATCATAACTTATATAACTTATATAACTTAGATAAATATATAACTTACATAACTTACATAATACTTAAATATATTTTATATCATAATTTACATAACTTACATAACTTATATAACTTAGATAAATATATAATTTACATAAATATATATCATATCATAAATTACATAACTTACATAATACTTAAATATATATCATATCATACATAACTAGTTTACAAAATTTACTTAACTTACATAATACATAAATCTATAGTCGAAAATCACGCAACTTGCCTAAATTAGTTTATACCCATTAGAGACTTGATATTTAGTATAATGATATGATTTAAATCAATTGAGAACATTTAAGTAACTGTAATATGTTGTCAACTTTAGATTTCAAGAACTACAAAATGGATAGGAGTTGGATGAAATTGTCAAGGGTAAGCAATGCCTATCAAAATGGAGTACAAACTTTTCTAAATTTTGCATTTCAAAATGCAAGCCAAGAGAATATGATCCTTTGCCGTGTAAGAAGTGTGGCAACATCTCGGCATTTTCGTAAAGTTGTCTCTGAACATCTAATTGTTGATGGCTTTATTCAGGGGTATAAAAAATGGATTTTCCATGGAGAGAGTACATCTAGTGGAACTTCTTCAACGATTAATCCGACTTATCCTGATACTGATTACCATCAGTATGTTAGACAAGATGACATGGAAGATATGTTGCGGGATGCATTTAATATGCGTAGTCATGGTGAGCAATCGTTTCCACCTGACTTTATTATATCTGAGGATTGTAATATTGGTGGAAATGTTTTTTGCGAAACGGGAACAAGTGCACCTAATGAGGAGCCAAATGAAGAAGCGGCTAAGTTCTACAATTTACTTAATGAAATGAATGAAGAACTTTACGAGGGATCAAAATATTCGAAATTGTCCTTCTGCATTCGTCTATTTCATTTAAAATGTTTGGGAGGGTGGACCGGAAACTCTTTTACAATGCTGCTAGAGTTTCTAAGAGAGATGTTTCCGTTTGCAAAAATTCCCCAGTCTTGTCAAGACATGAAGAGACTAATAAAAGATTTGGGCCTTAGGTACGATAAAATTCATAGTTGCCCAAATGACTGCATGTTGTACTAGGGTGATCAAAAAAACCAACAATCTTGTCATGTTTGCGGTAAGTCTCGTTGGATGAATAGTAATACAGAAGATGTGAATACGGATGAAGGTGGGGCACAGTTAAGAAAGAAGCCAATCAAGGTCTTGCGATATTTTCCCCTGATACCAAGACTTCAAAGGCTTTTCATGTCCTCAAAGACAGCCGAATCTATGATGTGGCATAATGATCAACGGACCGATGATGGATTATTAAGACATCCTGCGGATTCTTTAGCTTGGAAATCATTTGACAAGAATTTCCAAGCTTTGCAAGCGATCCTCGAAATGTGAGGCTTGGGCTAGTAGTGATGGCTTTAATCCATTTAAAATCATGAGTACTTAAATGCGATTACTTGGCCAGTAGTGCTTGTTCCTTACAATTTGCCTCCATGGATTTGCATGAAGCAATCTTCATTTATTTTATCAATGATTATCCCTGGAGAGAAAGGTCCCGGAAATGATATTGACATCTATTTGCAGCCACCTATTGAAGAGTTAAAACAATTATGGTCGGGTGTTAAGACATATGATGTATTGAGAAAGGAGAACTTTAATTTACGTGCAGCTTTATTATGGACAATTAATGATTTCCGGCTTATGCTAATTTATCGGTTGGAGTACTAAAGGACGTTATGCTGTCCTTGTTGTCTTCGCAAACTTGTTCAAGTGGTTGTATAATGGGAAGAAGTTCTCTTACATGGGCCATCGTCGGTGGTTAGATGAAAATCATAAATTTAGATTTCAGAGGACTCTATTTGACGGTACTGAAGAGTACAGAGGAGCTCCTGAGAAGACCGTTGGATCTGAAATCTTGTTTATGTTAAAAGATATCAACTTTAGTTATGGGAAGATGAATCAACCACCTATCACGCAAACAAGGAGAAGATCGAGGGATGAATCTGATGATGAATCTGACGAAGAGGATGATCCTAATGAGGCGGAGTTGTGGAAGAAAAGGAGTATTTTTTTTGAGTTGCCTTATTGGGAGCACAACATTTTACGCCACAATCTTGATGTCATGCATATTGAGAAGAATGTCTGCGAGAACATAATTGGGACAATTTTAAATGTCGATGGAAAATCAAAAGACAATCTTTAGAGCCGACTTGATTTAGTTGACATGAGAATCCGGCGTGATCTTCATCCTCAAGTACTTCCGAATGGGAAATATCGGTTGCCGCCTTCTATTTTTCAATGTCAAAGAAAGAGAAAGAAGTTTTCGCATGGTGTTGAAGGATATAAAGGTCCCGAGATCGTATCGTCAAATATATCTCGATGTGTGAGTTTCAAAGATAGAAGATTATATTCATTAAAATCACATGATTACCACATCTTGATGCAAGATTTAGTCCCAATTGCTTTACGGTCTTTGTATGTCAAAAATGTAACGTCTGTATAATTGAACTATCCAATATAATGAAAGCTATCTGTGGCAAAGTTTTGAATGTCGAAGAACTTGAGAAAGTACAGGATCGGCGGCTTTGACTTTATGCAATTTAGAAGATCTTTCCACCTTCCTTCTTCACTATTATGGTGCACTTGGTAATCCATCTCCTCACGAAGCAATCCTTGGTGGACCGGTTTTTATCGATGGATGTATCCTATAGAAAGGTGCTAATTTATTTCTCAAGTATTCATTCATTCACCTCTATACATTTAGTTACTGACTTTTGATAAATATTGTATATCGTGTTTAGGTTCCTAAGCAAATTGAAGTCATATTGTCGCAATAAGCGTTATCCGGAAGGATCAATTCTTTGAAGGCTACTTGGCGAAAGAGTGCATGACCTTCATTCTAGATATTTAGAAGATGTGAAACACGATTGAATAGACCAAGTAGAAATCTTGGGCTCAATGATAATGACTTGGCGAAACTTATTTATTTCAAAGTTATGGAGAACCAATCGGAAAGTTGAAATTGTAGAATTAGATGATATATCGTGGATACAGCACATCGATATGTACTTTTTAACCACGATTCAATTGAACCGCTATGCAAGTAAGTTATAAAATTGTCTTACATATTAAATGCTGCTTTGATTTGTTTATCTTCTAACCAATTAAACTTGTTTTTAATATAGTGAGTACAAACAAATTTTGAGATCTCGTGCACGCCTCAAGATTACAACATCGAGAGATTAATAAGTTATTCACGAATCTTTTCATGAATGGTTAAGTCAAACGGTATGTAACTAAAGTTAATAAGTTACATATAATCTCAAATTTAGTTAATCAAATAAGAATGTTTTTACATAATACATTTTAATTATTTAATTTACTTTCGATTCAATAGGTTTGGAGTGGGAAGGACGTCAATGACGAAGTTAAATGGCTTTCCTAAGGTCCGAACAGAGTAATAAAAAGATATAGTGCCTTCCTCATCAATGGATACAGATTTCATACAAAGTATCGCGAGAGAATGAGGAGAACTCAAAATTGTGGAGTTGTTGTTAATTCTTCAATTACAAGTTATGCTAGTGCTAGGGATAATAATCCGGTTGAGGGTAATGTGGAGTATTACGGACTTCTTACCGACATTATTGAGTTGGATTACTATGGCAGATGGAAAGTTATCTTATTTCGGTGTGATTGGGCAGATGTTAATACTGCTCGAGGAATTAAAAAAGATCAATTTGGGTTTACAATGGTGAATTTCTCTCGCTTGATTCACCTTTGGACAACAATTGATGGACGAGCCATATGTATTTTCCTCTCAAGTGAAACAAGTTTTTATTCGAAAGATCCAACGATAAGGGTTGGTATGTTGTACTCCGGAACACCCCTAGAGACTTGTTTGACATGGGTAATGGAAGTAGAGATGACATCGTCGAAAGATCAGAAACATTACCTTTTCCAGAACAAAACTTAGATGAAAATATCCCTAGTACTAATACACAACATCAATGGGTTCGACATGATGTGGATGAAGATATTTACGAATAATGATGTAGTAAGATTTTACAATTTTTAATTATATGTAATATTATAATTTTAATCTTTGTCATGTTATATAATTTAACTATTTTATATGTACTACTATTGTTGTAATTTGTTACTAAAACTTTAATTATTTTATGTGAATTGCGGGAAAAATGCGTAGAAGAAGAGTACGAGATTTAAGTATTGTCTAGAATACTCCAAATTCGGAAGAAAGAAATAGTGAACAATGAGACAGGTTGTTGGATCTTGAATGTGCCGGAGACACTTGATGAGCTGAAGAATTTCAAAGTAATATTATGTTCATTTTACATGTGTTGACTTTTATTATTGAATTATTTGTCAATTTTACTATAATAATAGTATATCATTTTTCAATTTGAAAGTGGTGGGACGCTTGAGTTCAAGACGTCGCTACTTAGAGATTTATCGACTTAGATCCTGTTGAGCGTGTTAAAGTAAGTAGAAATACTCATGGTCACTGTTGGATCTGAAGCTCGACTTTTAGCAGGCTATTTGGGCATTTTAGCACGAAATGCAAATATGTTGCCCATCAACTATGAATCATGGCATCACATGCCCGATAGCAACAAAAATCGAGCTCTCGCTAATATTAAGGTAACAAAATGTGAATGCAATTTATAATACTTTGGTTTAAGTTTCATTTATATTTACATTCTAAACTTATGTTTTTTAGGAGAGATTTGCTTTAGAAGTCTCCGATGATTATATCAAGAAGGCATTAGGTAAAAGATGGAGAGACAATAAAAGCACTTTAAAGAAACAATATTTTAAGAAAGACATAAGCCTCGAGGAAAAAGCGAAATGTTCCGCCAGAGTCTTTGAGGTATCAATGGGAAGATGCGGTTAGATTTTGGAATTCAAAGAAAGGAGAGGTATTATGTGTTTCCAAACTCTTATATATAGTGTTTACTATATACGTAATAATAATTTTATTATGTAGGACCGTGAGCGAGTTGGAACAAGCAAGCAGAGCAAAAACAAAAATTCACGCATTACGGCAAGGTCGAGAAGTTTTGCTTCAGAATGAGGCCGAGGTATTATGAATTTATTAATTCTTTCAAATATTAATAACTTTCTATTATTAAATAATATTCTTACTACTATATTGTAGGAAGTCAAATCCGGACAAAAGTTGGACGCCTTCACTTTTTGAGATTACGATAGGAAGAAAGATGGATCTCCTATGACATCCAAAGTGGAGAAATTATGGTATATTCACTTAATAATATTTGATTTATTCTAAATATTTATAATCTTTAATTATAATTGTTTAATTCAATTCATCATTAGTAGTTTTAAAAATGTTAAGTTATGATGCATTTCTTTTTATTATATATTTCGTTTCTAACTCTTTAATTGATTTTTAGGAGAAACTAAAGGAGAAGAAGGCGGAATATGAAGCGATTGCTTGAGTGATAGTTCTGTTAATCTTGAGAACATTGATAATGAATTATCACTGAAGTTTTAGGTCTGAAAGGTACGGTGGGTTCGATTTCAAGGATCCGTGTTACCCAGGCCCAATATTTTGGATCCGGCTACCAGCAATACATGCCTTCCTGAAGTCAAGCTCAAGTTGAAGTTCAGAGGTTAAGAGACCAGATAGCTTAGATGCAAGCGAACACGGTTGAGCAAATTGCCGAGGTTCAACGAAAATATGAAGAACTCCAGCAACAACTTAGAGCAGAGGCAGCGAGAGGGGAGGCAGGCTGCAGCGAGAGAGGCGGAGGCACGGCGATGGTAGCGAGCAGTAAAAAGTACGATGACCTCCACTCTGACTTGACAAAGAGATGATGCATATGTTTCAACAATCGCAAAGCCGTCTTAGACATTAGTTTTCTTATTGTAAGAATGTTTTTAAGTTTTGTCACGTTTAACATTATTGTAAAAATATTTTAAATTATACTTTATTATTAATTATATCATATATCTTTAGTTAAATTTGAAGTATCATTTAGAATTAATATTTTGGTTGTATTTTTATGATAAATTCTTTGTTTTTGGTGCATTTTATATTATATTTATTGTATTTGGTTGGATTTTAATGCGGAAGGGCTGGATATTGGTGAAAAAATATTACAAATCTGCCAAATTTAGCGGCGTTTGTAAAAAAGCGCTAAAAGCCTTGACGTTTAGCATAACTTTACGCTGCAAACGCCGCTAAAACCTTGACCTTTAGCGTTTTTTCCACAAACGCCGCTAAAAAGCCTTGACGTTTAGCGGCGCTTTTCCTAAACGCCGCTAAAAGCCTTGACCTTTAGCGGCGCTTTTCCCACAAACGTCGCTAAAAGCCTTGACCTTTAGCGGCTTTTCCTACAAACGCCGCTAAAGCCTTGACCTTTAGCGGCGCTTTTCCTAAAACGCCGCTAAAAGCCTTGACCTTTAGCGGCGCTTTTCCACAAACGCCGCTAAAAGCCTTGACCTTTAGCGGCTTTTTCCTAAAACGCCGCTAAAAGCCTTAACCTTTAGCGGCGCTTTTCCTAAACGCCGCTAAAAGCCTTGACCTTTAACGGCGTTTTTTTCCAATAAACGCCACAAATTTTTGTGGCATTACATATAGCAGCGTTTTTTGCGGCGTTTTAGAAAGCGCCGCTAAAGGCTAAAAAAAGCGTCGCTAAAAGTCTGTTTTCCTGTAGTGTTTATCTTTATTTATGATGAATTATATTCACAATTGAATTTATGATGAATTATATTCACAATTGAATTCAATTCATATATCTGAATGATTACTTTTGGTTTCTTTTATAATTATTTTATGTAAGTTTTAGTCTTTATGGAATCTAACTAAAATTAAAATATTTGGGATTTTTTTTAAATATGGTGGCTATGAATTTTCATAGGTAGTTGCGCATATAAAGACTTTTATATAATTTGGGATTCTTTTTATATTTTGTGGCTATGGATTTTTTTAAGTATTTGTGCGTATAAAGAAGTTTTATGATAATGTCTTTAGTTATGAATATAAATTTGAGTTTACATGAAATATGTAAGGCAAGCCATTATTATTTTTGTGTGCGTATATATATTATATGCATATCAATGATTTTAAGGATTAATGCATGATTATAGTTTGTGTGAGCAGTGTTTATAATCATTATTCAATAGGATATCTTTTATAGTTTAATTGGTGAAATTAAGTTTTAATGGATATCATTGAAGTTATGGTTATATATTCAATTTTATGGGTGCTTTGGTGCAAATTCATGTCAACTATATACATATTTAAATATTTTGGTTTTAAACTTGGTTATATAATTTTAGGTTTTGGCATCTTATGGTTCCAAATATTTGGTTAATTATGATGATATAGTTTATTGTATAAATTGCGGGATATGCCAACTATTATGATTTTGTTTTTTATATTTATTGGCTTGAAAATATTTTTCAAGTATTTATGTGAATATCTGTTTAATCATAAATACAACTTTGGATTTACATGGCAAATTCAGGGTAAGTTTTTCTATTTGATTATGAATACATGTATATGCGTGAATTGTTTTAGTGTTTTTATCCATGCCAAAATTATAAATACATGTGCTTGTTAATTATTTGGCTTTGAACCACTACATTATTTCTGTTTGATTTTGATATATGATTTTGGAACAAAAAAAAAAAAGGAAATAGTCAAAAAAATTAAGGTTTTCGATTTTTTTTATTGCATTATTAAGACAAACTTATTTTGGGTTATTTCAGAGTCTATAAAGCAATAAAAAAAATAGTTTTGATATTTGACTATTGGGGAAATTTAAATTTGAATATTGGTATGTTTATATATATTTTAAAATAACTTAATTGAAGCAAAAAGTTTCCAAAATGATGATTTTTTTTTGTATAAATTATTGTGTGCATATAACTTAAGTTATGTTAATATTGATTGGCCCAAGTGAAGGTTAATAATATTACATGTGCAACTATGGTGATAAACATATGACGGTTATTCGGTTTTACATGTGAGTAATAAATTGGCCCAAAGAAAGATTTATTATTCGACATGCTCTTATTGTCAATGTTTGATTACTACACCAAGATATCACTTACAAATTAATATTTTGTCCAAAGATGAAATATTAATGGAGTGTCCGATATCTTAAGATGAGGTTTACCTTTATTCAAATTATTTTGGTTTAAATTTGAAGTCTTATTTGAAGTTGTTTATGGTTTATGATTTATTCAACTATTATTATATTTGCCAACATCATTGTATGTTGTTTTGGGATAAATATATATATATATATAAATATTTATTATTATCTTTTAATTTGATTGAAAGATGAAATTAAGGTAAATATTTTGAAACAAATAAATTCAGATTTTAGCTTTTAAATTAAGGATGTCTAATATTTTAAATAAATTAGTTGAAACAAAATGTAACGCCCCAATTTTCGGGAATCCTGTGAATGTTGGCATAGGTTTAATTATGTTAGTGGGCCTCTAGAAGGCCCAAGCTTAAGATAGAACCCGGTAATTTTAGTTAATTTTTGTTCCATAAGAAAAAGGGAGTGAAATTATGAAATAGGACCTATGTGAAAATGTTTGAAAATGCTATAGGATAAATTGAAGTGGCCAAATAAATAGGAGTGCAAAATAGGAGGATTTGCATGACAAACCTCCCATTTTACATGAAGTGGCCAGCCATCATGTTGTTGTAGACAAAATGTACACTTGATATCCATAATTTATGGTACAAATTGATACAAATTGATAATAGGTTAGGTAAATGTTCCATGATAATGGGTTAGGTAAATGTTTCATGATAATGGGTTAGGTAAATGTTTCATGATAAGAATTTCATGTCTTTTGTATTAAAGAATTAAATAGATGAAATATGAAGTTTTATTAAAAGAAAAGGGGTGAAAAGAACAAAGTTTTGTCCATCTTTGTTCATCATAGCTGAAAGTTAGAGAAGAGAAAGGAGAGGAGAAAGCTCTTGAGTGTTCGGTCACTTGGGAAGAAAATTGAAGGTAAGTTCATGGTAGTTGGCTTCTATCTTGATGTTCATGAGTTCTTCTTGATTCTACCTTAACTCTTGAAGTATATTTTGATTTTTAGTTGTGTTGTGAGCATTTGGTCATGAATTAAAATGAAGGAAATGGTTGTTGTTTCATGTTCTTTTGATGAAAAATGGAAGATATGTGAAGTTGAGCCAAACAAATGAGCATGCATGTGCCTTAGATGCTAAAGGGAAAAATCGGCTAACATGTTGTGCTTTAAAATGATGAAATGGAGATTATGCTTAAGTAAAAATCATAGATATGTGATGATTGATTGGTGATATACATGTTTAAATAACAAGCATGCAAGTTAGGTGTGAAAGAGTGATTTGGTAATAAATCTGCTTGGGACAGCAGCAGTAACGTGACTTTGGAAAATCACCATAAATTGTGGGAGATGAGTTAGAAGCTACATAAATTATGTAATTAAAGCTTAATGAGTCTAGTTTCAAATGGAATAAACGAGAACATATTTTGAATTCTGTATAATGAGAAATTTGATTCGTAATGAAGAGTGGTCAGATTAGTCAAACACTGAAACATGGGAAACTTTAAGAAAAATATGGTATTGATTGGCCATACCAAAAATTCTGAAAATTTTATGGATAAAAGATATATGAGTCTATTTTCAGGGAAAATTAACGGCACTTGATTTGGAGTTTCGTAGCTCCAGTTATAAATAATTTAGTGACTGTTGCTCAGGAAGACAGCTTGCAGTGAAATTATGATTATGTGGTAAACATTGACAAAAATTTGTTAATGAGTTGCTTATTGATTTCTTATAAGCTTACTATGATCTGTAGGTGTGGTTGGCCGAATATTGTAAGGGGTTAATACATAGTTTGTATTTGAATAGTTAGATTAACGTGTTAGTAATCCAATTGTAGGCGGTTCGTGTGTGGATCTCGTCAGCATATCATCGCAAACAGGTGTGTAACTGACACCCTCTCATAGACTAGATTGGCAAAAGCCAAAAAGCCGAAATGCCGAAAAGTTTGTATTTTGGGAATTTGCGAGTGTGCGAATGCTCGTAAGATAGTTGGGTTTGTATATTTGGTAATCTAAAGTAATAAACCGCAGATCGCGATTTCAGTACATTTTGATAATTTGGGCTTAATGGGCCAAAGATCAGTTCATGGGCCAACAGCCCAATTGATAAGTATCTTGCGGTAAGTGTTCGATAGTACGTAAATAGTTAGGATATGCATGAAAACCCTAAAAGTAGCTAAATTACTATAATACCCTATGTATGGAAAATTCTTTATTATACCCTAGGTGCAAAATTACCGTTATACCCCTAGGGTTAATTTTGACCGAAAAGCATGACGATCGATTACGTATGATGTATGCCATGATTATATATCTGTTGCATGGGGACATTGGTTATATTATGGAGGAAGCGTTCTGGTGGCTATGCCACAAATATCTGATCTGGTGGCTCTGCCACAAATATCTGATCTGGTGGCTCTGCCACATTTATCTGTTCTGGTGGCTCTGCCACGATTATCTGTATCTGGTGACTCTGTCACATTATCTGTTCTGGCAGCCATGCTGCAAATTTTGTGGTGTGTAGCGGTTGGGTGGGTCGAGTTGTCTCCCCACACGGTGTAAGGTTGGTACGGGGGTGTATACGGTTGGATATGGTTGGGTTTCTGCATAAACATGTAATATCATTACGTTCTACTATGGGCCTATGGGCTTTATTCGAATTATGTTCGGCTAAGGCCAACTTATTCTATTTCGTGGTTTGAGTGATATAGGCTATGGTTGGGTTAATTTACACACGAGTTTCCCCAAACTCACCCTTTTATTTTCATCCTCGCAGTAATCCCCAACCATAGTGGGCTTGGAGTCGTGAGGGAATTCGAGTGGCCACCGTTCGAAAGTTTGATTTTCTTCGGTGAACTGGACATCCTTTAATTTACGTTTGAAGTTTTGGGTTTTAAATGTAATAAGGCCGCTTAATTATTTTTGATAGTTTTAATATGTATTAGGTAATACTTATTTTAACTGTTGAAATTGGATAGCTTTAGTAGCGTTTTCAAAAACAACAGTTGATTTCAAAATAACACGACAACAAGCAAAGCTTCCGCAATGAAAGTATTTTCCAAAATTAATCACTTTTCCTAAAAATGACTTAATCAAATCGGTTTCTAGAAATATCCATGACGTTAAAGTGTGGCAATGGCGGTATGCATATCTAGGATTGGATCCGAAGGAGCTTGGTACTTAAGCGATCAGATGGACTCACCACCTCTTTCCGGTTTCCTACCGGTGCATGACTTCCGTTCACTTTAACCTTTAATGAATTAATCTTTTGAACATCAAGTACGATTTTCTGGACTTAGAATGGAATTTTTTTTTTTACGTTTTTGATGTGGCATGCAGGATCCGATTATAACTTTTGGGCCGGGTTTGGGGTGCTACACAAAATGCCGCCAAAGTGACCTCTTTTGTGTAGATTAGTTTATTTGAAATATTAAGATAATTATATGTTTTTGTGATTCATGCGTTTATTAATTGACCCAAAGATAAGTTAATATTTGGCAGAATTACAACGATATCTGTGGTGATAAATGTATGGCAATTATAAGGTATTTTATGTAAGCAATAAGTTAGTCCAAAGATTACCTCATTGTTTGACATAGTTTATTGTCAATGTTTGATTGCTACAACAAGAGTACCGCTTACTGTTAATATTACTATCCAAAGACTTGATATTAATGTTGTGTTTGGTATCTTGAGATGGGATTAGCCATTATCCTGAATTTATTGTTTACTTATGAATATTGATGTGAGCTTTTTACTTATTTTTTGTTCTATATTCAGCTAATTCATATTCTAGTGCCACAATATCTGCTAATATAAATTTTATACCCATGCTTAATGGGACTAATTTCAGTGAATGGAAAAGGCACTTACTTATAGTGCTTGGCTGTATAGACATAGACTTTGCACTAAGGGAAGAACAACCTGCACCTCTCACTGCAGAAAGCACCCCTTATGTTATAAGGGATTTTGAGAGGTGGAATCGTTCAAATTGCATGAGTCTAATGATCATGAAGCACAACATTTTAGAAGGCTTTAAGGGCATAGAATCTGAAAAGATTACTCAGGCCAAGGTTTCCTTGACGAAATTAAGAAACGTTTGGCTAAAAACGATAAAGTTAAAATGACATCATTTCTAACTTCTTTGATGTCTATAAAGTATAAGGGTCAAGGAAATACTGAGCGATCTAAGGGCTATGATTTTATGATCCCACAATTAGGAATATTTTTGAGACGAGAATTGCAACATTCTTTTAAGATGTTGAGTTTGGAGGGAGAAATAAGGTTAGAGACATTGTTTTTAAGGAGGAATTAAATTTTAACTTAGTTCCTACTATCACTTTTGATGATGTTTAGGTTCTCATACCTATCATTGATTAAGAAGTGAATCTAGAACCTCAATAAGACAATGTTAAACAACTCCCTATTCAAGATGAGGTAATTATTCCAGAAGAACAAACTCAACAACCTCAAGAATGAATGTTATTAAAAATGTCCACTAGGGAAAGGGTTATAATGGCTTTAGTGGAATATTTTAACATTAAGCTACATCAGATGAATATTAAGTTAATGGTTTCTCAATGGTATTATTGATCATACATTTATATGGTGCAATTAAAAAAAAAACTTTGTGTCTGATGATGCAAAGGTAATGATTTGTAGATTAAAGAACTTCATCTATGGGCTTAAGTAGACTTCTCATCAATAATATTAAAAAATTTACCAAATGATTATCTCATTCAATTTAGAGATGAATTTTGTTGATAATTGTATATACCATAAGTTTAGTGGGAGTAAGGTTCTATATTTGTTTTTATATGTTAATAACATACTGCTTGCCAATAATAAGTATAGCCTCAATCAATGCCCTAAGAATGATTTTGAGATTACAAAAATGCATAAGATTTTTTACATTTTAGCAATGGAAAATCTAATGTACATTCAAGTTTGTATACATTGGAATATTGTGTATATTATTAGGGTGTTAGGCAGATATTTTAAGCAACCCTGTTTTGGACCATTGGATAGCATCCAAAAGGGTTATAAGGTATTTTTAGAGAACAAAAGATTACAGGCTCACATATCAGAGATCTAATTTGTTAGAGATCATCAGGTATATAAACTCCGATTTTGATGTAATATGGATACAAGATTTTGTCACTAAGGTGCAAATTGTGAAAACAAATTGCAGTCTTTTATTCCAATAGCAATAGGAGCACATTAAAGTCAAAACACATAGACTTTAAATTCCTAGTTGTTAAAGTAAAAGTTCAGAGTGGTTAGGTACTTACAAAGCATATTAGGACGAACTCCATGATTGCGGATCCGCTTACTAAGGAACTACACCTAAGGTTTTATAGGAGCACATTGCTCATATGGGTGTAATGTCATTTAAAGGATATTTGGATTTAGTGGGAGTTTGTATTTTTAAATGCTTTTATGTTATAGACACATTTTCAGTTATTTTAGTTTAAAGATAATAAGTTTATTTTCTGCAGAAATAAAGTTTATTTGGTTTATTCACACTCTGATTTCGGTAAGGTTTGATCTCACTAAGGAGGACCAGTTGGAAATAGACATGTTTAGATCATATTGCATGTAATTTCCATGCTACACATCCATACTTGATCTATGTCATTTGGTTGTGTTAATATACGTGATCATGGATGGATTTAGTTACGATATATGTAACGAAAGTCGCCTTGGTTCTATGTTAACATAACTAATGGACGAGATTGTACGGAATGCCTTTTGGATATGATAGTAAAATTTTGAACTCATAAGGTTATATAATGACATGTAATTATAAAGTAATTAGTATATATATGTGGTTCAAGTGGGTGATTGTTGGAAAATTTGGACATCGCATATATAATAAGGATAATTACATGTTATTATTTACTATCATGATAGGGTAGCCCAAATTAAAAGTGATCTAATTTTAGCCCAAATTAAAAGTGATCTAATTTAGTTAGAATTTAATTAGGCTTTTAACTATTAAATAAAGTATGGGTCAAATATGTGTAGATACTCTTCTAATCAAATTCTAATTAATGATGGGCTAATTAGAATTTGATCAGAACTAGAGGTGATCATGGGCCGGGCCAGGTCGGGTTCGGGCCAGGCCCATACAAATTTTTAGGCCTGTCTATTAGGCCCGGGCCAGGCCCGGCCCGAAATATGGGCCTAAAATTTTGCCCAAGCCCGACCAAAATAAAATTACTAAGCTTGAGCCCGGCCCGCCCGCCCATATTAATTTTTTTATTTCATTAAATAAAAATTTTAAAAATATAATAAATCAAATATATTTAGAAACATAAAAATAAATATTAAAACAAATAAAAATAATATTAAAACAATTCTTAAAACAATACACAAATTAATAATATAATAAAAATAGTTATATTAAAAATTTAAAATAATTAAAAATAAAATAAAATATATATATTAATATATAATTGGTAGGGCCGGCCAAAAACTCTTACGAGGCTGCCCGTTTTCTAAACAGGCCTCGTTTTTTGCCCAAGCCCATTTTTCGGCCTATATTTTACCCAAACCCTCCGATTTTTCAAAGGGCCTTGGACCGTCTTGAGCAAATCCGACCCATGATCACTCTAATCGAACTAATATGCTAAGGTTATAAATATTAGGGTTATGGTCCCCAAATTATACAGAAGATATCTTTTCTAATATCCCATCATTAAGAAAGAGAGAGCAAATATTCTCTGAATTTCTTGTGTACTAATTTGGAAGATCAAATCCCCAAATTCCAGAAAGTTTCAAAGAATCCATGGATTCAAGTACCCTTCTGCATCTAGTTTTGTTCTCAATTTATTCTTAATAATTTGACATGACAGATCCTAGTTTATTAAGTTATATTGTAGATTTATTTTATAAATTCTAACATGCAGACCAAAATTCCCTTCGTATTAATATGAAAATCAATGAAACCTTGTTGTTACAACAAGCATACGTGCTGTAGCATATTTACAAGCTGCATGCTCTTCAACAAAAAAATTATCACAGCAGCATAGTTGGCCAATTTTCAATATCGACACATGAGGAAACAAGTGTAGATGATTCCTTGGAAGTAGTGAAAAGCTTGATGAAATGATCTTGCACTAAGTTCTATATAGCTCTTCTTTTAGTTATCCACTTTCCATTAACATCAAAAAGCCCCACGATTTTATTACAATTTATTCGTTTCATTGCTTGTCGGACCTTTGTGAGCAAGGAAAATATTTCTTGCATCTTGCCTCCGTGTATCGTTTTCTTCTTTTGTTGTTGATAAAACGCCAACAGTCAATCTTAACTTGCCTCGTTTTCCAAACTCAAAAATTCAATTTCTTTTATTCGAAATCTCCTTTGTGGATATAGAATTGCAACTTGGTTCCTTAAACCTTTTAAAGCCCCATGTCCAAATGGTCTACACCCATTTTCTATCAACACCATTGGTCTGAAGTGAAGTAGAAAATCATCTCGACGGTTTCTAAGATTTCTATGACTTTCCTAAATGTCGTTGTTCCCACTACCTTTAATGAGACATTGGTCGCTCTTATTTCCAAATCCAGAGAGGCAACCTCTTTTTCACAATTCCGCCTGATTAGTCTAGGTAATACGATCTACAAGATTATCACATAAGTCGTGGTTACGAGACTAAGGCCCTTTTTATACAGGATAATTTCTCCATTTCAGGGTAGTTTTGTTCCTGGAAGGCACTCCTGGAATAATGTCACTATTGTCTAAAAGATTATGCACTTGCTCAAAAAGATGAAAGGGAAAAATTGTGATATGGTCATTAAGTTGGATCTTGAAAAAGTGTGTAATAAATTGGAATGGAGTTTTCTCTGCTTTTTTGGTTTTTCAATTTCTTAGCTAAATTTAATAATGGATGAAGAAGAAAATAAAAGTTTAGTTTAACATTACTTGTCAAAAGTGTTTTTGAGCTCAAAAGCATCTTGTTTAACAATGTTTTTATGTCAAAAGTGCTTTTTATTCTTAAAAATGTTTCTTAGAAATAATGCTAAATTAATCTAAGTGAAAATCGCCAAAAAAAAAAAGTCTAAATTTTGGGTAGACCATTAAAATTCTTTTTGAAAAAATTTATAATAAGATTCAATAAAAAATTGAAATATGTTTTTCTTATGAATTTTGGTTTTGATTGTTTTTTCTGATTCTCATGTTAAAATTGAGCTCAATTTTGAAGTTGATAATGTGTATATATACACACAAAGGTATGTTAAAAAAATTCAGCTGTCTGATCAGTGCAAGCTAGTCAGTGACCCGTTTAAGGCCGCTTACTTATCCGACCCGACCCATATGGACATGTTTATTAACTAAACACCCCCTGCTGTAATCCTGGAGAATTCCCAAAAGGAACAAGTGGGGAAAAGAAGCTTAAGCTAAAAGAGCTCTTTATCAATTTCCATGGCGTCGCGTTCTCTCTTTCTTAGTCTCAGACGGTAACTATCTTCATTCTCATAAATTTCCATTTCAAAGAATTTATTTTAAAAAAAAAAAACATAATTTTATTAAACTGGATCAAATACAATTCTTATTAGTTGTTGTTAAGTTAAAATCTTTTCATTTCTCAAACATCAATTTTCCCAAACTGTAAAATACATATGTGTGTGTGTGCAGGAGAAGCAGCCAACGGTGCATGTCGAGGCCGTTGTCTTCGGGCTCCGTCAGCACCGAATACACGGACGATTATATAAAAAATTCGGAAACCGATGATCTGAGGAGCCGCATTTTCCAGTTGCGCCTTCCGAAACGGAGCGCCACCACCGTTATAGAGAAATGGGTGGGTGAGGGCAACCGAGTTTCCATCTCTGACCTCCGCCAAATTTCTAAAGACCTTAGAAAATCTCAGCGTTTCAAGCATGCTCTCGAGGTATATTTTTACTCAGTAATTGAAGTCAATTAGAATGAAATTAAGATTTGGGTGTTCTTGGGTTGGTTTGATTTGCCTAAAGAATTTAGAAATGCTTGCTTAGTTTAATAATCCTTGACGAAACTTTCCATCACTTTTGCGGCTTCAGAAAAATAATGCTTGAATCCTTGGATTTGATTAACCTTGATTGGGTAAATTGGAGTCATAGCAATTACACTTGTTAACTTGACCCGAATCCTAATCAATCAACTTGGAATCAAACTCAACCCAACTTAATTTGATCATAAGAAGCATACAACCCAAACCTGAAAGGATCTGATTCCAAAACTGGCGCGAACCTGAATGAACCGAAACTCAAATGACTCAAACCTATAATAACCCAGCCTAAAAACCTTGGCCTCCAACCTGAAGAGATCCAATGGACCTTAACCCAAGGTTTACCTGAACCAATATTACGCAAAAAATTTAAAAAACTTGAATTGACTCAATTTAAATTGACTTGATTCAAAATCAACTTGACTTGCCCAATTGACATGTCTGATAGTAATCCATTGCTTAGGGGAATGGTCTGATTTGTTACTAATGTTAAACAAATAATTAAAGAGATAATGTGTGTGTGTGTGTGTGTGTGTGTGTGTGTGTGTGTGTGTGTGTGTGTGTGTGTGTGTGTGTGTGTCTCAACAAATAGAGAATATCTTAGTATGTATGTTAGGTCAATCTTTTGTCTACAGAAGATTTTTGCAGCACATCAGGGTTTGCCATTTGATTAGCTTGGATGTAGGGTGTAAATGAGACAGTGGTATTATCAAACTATTCAAGTTTGACTAGAAAAAACTTGAATTTGATTCAGTAATTATCAAGTTGAGTTCAAGCTTTAGTAGCTTGAGTTATTGATCAAGCCAAATTTAAGCACCTTAATGCTCAGTCTGAACGGCTCATGAGCCTAATCAAGCTTTTCATTTTAATATATTTTTACATTATGAAATTACATTTTTACCCTTATTATATAGAAAGAGCTTAAGTACAAGCTCATATGAACTGGCTTAATCGATCTTTGATTTCAATCTTGAGTATGAAAATTGATAAATGAGTTTAGTTGAGCTCAAACTCTAGTAGCTCTATTAATTCTTGAGCCAAGCTCAAGCTTAGAAATATATGTTTGATCGAGCTCAAGCCAAGCATCGAGCCTTGAATTTTGAGTCAAGCTCGAGCTTGAGCTTACCATTATTTGAGTTCAGTTTGATTCAATCCAATTACACCCCTACTTGGATGTTTAGCTGTATAGCAACAGTGATCTTGTAATGTTAACTACTATCATACATGTCTCGTCTTTTGTAGTAGATTTAAGTCTCTACTAAGGCTTGCTTGTAGAAGTGCACTATTTACCTCTTTCACTTTAGAGTTCATTCACTTCCTCTGATCCATTGAAATATGAAAACTTTCTTCTCGCTTGCGGTTTTTATAGGTGTAATTTGATTACTATTATAGTGTCTCACAGTCACTTTATTATTTCACCTGTTCTTTGTTTCAGTTATAAGAGGGCATGTTGTGAAAGTTGGTTTTGATGAGAATTTTTATCGATACCAAGAATAATTTTCTTTTCTCGAGTGTGAGATATAAAAGTCTGATGTTATGGATGTAGGAAAGTCCCAAATCCTTTTTTCTTTCTGTTATAATAGTAGTCCTTTGTGAGTTGCACCTTGCAACATTAGGTTAGTCTCTTTTTCTTTTCCCCTTTCTAATATCAGAAACAAAGTTGGTCAAATTACAGGTTTTATTCCCTGTACTATACTTTTATTTGGATACATTGAAGAGGGTGTGTCTCAGGGCTCAATCCTTGGATGTAGGTTCCAACACCTAACACCTTAACCACTGCACTAGTGAGATGGCTAATCCGTGTACTGTAATTTGAAATAATTTTGTTCTCTTACTATTATTAATAGTATGCCTTAGTCCAAATCATTGACACCGTTTCTCATAAGTCAGCTGATGTAATTTATTTAAAAACCTGACAATTAAATTTCTTACATCATTTAAAAGATGAAATTTTGGTAACCAAAATAGTTATTTTTCATTAATTTGTTATAAAAAGAATTTTCTAGCTCAATCTTGACTTCGACTCTTTGTTTCTTTAAAAATAATTTCACCTTAGCAGACTAATAAATTATTTTTAAAGGTGATAGCGATTTGCATCAAGACAACATTAATGATAGTAACAGTGGCAGGGTCAAGTTATGCCAAATTAAAGTACAATACTTCAATCTCCAAGTTGAGTATAGTGTTAGGCCAAAAACCATAATCTGACCATCAAAGCTTCATCTCGCATCTGTGTGGAAATGTTTGTGCCTTATAGTTCGTGTGGCTTTTGATTTCCCAGTTAGAATTGATTGTCAATTTTCTTTACCTTACCTATTCAAGCTTGCAGCTATCAGAATGGATGGTTAGTCATGAAGAATACAAGTTATCAGACACTGACTATGCTGTTCGCATTGACTTGATGACAAAAGTTTTTGGTATCGATGCTGCTGAACGCTATTTCGAAGATTTACCTCTGACTGCAAAGACAAGTGAAACTTACACTGCTCTTCTCCACTCTTATGCTGCCGCAAAATTGACTGAAAAGGCCGAAGAACTTTATGGGAGGATAAAGGGGTCAAACCTCTCGTTCTCTGCCCTTCTCTACAACGAGATTATGACTCTGTACATGTCAGTTGGGCAGGTCGAGAAGGTTTCTTCCGTTGTAGAAGAACTGAAGAGACAGAAAGTTGAACCGGATATCTTTACTTACAATCTTTGGATAAGTTCGTGTGCTGCAGCTCTAAACATTGATCAAGTTAAAAGGATTCTGAATGAAATGAGATGCGACTCTGGTTGCAATGATGATTGGCAGAGATATATCAACCTTGTAAATATTTATGTAACTGCCAGCCGTCTTACAAGTGCCAATTCGATCTCTCCTATCGAAATAGAGAAAGGCATCACACAAAGAGAATGGATAACTTACGACTTTCTTGTCATGCTGTATGCAGGCTTGGGGAACAAAGATAAAATTGATCAGATATGGAAATCTCTAAGAATGACGAAACAAAAAATGACAAGCAGAAACTACATATGCATTCTTTCATCGTATCTGATTCTTGGGCATATGAAGGAAGTGGGAGAGGTTTTTAATCAGTGGAAACAGTTGACAACCACAGAGTTCGATATATCTGCCTGTAATAGCGTTTTGAGTGCATTTGAAGATGCCGGGTTGACGGAAAAAGCCAACGACTTACATATGCTTCTGATTAGTAGGAACTGCAGTCCCACAAACAAGTAGGAGCCTGTTGCAATTAAATGTGGGAACACCTCCATGGAAACTGTACTTGAGAGAGAAAAGAAATCGATTACTCGGTGTCGGTGATTGAATTGCAGTTACAAGAAATGGCTGACTGTTGGTACTGGTAATCGGTATTTTTACCCATTTTCTGAATGTTGGTAGGATCTACTGATTCCTGAAATTTAAACTATTTGCTTTTGTTTTCCATGATTGATGTATGAATAGAAATATGTAGAGCTGCTGTTTGTTTTGATCATACGTTTATATATTTTATGTAATGGGCATATCTTGCGGCAGCCTTGTTGATTTGATCATAAAGATTTCAAAAATTTTAACCCATCTAACTTGAACCCAAATTTTCTGAAATCCAAATGGATCCAAATCTGAAACTAGCTTAGACTCAAAATTATACTAAAACAAATCGGATAGGAAGTGGTTTGAAAATTTTTAACTTGAAACAACTCTAAAATGATGTAAATCCCCCAATTTGCAGGTCTATTGCAGGGTCCTATAGATAGATGATAAATATGGGTCTAAGAGATTTTGTTTATTATTATTGTTGTTATTATAGATTTTTATAATATATGTTCTTTTAATATAACGAGTGCTTAGAACTATCAATAGTTTTTCTTCAACTCGGAGGATAATGTGTTTTAGCGTATTTAAACTTACGTAATGTCAATTGAATTAAAATTTAATCGATTTATAATTATTATTTTCATTTTAATTGAAATTATAGTGTTTTTTTTAATTTAAAAATTGTGTTAACAATCACGCTAAAAAGGAGATTATGATTTGCAAAAGGCTATATAGAAAACTGTTGGTTTTTCCCTACTTGTGACCTACAAACAAGTTGAGACCGTCAAGTTAAACTAAACCCACAGAAAGAAGAAAAAGAAGATTCAATAAGAAAAAAGAAAAAGAAAATCATAACAAAGATGGCAAATATTTCATTACTAGGGGTGCTGGAGTGTAATTTCAAAAAAGTTCAAGTTCAAAAAATAATAAATGTTTATTTATTTAAATTTAATTATAAAAATATTACTTTACAATTATTTTTTTATATTTTTAAATAGTAAAACTAGCCACTTTATTTTTATTATTTTTTTTAAAATCTAAATTAAAATCCAACCCAAGAGGCAGATGAATTGGAGCGAGCCATCCAGTCCAACCATGAACAAGTAAGCAAAACCCGGTTATCAAGTTAAGCATTGATTGAATTTAGGTTATTATATAAGGAGTGAATAGAAATGGTGTTGTTGACTAATTCACATTGAAGTTTGAAATGCTTTGTAGCCCATATATTTCAATGCAGTGTACATTGGAATCTTGTAATATTCTTCTTTACGCAATTACCTCTTCTTTTTAAGTATATTTCCTTCTACCTAGCTGGCTACTTCATAATAATAATCCCCATAGTGTAGGCTAAAATAAATAAAAAAAACGTTAACACTAGTATTTATTTTATCCAGATTTAAAATAAATATGAGGAATGTGTATATATTTTTTAAAAAATAATGTTAAACATACTTTATTAACTCAATAAATTTTAATTAGTATTCATCTCTAGTTGAGTAATACATCTTGTTGTCACTTATCATTCGTGCATTCTATAAAACCAGTTTTGATAAAGTTACATTGCAAACCTAGATTTAAAGAATAAGATGTCAAATGGAATCCCCTACTTCTAAACCCATCAATAATATAATAAAAATGATTAAAACATGCTTTAAGTTCCTGTATTTTTCTCAAATATTTAGAATTTAATAACTCAAAACTTTTATTTTCAACAATGTAGTTTTTTATTTTTCATATTTCAAATTCAAATTTAATTGTTAATACTATCAAATTTTTTCGTTAAATTTATTAGTGTGACATTTTGAAATAAAAATAAATACTCTCTTAATAATCATGTAACTAAAAAATTAAAGTTATACTGAATTAACATTTAACGAAATAATTTTAATACCGTTAATAGTTGACCTAAATTTTAAATTTTAAAAACAGATAAACTAAATTTCTAAAAATAAAAACATATGAATTGAAAATTTTACCTTAAAAAATATATTGGAGCTTTACCTTAATTTCCATAATCCTCAATCTTTATATATATATATATATATAAAGTGGGGTTGCAATATTAAGCAATAAACTTGCATTTCCTATGCTTTCTTTTAATTAATTATTATTTTTATTTGCAACCAAACTTAAAATACAAATCACTGAATGTGAAGTGAACATTAAATGAAATAAAATGTTAGCTTTTTCCTCTCTTACACATCTTCGTATCTTACTTTCTGCCTTAAATTCTGGAGTTTATTTTGCTTTCTATATAATTTTTTTCCTCCTTTGGTGAAGCCATTTTTCAACTTTATGGGTCAAAATAGGCCTACTCTACATTTAATGGAAAGAGGGTAAAATTCTTTAATTTGCATTTTGATCCTTTTAAAATTAGTAAAGAAGTTAGTTTCATGAGGTTAGATTTAATTAAATGGTGTAGTATTATTACTTTAAAATATCATCCCATTCTTAAATAACCTAATATTTTATTCAAATAATCACTTAATCTATAAAAAATATGAAATTAAGTGGAGTTAAATTATAATAAATGAGATGAAGATGTCATATTACATTTCAAATTAATGTCATTTCATTTAATAAATTCCAGACTCATAATATTAATATTGTTTCAATTGTTACAAAATGATGAATTTGATCCTTTTCTAACCTACAAAGATGTCTATACAAATCAATTTTGAAATCGATGGACTAAGATGTATCACTGTGTCTTGATATTAATAAAAAAAAACATTTACCAATTTCTTAAATTCGTTTGTGAATTCTTTTTAATCCTATAAAATAAGTATTTTTTTTTCTTAAGTGGGTTTCAATATTAAGCATAATTGACTGCCTTCTTGTAATAATTTAATCGCCAACAAACTTAAAATGCAAAATAGTAGAATGTGATGTGAGCTACTCATTAATTAAACCAAACTTTAAAATATGTATCTTACAATTCATGCCTTAAAATCTGGACTTTATTTTCCAATTTTCAAATATACATTATTTTGTATATTGAAGCTACTTTTACGCTTTATATAAGTCAAATAGATAACATGCTAAGAGCTGCATTCCTTTATAAGTGGAAAATAGTTTCCCACTTTTTGAATCTCGTTTTCATTTCCAATTCCTCCCTTTTTCTCTTTTAAGTTTGTATATATATATATATATTTATAATAATATCAGTTTGTATATATAAAATGATCTCCAATGAAATATTCTAATTTTGTAAATAAATTTCAATTATAATATGGCATGTATATTTTGAGAACTATGAATGTTGATATTTTTTGTCTAAGTGAGAGAAACGTTCCCAATATTTCATTTCAAATAATCAAACTATGTGAGAGAAACCCCATATTTACCCCATAGCCATGAACAAATACTCTCCTTCATTCCATAGACATAAGAGCTTGAAACAAGAGAAGAACATCATGTTGCCATTCTCTTGTTACTCTCCCAAGCTATCCCTTTACATCCTCGCGACATGTGTAATCCTTTTAATGTTGTTACAGATCAGATCCCTCCACACGGTTCTTCCCACTTCCTCATCTCCTTTACCTTCACTTTCACCTTCAGCTTCGTGGTCTCTCTTCCAACAATGGCAAAACTTGGTTCTCAACCGGACCTTGGCCGCCGCCTCGCCTGTAAACTGCATCCAAAACCCGGATTCCATGAACCAAAAGCTTCGAGATTCCATCACGTTCCTCCCGTTGAAAGACCTGCGTTTCTCGAACCTGCCCCTTGATGGTCACACATGGTTCATGAGTTCCATGTACGACACACGCGAGGAAGGTGAGGTCCAATACCAACAGTTCCCTTCAGAACCGTCCAAAGGCCGGTTACTTTGCCTTAAAGGCCGCGACACACACGACGGTTCATGGAACTACTACGCCTTGGCATGGCCCGAAGCGCTTCCTACTAACGCCACCCAAATGAAGGGCCTCACTTTCGTCTCTTACAACCATTACAACTACGACAACATATGGCATGGTCTGTCGGCTGTCATGCCTTTTGTCGCTTGGCATAGGAAAAACAGCTGTGAAAAACCAGCGAGATGGGTGCTTTACCATTGGGGTGAACTTAGGTTCAAGATGGGGACATGGTTGAACTTGTTAATGGAGGCTACGTTTGGTCAAGCTCCTTACATTGAAGAGTTTAATGGTGTTGATGATGATCAACCTGTTTGCTTCGAAAAGGCTGTTGTGATGAGGCACAATGAAGGAGGGATGTCGAGGGAGAGAAGGATGGAAGTTTATGATCTGATGAGGTGTAAGGCTAGGGTTTACTGTAATGTGAGCCTTGATAGAAGGGATAGCCGTGAAAGACCAGACATTGGGATGACTTTGCTAATGAGGAGTGGAGCAAGGTCTTTCAGGAACGAGACGGCAGTGATTGGGGTGTTTGAGAAAGAATGCAAAAAAGTGAAGGGTTGCCGGTTAATGGTGGCTTACTCCAATAATCTCACCTTTTGTCAACAGGTAATTGCAATTTTAATTTTATTTTAATCGACTTGAATTAAATTTCCAAACTTTTCAACACTAATTTCTTCGTCTACTATACTAATCTACAACTTTTAGGTTAATCAGCATTTTGTTAGCATTTGTGCGTTACACGTGAACACCAAAACCCCCCATTAAATAAAGCTATAGTGGGATGTTGAGATTGATGACATGCTAATCCCACTCACTAACGTATAAAACAGATATGTGTGGGCTACTTTAGTGAATTCCAATTTTTGAAATTGAATAAATTATTTTATCAATAAATTACAACATTTCAAAGCAAAGTTTACAAAGATTTCAAATTAGTCCCTGTGTTCTAAAATCTCCTACAATATCTTCCGTACAACTTAAAAGTATTGTTTGATTCAACACATTAAATTTCAGAGATTTATCCGCAATACTTATATCCCAAAATCAACTCTAATACACAATTCGTGACTCCTCTTTAAGATCATGACAGCTGATATTTAATTTAGTAGTTAATTACATTAAAAAATTTTGGTAATTGAATTTACATGTGTGATGATGAAATTGCAGGTGAAGCAAATGAGTTTAACAGATATTCTAATATCACCACATGGTGCCCAACTGACCAACATGTTCCTAATGGACAGAAACAGCAGTGTTATGGAGTTTTACCCCAAAGGCTGGCTAAAGCTTGCCGGCGTCGGCCAATATGTGTACCATTGGATAGCTAGCTGGTCCGGGATGAGGCACCGAGGTGAATGGCGAGATCCCAACGGGGAAAGCTGCCCTTACTCCGACGAAGATCACCGGTGTATGTCATTCTACAAGAATGGCCTAATTGGTTACAATGAGACCCATTTTGCGGAGTGGGCTAGAAATGTTCTAAATGATGTTCAAACAAAGAGATTTGAAGAAGAGGGTACCAAAAATGGGACAGCTTCTATGAAAACTTGTGATTGCAATTAATCTGGTTTTTTGTTTTTTGGTTTTTCTGGTCTTTTGAGGGGCATAATTTATACCCAAAAAAAAAAATCCTTTCATTGTTAAATTTTTAATTTTCACTTATAGGGGTTCTTGTAAGAACAATAATCCCCATTCATATGCAATAGTATTTTATTTTATTTTATTTTATTTTATTCTATTCTGTTGATTCTACTATTGGTAGAGTAGTAAAGAACACGTGTATTGGTCTAAATTGGATCCTTGAACAACCCCTATCCTTATCTTATTTTTTTTTTTAAAGATTTTTCTCTTAATTCTTTGGATTTTCGGAGTAACCTCATTATCAAACTCCAATTGACGAAGGAAAAACTAAAAGTTAAGCGGGTCGAGCTTGCTTCTATTATTCTTTTTTATTTATTACTATTCATTACAATTTCAATAACATTGGCACGTTTGACTTGCACACATATGAATGATAGATGACTTGTGTATTGAAAAGTAAGAATAAAAGATAATGGATAAGAAAAATATGAAAAATCGAGTTTGAAATCAAATCAGGAAAGAGTGAGAAAATTATTTTCTAGTCCCTTTATTATATTGAATTTTGAGATTTAATCTTTTAATTTATTAGTATGTATAAATTTATAACAATTCATTTAACTAACATGTAAATTTATTATTTATTGAGTATGGCTGATTAAATTTCACATGATTTTAATTAATAATAAAAGAAAGAATTATATTGCTTTTTTCTTTATACAAAGCCTACTATTACTTCTAACCCTTTTCCACCGTTAAATTAAAAGAAAAATTAAGTATATTTAAATTCACAATCTCTAAATTATTATAACAAAATTGTGCGAATTGAACCAACATTTAATCCACGAATTACATTGCTTTATGATAATAGTAATTGTTTTATCAATTTCGACTTACCAATAATATTTAAAAATAAAAATTAAATTATACCAAGTGATTAAATCTTTGATTTTCAACAAAGTGATACACCTCTTTTAGTCATCGTGCAGACAAACCAAACTATAAATTGGGCCCTCCAATATTTGTGGACCCTGCTAGAAAAACAAAACAATCTGTCTAGATGTTACCTTTTGAATCAAATTATGGATTTCTGTCTTTATATTTTACTTAATGTTAAAATATGCTCTAACATCAATAAAATTACCTTGAAGTTATAGTTGGATTCTACTTTTTTTTTAAAATACAAATTAATTTTTTCATTAAAATTTTCATTCATATGTGTTATTAATTTGTTGTTTGAATTTTTTAAAAATTATGTAAGTGACATAGAATTAAAAGATGAGTAGAATTAGGTAAAAGTGTCATGGAGGCTCATGTATTAAGAGTTGGATTGCATTATGCTCTCTCTACTCGAAAATTAGGTAAATTAGTCCTTGTATATTAAATCAATAAGTAAACTGATTATTTTGTTAAAAATTCCATTTGTTTCCATTTTTAAGTGATGGTATAACTGACAGAGAAACTAAATAGCAACACGTGGTAAGCCACATGTACCTCATGTTGATGTGGCACATTTTGTCACATCAAAAAAAAATTTAAAAATTAAAAAATCTAAAAAATAAATAAATTTAAATAACTTTTTAAAATCACATCCAAAATGAACTAGACAAATGGTTGTCCATGTTAATACCAGACGTGATTTTTAAAAATATATATTTATAAAAAAATTTAAAATTATTAAATTTATAAGGAATTAATTTTTAAAATTATTTAAAATTATTTTAAAAAATATCCAAAATGAACTTGACAGCCATTTATCCAAGTTCAAATGAAATTTGTTCTTTCTACCATCGAAGGGGATGATGAGCCGAACAAAGCATCGATAACTATTTGTTTTATCTTGAATTCTGTCGAAGCCAAGAGGGTTGGAGAGAATGAAAAGAAGCCAATGAAATATTTCTTATATTGTGGCACGCATAGGATGCGAGACTATCCAAAGCAATCTAAGCTTTTTGTAATCAGTAAGGAAGAAGAAGCAGAGCCAGAGAGTGAGGCTTTAAAGTTTGGATTAATGATACTCAATTCTACGAAAGCAAAGTGGGATTGCAAGTAGAAAGAGTTGATATTTATGGACACCAACATCACAGATTGAAGGAGGTGTGCTCTTGTTTATAATTGGAGAAAACTGTAGGTAAACTTGATATCTCAGTTAGCAAATTGACTAAGAAGATCAAGACTGTAAGTTTCAAAGAGACCCTAATTGGGGAGTAGCACAAGGAGTTGAGCTACAGATCAGTCAGTGGAAAAACAAGGAAGAATTCGAGGTAATTCATTTAAATGATTATGAATTTGTTCTTGGCTTGAATTTCCTTGGAAATATTAATGCTCTATTGGTTATTTTTTCTGATTATATATGTATCTTGAATACTCGGTAGTAACAATACGTTGTACAGGTGAGTCGATACATGAGGGCTGAAACCAAGGTATTTTTGGCAATCCAACTAGCCAAGAATGTTTCATGTAGTGGGAATGTTAACTTGGTATATCGGAGTGCTATGAAGACCCCTTCAGAAATACAAGAGGTGCAAAAAATTGATATGACCTACCACCTATGAGAGTGGTGGGTTGTGCATCAGACTTTGTGGAAAGAGTAGTAATGCAAATTGGGCAACTAAATAGAGTAAATGTTATGAGTGAGGTATATCTCAAACACTTATCTAGTGTTTTACATTATGACTTATCGTTGGCTTAGTAAAGACATAAGAGCCATTTCAAAGTTCTGAAACGGGTAAGCTGAAGGGCTTACAAACCAAAGTTAGCAGTAATACTCAAGGTTAACCCGGTATTTAATATAGGTGTGTCGAAGCCTATTTGCAAGGATCAAAGGTATCTCAATCGAGGCAAGTCACAATGGGTTGAGTAAGAGCGATGAAATCATTTGAACGAGATATACAAAAGAGAAAAACAATTCAAGTTAGAAGATGAAGAAGAAATAAGTCAAGGTAAATGTTTCGAGGGTCAGAACTACTTGATATAGAAACTAGCTGAGAATCAGCTGAGGAAATGAGACGACTCTAAGACGAGTCAAACCAATCTCATTCCAAGGATGCGATGAGGGCATCGTGAGAATAATTGGGAGAGAATGTCAAGGGCCACAGATCAAAGTCCGTGTTGAATACACACATAGCTGCCTATAGAGGTCAACTGATTAAATGGGGCTCATTTGACCCAATTAAACTAGCTTGATTCGTGGAAGACATGGAGAAGCTCATCTACTTGAAGCCTTGGTGGCTTAATGAAATACTCCAGTTAAACTAAAGTTACCATGGTGAATATTTTAAGCCCTAAGGGATAAATATTGTAACACCCCAAACCTGACCTAGATGCTATGGCCAAATCTGACGATGTCACATGGAATGGATTTTGAAAATGGGGTTATCTCGGTAGAAACCAATTTCAATTATTTAACTCATATTTGTTTATATTTATTCCAAAACATTTATTTAATTAGTCGAAATGTCTTAAGACGTACCTCTTTTTAGCGGAAGCTTATAAAATCGTTAAGTTTAGGAAAAATCATTTGATATTTTTAGGAAGCTTTTGTTTTTGGTAAAATCCGAGCTTTTGTCAAGTTTGGCAACATTAAAAGCATAATACGCAGTCAAACCCAAACTAAAACAACAATCTGAAAAGTCCACATTTTTCAAACATACCCAGAAAAGAATAAAAAATTTAAAGAGAAAACCAAATCGAAAATAGTATGTAACAGGTGGTCACCATCGAGTCCCTCGCTGTACCGATCCGCTTAACTCTATGGATTACCTATACAGATCAAACAGAAAAGAGTGAGTTTACGTAAACTCAGTGTGTAACCCCACAGAGTTAAGCATGCACACACATATAGTAAAACAGAATCGGTCAGATACAAATTTGGGTTTAAGCCCATTACAGATACAGATACACAAATCAGAATCAGAATCCTACCCCCATCCTTTACACACCATATCCGGCCATCCCTACAAACTATGTGGGTTTAAAACACTCACTCATCTCTACACACCATATAGTACCGATGCGGCACATAACAGATATAATGCAACCATGCTTCCATATAATAGACATAAATTGTCTTCCAAAACACTTGCTCTAATATACATCATCCCAACCCCAATATCATATATAGGAATATACAAGTACAAAAAAATAATCTAACATGCGCACATGCTTATGATCGTTTACAAATAGCAGATAATAGTGCAAGTAAACATGTATAAGTAAACATGTATCAGAATCCTAATCAGATCAGAATATCAAACAGACAGTTCATACAGTTTAGGGTTTAACTAACCCTTATCGACCCTACAGTATGCCCACAGTCGTTTGGGACAACCCGTGCAACCCTAAAGAAAAATTTAAATAAATGGGCCCATATACCTGTGTGGTTTGCCCGTGTGGGCTCACACGCCTATATTGGCCTTACCCGTGTGGATCACACGGTCTAGCCTAGATACCACACTTCCGTGTGGCATGCTCGTGTGGGCTCACATGCCCATGTGGCCACACCCCTATTTGGCTTAGCCCATGTGGCTCACACGGCCACACTCTAACCATCACACTGTCGTATCTTGCACATGGCCTGGCTTTCCTCAATCATACAGCCGTGTGGCATTGGTAGTAAGGGTTTTTTCAACTTTTTTTAATCTCATTTTTCTGTGTTTCGGGTATACACTTGTTATCGGTTTGATGCGAAACCACTCCTAAGCCTCCTGAAACCTAAAAACAGCATATCCAAATGCCCTATTTCAGTATCACCTTCGAAAACTTAATTGAACTATACTACAATAGAAGCTCACTACATCCAAAAATGTATCTGTATACTTACCAGTGACAAAATGAAACCCTTAATGCTTAAATCGCTGCAAGAGCACCAACAAAATCTCGACCTTCCCCTAAATAAAAAAGCAAACAACCCCCTTTTAGAAGACTAACCACGAAACAAAAAGGTAATGACAAAACAGTTACTTATCGAATGAGCTCAATCGAACGTTGAATAAAATGAAAGAAATTTGGTAAACCAAAAAGAAGGAAAAGAGGTAAGGAAAAATCAGCAGAGAAGAGGGGAAAATATACGTAAAAGTTGAAAGAGTTTTAGGGAATTTGAAAAAGCCAAATATAAATAAAAATTAACTAACAATTATCCCTATATCCCTTAAATTACTCCCCTCTCTCCCACTGACACCCACTTCTCAGAATCCCAACTCAACCGAGACTCTCCAAGTCAACTGAGCAAAAACTTAATAACTACGCACGCATGGATTCAAACACAAGACCTCCAATGCACGAACTCCCTTACGACTCGAACCAGTAGGCTCATTCTGATATGAAATTACAGGAAATTAAATGTAAACCATCGAACAATGATATGACTTAATTCCAAAAATAATAAAATTTGTTAAGGGTAAGACTTGAACGCAAGACTTCTCGTACATATCCAAAACACTTAACCACTGAAACAGATACAGATTTGTGTCAGATTATTGCAGAAATAGAAATATATTATTTGAGGCATTACAACTCCACCCCCTAAAAGAAATTTCGGACCTCAAAATTTACCTGATCAGAATAGATGAAGATACTACTGAAGCATCGAGTCTTCAAGTTCCCGCGCGGCCTCCTCAGTGCTATGAATTCACCACAGAACCTTCATTAAGGAAATGAACTTCCTTCTCAGAACATTAATATCATGATCCAGAATCTGAACCGGCTCCTTCTCAAAAATCAAGTCCGGTCTAACCTCGATCTCCTCAATAGAGACTACATGAAATAGATCAGATCAGTATCGCCTTAACATCGAGACGTAAAACACATCGTAGATTCGGTTTAATTCTAGAGGTAGCTCTAACTGATAAGCAACAAGTCTAATACGCTTCAAAATCAAATACAGTCTAATAAACTTGGGGCTCAGCTTGCCCTTATGACCGAACCTCAGAACCTTCTTCCATGGAGAGACATTAAGAAAGACGAAATCTCCTACATCATACTCAATATCACGTCTCTTTAGATTCGCATATGATTTTTATCTATTAGAAGTCACTTTCAGACGATCCCAAATCAGTCGTACCTTATCCTCAATCTCAGAAACCAACTCAGGACCCAATACCCGTTGTTCACCCAACTTAGTCCAACAAAACGGAGTACAACACTAACGACCATACAGAGCCTTGTAATGTGCCATCTGAATGCTAGACTGAAAGCTGTTATTGTAGGTGAACTCGGCTATTAGCAAGTAATCCTCCCAAATACCTCAGAAATCTATCACACAACTCCGAAGCATATCCTCCAGTATCTAAATCATCCTCTCAGATTGACCATCGGTCTGAGGATGAAACGTAGTACTGAAGTCTAATCTTGAACCCAGAGCCTTGTGTAATTTTCTTCCAGAACCAAGAAGTAAAACGAGGATCTCTATTAGAAATAATCGACACCGGAACCCCATGCAGTCTTACAATCTCAGAGATATAGAGCTTCACCAATTTCTATAGAGAGTAGTCTGTCCGAATAGGAATGAAGTGAGTAGACTTGGTCAATCGATCCATGACAACCCAAACAGAATCCTTTTTAGTGGATGTTAAGGGCAACCAACTAACGAAGCCTATCGCCACTCGCTCCCATTTCCACAAAGGAATCTTAACTGACTGCAACAAACCCGAAGGCAACTGATGCTTAGCCTTAACTTGCTGACAAGTCAAACAATGAGCAATGAAATTAGTAACTTCTTGTTTCAAACCCAGCCACCAGTACAACTCACGAAGATCGTGATACATCTTATTATCGCCAGGATGCATAGCATAAGGGCAACTATGCGCCTCTCTCAGAATAGACTGCCTCAGATCAGAATCATTTGGCACACAGATTTGTCCTTGAAAACACAACATACCATCATTGTTTAACTTAAAATCGGCAGAAGTACCACTCTCAATCTGTTAAAACCGCAAGCTCAGAGATTCATCCCCTAACTGCTTATCCTGAATCTGATCAATCCAAGTTGGCTTAACTTGCAACTCAGCTAATAGACTCCCATCCTCAAACAGACTAAAGCGAGCAAATATCTCCCTCAAATAAGACATCGCTCTTCAGCTTAGCGCATCTGCCACTACATTGGCTTTACCAGGGTGATACTCTATGGTGCAATCATAATCTTTAAGTAGCTCAATCCATCCCCACTGCCTAAGGTTCAACTCTTTCTGAGTAAAGAGATACTTAAGGCTCTTGTGATCAGTATAAATAATACACCTCTCACCATACAGATAATGCCTCCAGATTTTTAACGCAAAGACTACCGCAGCCAACTCCAAATCATGCGTCGGATAGTTTCCCTCATGTGTCTTAAGCTGCCGAGAAGCATAAGCCATAACTTCACTATCCTGCGTCAGAACACACCCCAAACTGACTTGCGATGCATCACTGTAAACCACAAACTCCTTACCGGATTCAGGCTATATCAGAACAAGAGCCTGATTCAAAATAGACTTAAGCTTCTTAAAGCTCGATTGTTGTGCATTAGTCTAGAAAAATAGTACATCTTTACGCAGAAGCTTAGTCAAGGGAGCTGCAATCAGAGAGAACCCTTAACAAATCGACGATAATAACCCACAAAACCCAGAAAGTTGCGGATCTTAGACACATTATTAGGCTGTTTCCAATCCAGTACAGCCTTAATCTTCCTCAGATCTACACGAATCCCCTCAGTAGATACCACATGCCCTAGAAAAATTACTTTACGCAACCAAAACTCACACTTGCTTAACTTAGCGTAAAGCTTCTTCTCACACAGAATTTGAAGCACAACTATAAGATACTTATCATGCTCAATCTCAGTATTAGAGTAAACCAGAATGTCGTCGATGAAGAACACGACGACTGATCCAGCTAAAGCTAAAACACCCGGTGGTCACTATCGAGTCCCCCGCTACACCGATTTGCCTAACTCTATGGATTACCTATACAGATCAAATAGAAAAGAGTGAGTTTATGTAAACTCAGTGTGTAACCCCATAGAGTTAAGCATGCATACACATACAGTAAAATAGAATCGGTCATATTAAGATTCGGGCCTAAGCCCATTACAGATACAAATACACAAATCAGAATCAGAATCCTACCCCATCCTCTACATACCATCTCCGATCATCCCTACACACCATGTGGGGTTTAAAACACCCACCCATCCCTACACACCATATTTTACCAATACGGAACATAACAGATATAATACAGCCATGCTACTAGATAATAGACGTAAATTGCCTTTTAGAAGACTTCCTCCGATATACATCATCCTAACCCTAATATCAGATACAAAAATATACAAGTATAGAAAAATAATCTGACATACGCTCATGCTTATGATCGTTTACAGATAGCAGATAATAGTACAAGTAGACATGCATCAGAATCCTAATCAGATCAAAATATCAAACATATAGTTTATATAGTTTAGGGTTTAATTAGCCCTTATCGACCCTACTGTAAGCCCACAGTCATTTGGGATGACCCGTGCAACCATAGGAAAAAATTTAGATAAATGGGGGCACACACCTATGTGGGCCCACAGGCCCGTGTAGCCTACACGCCCAAATTAGCCTTGCCCGTGTAGATCACACGGCCTGACCCAGATACCACATGTCTGTATGGCCCACACGCCCTATTTGGCTTAGCCCGTGTGGCTCACACGGCCACACTTTGGCCATCACACAGTCGTGTCTTACGCACGATCTGGCCTTCGTCGATCACACGCTCGTGTCGTAATACACGGCCTATCACACGGTTGTGTAGCGTCAACAGTGAGGTTTTTCGACTTTCGTCGAATATTATTTTTTTGCATTTCGGGTACACACCTGTTATCGATTTGATGCAAAACTACTCCTAAGCCTCCTGAAACCTAAAAACAATGTATCTAAATCCCCCATTTCAATATCACCTTCGAAAACTTAATGGAACTATACTACAACAAAAACTCACTACATCCAACAATGTATCCGTATACTTATCGGTAATGGAACAAAACCCTTAACGCTTAAATCGTTGCAGAAGAATCAACAGAATCTCAACATACCGCTAAACGAAGAACCAAACAACCCGTTTTAGAAGACTAACCATAAAATAAAAAGGTAATAGCAAAATAGTTACGTACCGAACGAACACAATCAAACGTTGAATAAAACGAAGGTAATTTTAGTAAATCAAAAAGAAGGAAAAGAGGCAAGGAAAAATCGACAGAGAAGAGGGAAAAACTGACATCAAATACTGAAAGAGTTTTGGGGAATTTGAAAAGAACAAAAACAAAATGAAAATTAACTAACAATTATCCCATATCCCTCAAATTACTCCCCTCTCTCTCACTAACACCCACTTCTCAAAATCCCAACTCAACCGAGACTCTTTAAGTCAACTGAGCAAAACTTAATACCCTCGCTCGTGCAGGGATTTGAACACAAGACCTCCAACGCACCAACTCTCTTACCACTCTGATGGCTGTCGATTCCACTAATATAAACCTACACCTAATTTGCAAATTAAAGCAATAAAAGGAGTAGGATCGATCCCACAGAGACTGGTTTACTGAAAATTGTTTATCCCTTGACCAGATTTATGTCTGGGCAGTTGTCGTGCCTGCGATGTTTGGGGGGATAAAATATGAAACCTGAAATAAACACAAAAAAAATGTAAAAAATAAAAGATAAAATAATAAAAAAAAAACAACGAAGTAATCTGAAGAAAAATCAATTAAACTTAGCTCAGCCTTAAGCAAGGGTTTTTTCGTCTTTGACATAATCCTCGAAATTAGGTGAACTCCTCTTTTCCGATAAGCTAGTTATAGCTACCAATGATGCCTCGGACACCAATTCTTCCTTGTGTAAATTAGTTATGGAACGTCCTATAACTAACCCTTACCGATCGAATAACCTACGAAACGTTCGTGATTTAGAACTCTGGCAGCTTTGCGTTCTAGAAGAGCCTAGCTCGAACCAATGCCCTCGAACGTTGGGACATTTAAATCCAATTACTACTTCCCTTGACAAAACCAAACAGTAATCCCCACTTGGCACGCCAATATGTTCACGGAAGACCAATTAGACAATCGATCCTTTCGGAATTCCAACTGTACGTCTAGCCACACTAACTCAAACGACGTCTTTTTGGACTTAGTGTTGTCTTGACTTTGTGAGTTGACGAAATCATACTCTTAATCCGGAGAAATAATAAATATCGAAAGTTGGGAGTTAAATAGCTCGGGTTCGTAACTCACGGGTTTTTTTACGGGGTTAACACCGGCTTAAAGCTGAAAGGGGTTTAGTGTGGCATGAATTTAATCATGCTTGAATTTTGTGGATTGTGATTTGGTCTTGTGGGAAGGATGATGGAATTTTGGAAAGGAAAGGGGACTTGGAGAGCAATTGAACCAATTTTGGAAAAGGAACAAAAATTGGAGACAAAACTACAAAATGCAACGTCAAATTGAAGAGAAAAGAAATGATATTCCAAATCCAAATTGGAAAAGGAAATACAAGAGAGAGAGAGAGTAATTCTATTCCTAATAGAAGAAGGAATACAAATTAAGAGATGATTTTCCTAAGAACTAAAAGCCCCTATTTATATTCATAGGGTTTACTAAAAATATGCTAAAGCTAAATTAATAAAATAAATAATAATAATAAATAATAAATAATAAAATAAAATATTATCTTCTATTTTTAGATTTTTACAAAGTCAAAATTGATGTTAAATCCTTGGCCTTCCCATCTTTATGATTTGGTCCCAACTCAACGATTTGTCTTTCAATTTGGTCCATTTTTGCTCGTTTTTGACCAATTGCATCCCTGACAATATTAAATCATAAAAAAACACCAATTAAGCAGGGATTAATTGAAAAATAAACCAATTTAGAGACAAGAATTATGTAAATTAATGTGTTTATCAAATCCCCCTACTTGGCTCATGCTTGCCCTCAAGCATGTTGTTCTTTCAAATATTAAATTTATTCTACAATTTATTAAAAATCGAGCATCTTTTCCGCATACATAATCAATGTAAACAACTGAAGCAAAAATAAATAAATACTCAAGATATAAAGTTTGACCAACAAGTGTCATAAAATAGAAATATGTGAACTAAATAATTTTATTGAATTGAGTTTGAATCCAATAAATTGCAAGGCATTATTTAATTAACTATGCATTAGAGAAATAAAATTATTGACGAGGTCAAACCTTTTTACGCGAACTAGGATGACAACCCAAGCACCCTATCCCAGTTATTCAGTTCAAACCGTCTTAAATTTATTTATTTATTATATATTATTTCTTTTTTTTTCCTTTTTTTTTTTGAAAGCTCAGTTAGCGGAATGTTTATAAGTTATCGACTTGTTACTCGAACCTTTTTATGCGAGATAAGATGACAACCTAAGCACTTTACCCCGGTTACTCAATCCGGTCACATTTTCGAAGCTTCACTCATAACTTGAACCTTAATTTATTCACTTATTTATTAAGGCACAAGCAAATATAATTTTCCAAACAAGTAATTTATAAAAAAAAAAATCTAGCTACATATATCAATTTTAAGACACAAGTGTTGACTAACCTATATACTTGAACATTTTAATTCAAACTTTGCCCAATTGTCCAAATTAAGTGAGTATGAGATTAAAGGCTCAATGTTTAAATAAATTGTCAAATGAACTTAAGCAAGATTTAACACATGCAAAAGAGCAAAAATCATGCATGTTTACCATCCATCCCTCCTACTTAATCAATGATTGTCCTCAAGCATAGATTATATGAAATAAAAGGCAGCAGCCCAAACAAAAAGAAAAAGTTAAGAGTACTCCCCATATATGTTAATGATGTAGTTGGTGTTAAGGGTAACGATTCTACAGGATGTCGAGGATTGTGGAGACTTGGGTTTCCATCGTTCTAAGTCGAGCCTCGATTCAGCTTAAACGGGCCTCTATAGTTGGAGTTTGTTCCTCTTGTTCTCGAGTAGCGAAATGTGGGCATTAGCGAAAAACCATATTCCCACCTGTAGTCCGTGTACCTGAAGGAACAAAATAACACGCAATAGGGGTGTCGGCAAGCAAACCCATAGAATCCAAACAATATTTATCTAGGCTGTCCATATGATATGCACATGTCAAAGAGGAGAAATCGATTTCAGAGGGAAAAAGTATAGAGGTTAAGTTCGTGATATACGACCCAAGTATTAAAGGACAATTACAACGCAAAACAGCATGAAATTTTTTTGCAAACCAATATCCTAAATTAACTTTATAACCGGAATACATGCACTACAAGAAAAATAATTCAGTTCTCGTTAAAACTGCGGATGAATCGTTTCGTCCCGAAAAACTAAATGCCAAAAATCGATGAATATATCTTAAAGCATGTTCATGCACCAATAAGTCTTTTGTGGTTTTCAGATTATAAAGTTGATTAGAATTGGTTAACACACGGTAGGCATCTTAAGCATTAAAGTCACTCGGAATGTCTAACAAAGCAGTATGATAGGAGTCGGATTGAATATTATCAGGGTCAATGAAACCCATGGCAATATTAAAATCAGATATCGACATTTGAAAGTCCTTTCCAAGCAGACAAAAATAGATATTGTTTTGCATTTCAATAGTCTGTAATGCACTAACATTGAAGCTAAATGTGGTGTAAAACTCATATATCAGCTCATAATATGCATCACAGGATATGTTTGCAAAAGAGCTCCAACCAATAACATCAAAATAAGTAGTCACAGTATCATGAATATTTAGCATATTAAGAGTGGTGAAATCAATTTGCTTACAGACCGGGAGTGTGCGTTGTCGAATGTCATCGTATTATGTGCGATGCTTTGGGGTAAAAAAATCTAAAAACCCTCGTAATCCTCCTTCGGTGGGAATGGTGTTAGCACGACCTCGTCCATTATGTTGGCTATTTCATGCTGGTCGAACATATGCGTCGGGTGAGGGGGTGGACTTGAAGTTTCAGAGCATCAGTACTACTGTCCGGCGGTGTCGTTGGTTCACGTGTCTATTGTCGATGAATTCGAGTGGTGGACGATCGTGTTTGGCATTGATTGACACATGCATTCGTGGTCGAAGGAGCCTCAACGTGGTCGTGAAATGTCTGAGCTTCGTTCGAGTTACCTGCATGATATGTCAGTAAAGGTAGATTAGATGGAGGGTTAAGGGTTAATCTCTCGGGACTATCGAGGCTACTGTCTGAATACTCTGGTTTGACCGGAGTCAAACGTTGCTGGCGTCGTGCTCTCGTTGGTGGGGCTGTTCGTCTAGGAGGCGGTGGAGGAAGTTTATCATCGTCGATATTGATGATAGGAGGAGCGGAGAATTGGTACCGACTCCGATTGAGTGAAACCGGGAAGTTTTCTACTGCTTAGTTTTGAGTTCGAACCATGGTCTCGGTCGTAGCGTCAAAAATAGGTGTTTTAGACGGTTTCGGCGGTGACGGGTTGCTGCGACGCACGGCGACAGTGACGGCATTTAGTGCGATTTTTGGCAGACTTTTTGATCGTTGGTGTCAGTTAATGTGGTGGTTGGGGGTTTTAGTGTTTCAAAGGGAGAGGATAAAATTAAAGAAAATGGGGGTTAGGAAAAAGGGAGCGGTGGTTTACGGTGGGAGGCTCTGTTTGACGAAGATACTGCGTCACAGGTGAGAGGTTACTGTTTGACGGTGGGAAGAGCGTTGGACGGTGGTGGCAAGAGGAAGAGAAAAAAAAAGAAAAAAATAGAGGTACGGCTTTGGGCGCGGTTCGTCGACGGTGGCACGGAGCAAAGTCGGCGAAGGCGTGGGGTGGGGTCGGCTAAGGGGTGCGATGGCGGTGGTCGGCGATGAGGAGTGCAACAGCGGCGGTTTGGGAGGAGTTGAAGGGTTGGGTTTTGTTGTTAGAGAAGATGAAGAAAATGGAGAAGAAATTGGGAAATTAGGGATTTTTGGGTGTTTTAATTTTCTTTTTATTTTTGTTTATTTTTTATTTGGGTTATTTTAGGTTGGGTGGGGTAATTGGGTTAGGTGTTGGTATTGGGTGTTATTGGTTTATTTAGGTAGGTTGATTTAATTGGGTTTAAGGGTGGTGGGTTGGTTGGTGGGTCTTGGGTTGATTTTGGGTTTGGGTTTATGTGGGTATTGGGTATGGTAAGTTAATTGGGTTGGTTAGGAATTTTATGGATGGGTGTTGGGTTTGAGTTTTGGTGGGTAATTGGGTTTTTAGGTTTTGGGAATTTTGGTATGTGGGTAAATGGGTTTGGGTAGGAATTTTAGTGGATGTTGGTTTTTTTTTTTTACTATCACCAAATTAGTAAGTCGTGCCCACGCCACCTTCATTACTCGTCTTTTGAAAATTAATGACTCCCATAGTGTTCCTGAAAACATCAAATTGACTAAGTTAAATAAGAATTAATTTATTTATTTACATCCTAATTTACTTAAACTAAAAATTATATAAATGAAAATAAATGAAAATAAATTTAGGTTGCCTCCCAAAAAGCGCTTTTGTTTAATGTCGTTAGCTCGACGACCTGTTATTCAAACTTTTGGCTCATCGAGAACAATCTTTTCAACTGACTGTGTTTGAAAATTCTCGAAAAAGGGTTTTAGTCGTTGACCATTCACTGTAAAGCGCTTTCGTGTCTTTTCACTTTAAATTTCCACTGCACCATTTGAAAATAAATTAGTAATAATAAACGGTCCTATCCATTTGGATCGAAGCTTACCAGCGAAGATTTTTAAGGTGGAATCGTATAGGAGAACTTTTTGTCCTATTGAGAACTGCTTCCTAGTGATGAACTTGTCATGAAATGCCTTCGTCTTTCTTTATAAACTCGAGCATTTTCATACGCATCGTTCCTGATTTCCTCTAGTTCCTAGATATCTAATTTTCGGGATTTTCCCGCGAATTCCACTTCCATATTACACTGCATAACTGCCCAAAAAGCCTTGTGCTCTAACTCGACCGGAAGATGGCACGGTTTACCAAAAACGATTCGGAAAGGTGACATGCCTATTGGTCTCTTGTAAGCTGTCCTATAAGCCCAAAGTGCGTCATTCAGTCTTAAACTCGAATCCTTCTTGTTAGGTTTAACCGTCTTTTCCAGAATAGACTTGATCTCTCGATTTGACACTTCGGCTTGCCCGTTTGTTTGTGGATGGTAAGTAGTGGCAATTCGTTGAGTCACTCTATATTTCTCCATAAGTGCACTTACGAGCTTATTGCAAAAATGAGTCCCTCTATCACTGATTAATGCTCGTGGAGTGCCATACCTGGAAAAAATAAAACTTTTAAGAAAGTCAACTACGGTCTTAGCATTATCATTACCAGTGGCCTTCGCCTCTATCCACTTAAAGACATAATCAACAGCTAAGAGTATATAAAAATTACCGAAAGAAGAAATAAAGGGACCCATAAAGTCGATGCCCCACATATCGAAAATTTCATAAATATGAATAGGAGTAAGAGGCATCTCATTTCGACGACTAAGGTTGCCAACTCTTTGGCATTTTTCACAAGTTTTGCAGAATAAAGAGGCATCACGAAATATGTTTGACCAAAATAATCCACATTCGAGAATTTTGTGTGCGGTGCGTTTAGGTCCAAAGTGTCCTCCGTATGCATAAGAATGACAAAAAGTTAAGATAGACTGTACCTCTGTTTCTGCTACACACTTTCGTATTACCTGATCCGAGCAATGATTCCAATGGTAAGGATCGTCCCAAATGTAATATCGCGCATCCTTTCTTATCTTATCTTTTTTTGACCTTGGTAAATCTGAAGGAACAGTACCTATGATGAGGTAATTTACTATGTCTGCATACCAAGGATGAACTACATTTTCTGAAAACAGGTTTTCATCTGGGAAGTTGTGCTTCAATGGTGTGTCGTCTACTGGAATCGGTAATCGACTCAGATTTTAACATCCCGAAATAGGGCCTAAACGGAACAGTGGTTGCGAAACCACAAATTCGAGGTAGAATGTAACGGCCTAATTTTCAGTGGTGTCAAAAATGGTGATTTGAGATCACTAAATCAGACAAATAAGATTGAACAAGATAGTAACTTAATATTTATGAGTCAAGTAAGAATTTAGAAGAATTTGTAAAATGGTGAAATTAGTGAATTAAAATAATTTATTAGGTCAGACGGGTCAAAAACGAGGTATCGAGACCTCGAATTTGAAAATCGAGCTATAAATATTTTTATAAATATTTATGAAGTGTCATTGAGTTAGTATTAAAGTTTCGTTAGAAAATTTTGATGTTTGGATAGCTAATTAATTAAAAGGACTAAATCGAAAATAGCTCAAAATTTGTTAAATTGTGAGTAAATAGCTTAAGTATTTAAAAGATGGATTTAAAGAGCAATTAGACCCAAAGGTTAATGGCTGGATGGTTTGGGTATGAAATAAGTAAGAAAACAATGTGAACAAGGGACAAAATTGGAATTAGCATAAAAGTTAATAGTTAAAAAAATGATGTAATTGAAAATCTAGACATTTCTTCATCTTTCTCAGCCAGAAATGCCGTAGCAGGTCTCCTATGCTGGTTTTTTCATATTTTTGCACCATGTAAGTTCAATTTTTACTATTTCTTAGTAATTTTTATGTTTTTGTGACTTTTACAATTAGGTCCAATCATCTAATTCATTAGTTTTTGATTTGGTGGGTGAAATTGGAAGTTACCCTGGCTGAGTAAGGGTATTTTATGTTGAATTATTATGAAATTGAAGTTCTAATTTCATATTAAGGTTGTTTTATTAAGTCATTTTGATAGAAAATGATATTTAGGACCTAATTGTGAGCAAAATTGTGAATTAGATGTTGGTGTTGAAATTCAGAATATCAAAGGCTGTGAAATAGTTTATAATGATAAAATAAAAGTGTTAATTTAGAAAAATTAGTTCAATTGATGGGTGAATTGAGCAGGACTAAATTGTAAAAGCTGTAAATTTTGGGGTAAAAGTGCAATTTCAAATTTTGAACAGCATAAATTGTGAAGTGAAATAGAAATCAAATAAATGCTAATGAGTAGAAATATTTTATATTATAGATCAAGAATCCAAAGAAGAACGAGGAAAAGAAAAAGTAAAGGACTAAATTGTAAGGTTTGGTCACATTTTGTATCAAGGTAAGTTTACAGTAAATAAATGTAATATTCTTTTATTTTACATTATTATTGTCAATTTCCAGCATTTATATATTTATGTTATGAAAATATTTAAAGTCGAATTTAAGGTGAAGTGACAGAGGAAAAGTGTTAGAAAGCCCGGTTGAACCCTAGGAATGTTAGGATATTAGGGTTGACAGACGAATCTAATGAGCCATGTAAGTCCATATTAGAAATATGGCTTTGGAGACAGGATTGAGCCATGTAAGTCCATATTATATATGGCATTGGAGACAGAATAATTCATGTAAGTCCATGTCAAAGACATGGCATTGGCGATATTGATAGACAGAACGACCCTAGTATCCTTAGTATTCGAGTGGTTCAACAGTCGGGATACGAGTTAAATTACAGTGAATTAACAGCAAAGGAAAAGTAGATTATACTTATGAAAAGGAAAGGTCGTAAGAAAGAAGGTAAGGGAATAAAGAAGAAGATAGAAATTGAGAAGTAAAGAAATTTATGATGTTAGATGATATTATGCATAATTATCCATTATGTTGAATGTTGTGATTTATTTGCTTGTAAGCTTACTAAGCCTAGTGCTTAATCTCTTTATTTTCTTCTTCTTATAGTACTTATCTAGTCACTCGGGATCGAAGGAAATGTCGGAGGCCGATCACACTATCAAAGAAATAACTCGGTATAACTAGACGTTTTGTTTTGGGTATGGCATGTATAGAAACTTAGCTACTTTTGGTATAATATGAATAATGAATGATGTGTAAATACTTTCTAGTGATTAGCTAAGAAAATAGCTGATGATATACATGTTTATTAATATGTATGATTGAATGATGATTATCACATGAAAATTATGAAAAATGTGAAAGTAACCTAAAAACAGATTTAAGTAACAGAAATGATGTAACTTTGAAAATCACTAAAAATTGTAGAAACATAGTTTGAAGATGAATAATATATGAAATTAAAGCTTATTATGTATATTTTCTTATGGAATAAGCAAAATAGGTAAAAGTATTATATTTTATGATATATCTGAGTTTTAGTGAAATAGGGTCAGAGCGATTTCTGGATCCCCTGTTTCAACTTTGGAAATTCACCATAAATTGTAAAAAACTAATTAGAAGGTATAATTTATATGGTTATAATGCTTGTTGAATCTAGTTTTGATAGAAACAAACGAATTAGTCATATGAATTTTGTACAGGAAGAAAAATGGTTCGTAGTAAGAAGAGGTCAGTGCAGTCGAGTTTTGAAACAGTGGAAACTTTAACTAATAAACTGTACTAATTGGCTGAGTCAAAAATTCTAGAAAAAAATTAGTAGATATATATATGAGTCTAGTTTCATGAAAAATTTACGGATCTTAATTTCGAGTTTTGAAACTCGATAAATGAATTTTTAAGTAACCATGACGCAGAAAAATAGTTTATTCCGAAAATTAAAATAAGTGATTTAGAGTTGTTTAAAAGGTAACATAAGTTTAGTAACACCTCAAGCTTGACTCCGGTGATGGTTTCAGCGTGGGGAGTTACATTTATTGGTATCGAGCAGGTTTAGTCGGTTCTCGGAACAGCTAGTGTGAGAAAAGTCTAGCTATACATGCCATACTTATATTTTGATAGAGTGACGACTCGGCGATTTTTAAATATTTTGTTTTATTGTAATGGATCCCGAGTGAGCTGGTGATGATGATGTAGAAAGTAATGCGCCTGCTCCGTAGAAGGGTAGCGCCATCGAGAATAGGCCATGAATAGCTTAATCGGGAGGAGTGACTCGAGAAGCTCTCTTCCAAGCTTTGAATGATTTGTTTGCCGAGTTCGTTCGATGCGAATCCGGTAGTTAGACCTCCACCCCTCATGATTCTCGGGCTACCCATGTAGCTCAAGCTCCCCAATCACGAATGCAAAGGATAAGAGAAAAGCCACCAGTTGATAGAATCAGAAACAAGGCGAAGAGTTCCGAGCAACAAAAGATGATGATGCGAAAAGAGCGAAATTTTGGTTAGAAAATACTATCGAGTCTTTGATGAGTTATCTTGTACACCCAAGGAATGTATGGAATGTGTAGTATCACTTCTTAGAGACTCAACCTACTCTGGTGGAAGACACTTGTATCGGTTGTACCAAAGGAGAGGGTCACTTGGGATTTCTTTCGGGAGGAATTTCGTAAAAAGTACATCATCGAGGTTTATTGACCAGAAGAGAAAGGAATTCCTGGAATTGAAACAAGGTAATATGACGGATCGATGAGATTCTGCTTAAATTATCGGCAACTTAACAAGGTAACAGTAAAGAACAAGTATCCATTGCCTAGAATTGATGATCTATTTGATCAATTGAAGGGAGCTACTGTGTTTTTCAAGATAGATTTGAGATCCGGATATTATCAGTTGTGAGTTAAAGAGTCAGATGTCTTGAAGACTGCTTTCCGGACTAGGTATGGTCATTATGAGTTCCTTGTGATGCCATTTGACTTGACTAATGCTCCTGCCATTTTCATGGACTTAATGAACCGAATTTTCAGACCGTACTTGGATAAGTTTGTAGTTTTGTTTATTGATGATATCTTGATTTATTCTCATGATGAGACTGAGCATGTAGAGCATTTGAGAATAGTTTGACAGATTCTGAAAGATAATCAGTTGTATGTCAAGTTCAATAAAAGTGAGTTCTGGTTACGAGAAGTTGGTTTTCTTGGACATATTGTTTCAGGTGAAGGTATTAAGGTTGATCTGAGCAAGATTTCAGCCATTGTTGATTGGAAGCCTCCTAGAAATGTATCAAAAGTTAGAAGTTTTCTTGGTCTTGCCGGATATTATAGGCGATTTGTAGAGGGATTTTCCATGATAGCTACCCCGCTGACAAGATTGCTGCGAAAGGATGTCAAGTTTGAATGGATGAGAAGTGTCAACGAGTTTTGACAAGCTAAAAGCATTGTTGACTAAAGCTCTGTTTTAGTGCAACTAGAACCGTAAGGAGTTTGTGATTTATGATGATGCGTCCATGAATGGACTTGGTTGTGTACTTATGCGAGAAGGAAGGTAATTGCTTATGCCTCTAGACAACTAAAGCCACATGAGAAGAACTATCGACACATGATTTAGAGCTAGCTGCCATTGTTTTTGCAATCAAGATTTGGAGACATCATTTGTATGCGGTGAGAAGTGCCACATATTCACCGATCACAAAATTTTGAAATATTTGATGACTCAAAAAGATTTGAATTTGAGGCAAAGAAGATGGTTAGAGTTGATTAAAGATTATGAGCTAGTGATGGATTATCACCCAGGTAAGGCAAACGTTGTTGCTGATGCTTTGAGTAGGAAATCTTTATTTGCATTAAGAGCTTTGAACACTAGTCTAGCCTTATCAGATGATGGTTTTATCTTAGCTGAGTTGAGAGCTAAACCGATGTTTCTTGAAGAAATTTGTGAAGCTCAAAAAAAAAATGACAATGAGTTGTTAACCAAAAGAGATCAGTGCGAGTCAGATGTAGAGTCAGATTTTCAGATCAGTTCTGACGGTTGTTTGATGTTCCGAGACAGGTATGCATACCAAGAATGATGAGCTTATTCGAAAGATTTTGAGGAAGCACATAGTAGTTCTTTGTCTATTCATCCGGTAGTATAAAGATGTATAATGATTTAAAAAAAAATGTCTTGGTGGGTAGGAATGAAAAGGACATTTGAGTTTGTTTTAGATGTTTGATCTGGCGGCCAGTAAAGGCGAACATCGGTACCTTCGTGTTTATTGCGGCTGTGCTAGTCCCCGAGTGGAAATGGGATCGAGTTACTATAGATTTTGTGACAGGATTGCCGTTTACACCGAGAAAGAAAGATGCATATAGGTTGTGATTGATAAGTTAACGAAGTCACTCATTTTATCCCGGTTCAGTATGGATTATTCACTTGACAAGTTGGCCGAGTTGTATATGTCGAGATAGTCAAACTACACAGGTACCATTATCGATCATTTTAGACAGAGATCCAAGATTTACTTCACGGTTTTGGAAGAAATTACGAAGGCTTTGGGCACAAAGTTGAGTTTTAGTCTGACTTTCCACCCTCAAACCGACGGTCGGTCGAGAGAGTTATTCAGTACTTGAAGATATGCTTAGATGTTGTGTCTTTGAATTTCAAGGCGCTTGGGAAAAATATTTACCATTAGTAGAGTTTGCCTACAATAATAGTTATCGATCGAGTTTGAAGATGGCACCTTATGAAGCTTTGTATGGATGTAAATGTCGCACACCTTTATATTGGATGAGCTTAAAGAAAGCCGGATTCTGAGGTTGATCTAGTTAAAAAATGAAGAAGAAAAGTGAAAGTTATCGAAATTGTTTAAAAGCGACTTGACGAGGTGAAGTCATATGCGATTTAAAAGAAAAGAGATCGAATATCAAGTTGGTGACAAAGTTTTTTTGAAAGTATCCCGTGGAAGAAAGTTCTCGATTTGGCAAGAAAGGCAAACTAAGTCCATGTTTTATTGGACCGTTTGAAGTGATTGAGAGAGTCGGACCATTAGCATATTGGTTAGCTTTCCGATTGAGTTAGAGAAGATTCAAAATGTATTTCATGTGTCTATGCTACGTCATTATCATTCAGATCCGTCACATGTGATTTCTTAGACAAAGGTTGAGATTCAACCAGACATGACTTACTGTGAAGAACCCAGTAAAGATTCTAGCTCGAGAGGTAAAGCAATCAAGGAACAAAAGTATTGCACTTGTGAAAATACTATGGAATAGACATGGGGTAGACGAGGCTACATGGGAACTGAAGAGGCTATACAAAAATAGTACCAAAATCTCTTCACAGTAAGATTTTGGACGAAAATCCCTAAAGGGGAGAAATGTAACATCCCGAAATAGGGCCTAAACGGAACAAAGGTTGCGAAACCACAAATTCGAGGTAGAATGTAACGGCCTAATTTTCATGGTGTCAAAAATGGTGATTTGAGATCACTAAATCAGACAAATAAGATTGAACAAGATAGTAACTTAATATTTATGAGTCAAGTAAGAATTTAGAAGAATTTGTGAAATGGTGAAATTAGTGAATTAAAATAATTTATTAGGTCGACGGGTCAAAAAGCGAGGTATCGAGACCTCGAATTTGAAAATCGAGCTATAAATATTTTTATAAATATTTATGAAGTGTCATTGAGTTAGTATTAAAGTTTCGTTAGAAAATTTTGATGTTTGGATAGCTAATTAATTAAAAGGACTAAATCGAAAATAGCTCAAAATTTGTTAAATTGTGAGTAAATAGCTTAAGTATTTAAAAGATGGATTTAAAGAGCAATTAGACCCAAAGGTTAATGGCTGGACGGTTTGGGTATGAAATAAGCAAGAAAACAATGTGAACAAGGGACAAAATTGGAATTAGCATAAAAGTTAATAGTTAAAAAATGATGTAATCGAAAATCTAGACATTTCTTCATCTTTCTCAGCCGAAATGCCGTAGCAGGTCTCCTATGCTGGTTTTTCATATTTTGCACCATGTAAGTTCAATTTTACTATTTCTTAGTAATTTTATGTTTTTGTGACTTTTACAATTAGGTCCAATCATCTAATTCATTAGTTTTTGATTTTGTGGGTGAAATTGGAAGTTACCCTGGCTGATTAAGGGTAGTTTATGATGAATTATTATGAAATTGAAGTTCTAATTTCATATTAAGGTTGTTTTATTAAGTCATTTTGATAGAAAATGGCATTTAGGACCTAATTGTGAGCAAAATTGTGAATTAGATGTTGGTGTTGAAATTCAGAATATCAAAGGCTGTGAAATAGTTTATAATGATAAAATAAAAGTGTTAATTTAGAAAAAATTAGTTCAATTGATGGGTGAATTGAGTAGGGACTAAATTGTAAAAATTGTAAATTTTGGGGTAAAAGTGCAATTTCGAATTTTGAACAGCATAAATTGTGAAGTGAAATAGAAATCAAATAAATGCTAATGAGTAGAAATATTTTATATTATAGATCAAGAATCCAAAGAAGAACGAGGAAAAGAAAAAGTAAAGGACTAAATTGTAAGGTTTGGTCACATTTTGTATCAAGGTAAGTTTACAGTAAATAAATGCAATATTCTTTTATTTTACATTATTATTGTCAATTTCCAGCATTTATATATTTATGTTATGAAAATATTTAAAGTCGAATTTAAGGTGAAGTGACAGAGGAAAAGTGTTAGAAAGCCCCGGTTGAACCATAGGAATGTTAGGATATTAGGGTTGACAGATGAACGAAATGAGCCATGTAAGTCCATATTAGAAATATGGCTTTGGAGACAGATTGAGCCATGTAAGTCCATATTATATATGGCATTGGAGACAGAATAATTCATGTAAGTCCATGTCAAAGACATGGCATTGGCGAGATATTGATAGACAGAACGACCCTAGTATCCTTAGTATTCCGAGTGGTTCAACGGGTCAGGATACGAGTTAAATTACAGTGAATTAACAGCAAAGGAAAAGTAGATTATACTTATGAAAAGGAAAGGTCGTAAGAAAGAAGGTAAGGGAATAAAGAAGAAGATAGAAATTGAGAAGTAAAGAAATTTATGATGTTAGATGATATTATGCATAATTATCCATTATGTTGAATGTTGTGATTTATTTGCTTGTAAGCTTACTAAGCCTAGTGCTTAATCTCTTTATTTTCTTCTTCTTATAGTACTTATCTAGTCACTCGGGATCGAAGGAAATGTCGGAGGCCGATCACACTATCAAAGAAATAACTCGGTATAACTAGACGTTTTGTTTTGGGTATGGCATGTATAGAAACTTAGCTACTTTTGGTATAATATGAATAATGAATGATGTGTAAATACTTTCTAGTGATTAGCTAAGAAAATAGCTGATGATATACATGTTTATTAATATGTATGATTGAATGATGATTATCACATGAAAATTATGAAAATGTGAAAGTAACCTAAAAACAGATTCAAGTAACAGAAATAATGTAACTTTGAAAAATCACTAAAATTGTAGAAACATAGTTTGAAGATGAATAATATATGAAATTAAAGCTTATTATGTATATTTTCTTATGGAATAAGTAAAACAGGTAAAAGTATTATATTTTATGATATATCTGAGTTTTAGTGAAACAGGGTCAGAGCGATTTCTGGATCCCCTGTTTCAACTTTGGAAATTCACCATAAATTGTACAAAACTAATTAGAAGGTATAATTTATATGGTTAGAATTCTTGTTGAATCTAGTTTTGATAGAAACAAACTAATTAGTCATATGAATTTTGTACAGGAAGAAAAATGGTTCGTAGTAAGAAGAGGTCAGTGCAGTCGAGTTTTGAAACAGGGGAAACTTTAACTAATAAACTGTACTAATTGGCTGAGTCAAAAATTCTAGAAAAAAATTAGTAGATATATATATGAGTCTAGTTTTATGAAAAATTTACGGATCTTAATTTCGAGTTTTGAAACTCGAGAAATGAATTTTTAAGTAACCATGACGCAGAAAAATAGTTTATTCCGAAAATTAAAATAAGTGATTTAGAGTTGTTTAAAAGGTAAGATAAGTTTAGTAACACCTCAAGCTTGACTCCGGTGATGGTTTCGGGCGTGGGGGCGTTACAAAGATGGTCAGCTACTAGGTTTTCGCTTCACTTTTTATCCTAGATTTCAAAATCGAACTCTTGTAGGAGTAGAATCCACCTGATCAGTCATGGTTTTGCTTCCTTCTTCCCTATTAAATATTTCAAAGCTGTATGATCAGAAAAGATAATTACCTTAGTTCCCAATAGGTAAGATCTAAATTTATCTAAAGCAAACACAACAGCTAATAATTCTTTCTCGGTGGTTGTGTAATTGCTTTGGGCAGCATCCAAAGTCTTCGAAGCATAGTAGATAACATGAGGCTCTTTCCCTATTCTTTGGCCAAGAACAGCTCCCACACTTTGGTCACTCGCATCACACATGATTTCGAATGGGAAGTTCCAATTTGGTGGCTGCACTATGGGAGCGGAGACCAATTTCTGCTTCCGCACATCAAATGCGTCTTTACAATCTGGTCAAATTCAAATTCTTTATCCTTTTGTAATAGACTGTAAAGTGGTCGCGCGACTTTCGAGAAATCTTTCATGAATCGTCTGTAAAATCCTGCATGACCAAGAAACGAACAAACTTTTCTCACTGATGAGGGGTAAGGTAACGAGTTAATAATATCCGTTTTTGCCTTATCGACCTCAATTCCTTTCGAGGAAACAATATGACCCAAAATTAATCATTTATCATCCATGAAATGGTATTTCTCATAATTTAAAACAAGATTAAATTCTAGGCATCTTTGTAATATTTTAGCAAGATTATTGAGACATTCGTTAAAAGACCGTATACCGTGAAGTCATCCATAAAGACTTCAATGATTTTCTCGACGTAATCGGAGAATATGCTCACCATGCATCTTTGGAAGGTGGCCGGAGCATTGCAGAGTCCAAATAACATCTGTCTATATACAAATGTTCCGAAGGGACACGTGAAAGTAATTTTGTCTTGATCTTCCGGAGCCACTGGAATCTGGAAAAATCCTGAGTACCCATCGAGACAACAATAATGGGACTTACCGGCTAATCGCTCGAGCATTTGATCAATGAAGGGGAGTGGAAAATGGTCTTTTCAGGTAGCTGCATTCAACTTTCTATAATCGATGCAAACCCTCCATCCATTCTGGACTCGTGTAGGGACCAGCTCACCTAACGGGTTTTTCACCACTGTCACGCTAGTTTTCTTGGGCACGACATGAACCGAGCTAACCCAATCACTGTCAGAAATTGGGTATATCATTTTAGCATCTAACAATTTCTGGACCTCCTTCTTTACTACCTCCATCATGGGTGGATTGAGGTGCCTTTGAGCATCTCTCTTTGGTTTCGTGTTGCTTTCGATGGAAATTTTATGCATATAAGTGGATGGACTTAGCCCTTTTATGTTGGCTATCGTCCAACCAATAGCTTCCTTATAATCTCTCAAAACTCAAACTAGACTTTCCTCCTCGTTTTTGGTTAACTTGTTTGACACTATCACCGGTAAGGTGTCTTTCTCTCCCAAAAAGACGTACTTAAGGTGGGCCAGTAATGCTTTAAGCTCCAAGGTCGATGGATGCAAAACCAAGGGCAACATTTTAGTTTAGGAAGGTAATAGTTCAAATTGGTTACCTCGGTTTGTCAACAAAGGTCGCGTATCCAAGTGATTGACAACTTCTTGCAACGGATCTTCAATGACTGCGAATTCTTCGAGATGATGTAAAACATCCATGTCAATGTTTCTGTAAAGGACAGTTTTCAACTCATCAAAGTCATGATATTCGAAATAAGATTGAGTTAAACAATCTAAAATATCGATGCTAGAAATATTTAATAGCGAGTTAGGATGTCCCATGGCCTCGTAAACATTGAATTTCACGATTTCGCCATCAAACTCCATGGTCAGTGTCCCACTTCGAACATCTATTTTTACGCTTGCGGTACTTAGGAACGGCCTTCCAAGCAAAATGTCAGACGAATTAGTTGAATTATCATCTTCCATATTAATAATGTAGAAATCTGCGGGGAAAACTAATTCGTTAACTTTAACAAGGACGTCTTCAAGCATCCCTTCGGGATAGACGACTGACCTGTCCGCCAACTAGATTATTACTCCTGTCTCTTTTAAAGGAATCGTGTTAATCAGCTTATAAATAGAATAAGACATAACATTAATGGAAGCCTCTAAATCACACATGGCTCTCTTAATGCCTATATTACCTATCTCATAGGAAATAGCAAACATACCTTGGTCCTTGTATTTGGGAGGAACTTTCTTTTGCAGTACTGTTGAGACATTTTCTCCTACATTTACTCTTTCGTTACCTATTAACCTTCTCTTGCTAGTACACAATTCCTTGAGGAATTTTGCATAACAAGGGATTTGTTTGATAGCGTCGAGTAAAGGGATATTTACCTCCACCTTCCTGAATGTCTTGAGGATTTCTTTTTCCTCTTTCTCTTTCTTATCCCTTGCTAGCCTCCTTGGAAAAGGAGGTGGCATCACAACTGGTCTCTGAATTTCTGATTCTGGCCTAGCTGTTGGATCAGAAATCTGCTTTTCTCGTTCCTTGTCTTGCCCATGACTTTTGGCTGGAATTATTTCCAGAACCTTCCCGTTACGCAGAGTTATTGCACTGGCATTCTGCCGAGGGTTCGGCTTTGTCTGGGAAGGTAATTTTCCTTAAGAATCTAAGCGGTTAACTACCATCGAAAGTTTACTAGCTTGATTAGTTAACTCTTGTATTGATGCGTCTGTCCTCTGTTGATATTTTGCAGCATCGGCGGCAAGTCTTTCCAAAACAGCTTCTAAAGATGTATTCGACTTGTGTTGTTGTTGTGGTGGTTGTAGAGGTCTCGGTTGGTAAGATGGATTATATCAGGGATTAACTCTGTAATTCAGGTTGGGATGATCCTTTCACCCGGGATTGTAGGTGTTGGAGAAAGGATCATAGCATCTTTGCGGAGGTCTCTAAAAACTTCCGACAGTATCAACATGTGCCGTTGAATTGTCATTAAGGATTGGGCACAAATCCGTCGGGTGTTCAGATGTAGTACAAATTCCACATAGTTGGGTCAGACTCTTCTTTTCTGTAAGCAAAGATTGAATAACATTCGTAAGCTTATCCAATTTATCTTCTAAAGATGAAACGTTTACCCCATTAACCCGTGTTGGTTCCGAATTCGGCCGATACTGTTGAGAATTTGCCTCCATGGTGGATATTAGTTCTCTTGCCATTTGAGGGGTCATATTGACAAGCGCTCTTCCACTAGCAGCGTCAATCATCTTTATTTCTATAGGGAGCAAACCCTCGTAGAAATATTGAAGAAGTGATTGTTCGGTCAACCCATGTTGAGGATAACTTGCACACAGTTTTTTGTATCGCTCCCAATAGTCGTAGAGCGATTCACTTTCCATTTGGCGAATTTCCACTATGTCCCTCCTAAGCTCAGCTGCTCATGACGCTGGGAAGAATCTGTCAAGAAATACATGAGATAAGTCATCCCAAGTTGTGATAGAATCGATGGGTAAGTAAAATAACCATTCTTTTGCTATATCAACTAAAGAAAAAAGAAAGGCCTGAAGTTTGATTTCATCTTCGGGTACTCCCTGGGGTTTCATGCTTGAGCAGACCATGTGGAATTCTCTCAAGTGAGTATGTGGATTTTCGTTCTTCAAGCCTCAAAAAGTGGGCAAAAGGTGAATCAATCCCGACTTTAATTCGAATGGGGTTCCTCCGGTTGGATAGTTAATGCATAACGGTGTTTGCTCGTTGGGAGCAGCGGCTAGTTGACGAATGGTTCGGTTTTCCATCCTTTCTAGTTCACCGAGGTTACCTTTTGTTTCAAAGAGTGGTTCGGTCTCAGGTTCAACCTCTTCGACTCGTTTCCCACGTCGAATTACCTCTGCACGAATTACTTCGCTCAACTTTTCAACGTCAGATTCTAGGATCCCTTGTCCTAGCTCAACTCCTGCTTTACTTGCACGTTTAAGAGCTTCTGTCTCTTTTCATATTGCTCGTGCTGATCTCTCGATCTCTGGGTCGTATTTGAGATCTCCTGATGAAGATCTGGTCATGAAGACGATTTAAACAATTGTAAGTGTTGCCAGTCCCTGGCAACGGCGCCAAAACTGATGGCTGTCGATTCCACCAATATAAACCTACACCTAATTTGCAAATTAAAGCAGTATAGGGAGTAAGGTCGATCCCACAGAGACTGGTTTACTGAAAATTGTTTATCTCTTGACCAGATTTATGTCTGGGTAGTTGTCGTGCCCGCGATGTTTGGGGGGATAAAATATGAAACCTGAAATAAACACAAAAAAAAGAGTAAAAAGTAAAAGATGAAATAATAAAAAAAAAACAACGAAGTAATCTGAAGAAAAATCAATTAAACTTAGCTCAGCCTTAAGCACAGGTTTTTTCGTCTTTGACCAGATCCTCAAAATTAGATGAACTCCTCTTTTCTGATAAGCTAGTTATAGCTACCAAGGACGCCTCGGAAACCAACTCTTCCTTGCGTAAATTAGTTATGGAACGTCCTATAACTAACCCTTACCGATCGAATAACATACAAAACGTTCGTGATTTAGAACTCTGGTAGTTTTGCGTTCTAGAAGAGCCTAGCTCGAACCAATGCCCTCGAACGTTGGGACATTTAAATCTAGTTACTACTTCCCTTGACAGAACCAAATAGTAATCCCCACTTGGCACGCCAATGTGTTCACGGAAGACCAATTAGACAATCAATCCTTTCGGAATTCCAACTGTACGTCTAGCCACACTAACTCAAACGATGTCTTTTTGGACTTAGTGTTGTCTTGACTTTGTGAGTTGACGAAATCATACTCTTAATCCGGAGAAATAATAAATATCAAAAGTTGGGAGTTAAATAGCTCGGGTTCGTAACTCACGGGTTTTTTGACGGGGTTAACACCGGCTTAAAGTTGAAAGGGGTTTTGTGTGGCATGAATTTAATCATGCTTGAAGGTTGTGGATTGTGATTTGGTCTTGTGTGAAGGATGATGGAATTTTGGAAAAGAAAGGGGACTTGGAGAGGAATTGAACCAATTTTGGAAAAGGAACAAAAATTGGAGACAAAACTACAAAATGCAACGTCAAATTGAAGAGAAAAGAAATGATATTCCAACTCCAAATTGGAAAAGGGAATACAAGAGAGAGAGAGTAATTCTATTCCTAATAGAAGAAGGAATACAAATTAAGAGATGATTTTCCTAAGAACTAAAAGCCCCTATTTATATTCATAGGATTTACTAAAAATAAGCTAAAGCTAAATTAATAAAATAAATAATAAAAATAAAAATAAATAATAAAACTAAATAAAATAAAATAATATCTTCTATTTTTAGATTTTTACAAAGTCAAAATTGATGTTAAATCCTTGGCCTTCCCATCTTTATAATTTAGTCCCAACTCAACGATTTGTCTTTCAATTTGGTCTATTTTTGCTCGTTTTTTACCAATTGCATCCCTGACAAGATTAAATCATAAAAAAACACCAATTAAGCAGGGATTAATTCAAAAATAAACCAATTTAGACACAAGAATTATGTAAATTAATGTGTTTATCACACTCGAACCAACAGGCTCACTCTGATATGAATTTACAGGCAATTAAATATAAATCCACCGAACAACGATAGGGCTTAATTCCAAAAATAATAAAATTTGTCAAGGTTAAGTCTTGAACCCAAGACCTCACACACACCTAGAACATTTAACCACTGAGGTAGATACAAATTTGTGTCAGATTATTACAGAAACAGAAATATATTATTTGGGGCATTACAAATATTGTATAGATTTTAAGTCCCTTAAGACTCTCATATTGTAGATAGGCACTAATCTCAGCCATTGATGTAATTTAATTTATACTGTTGGATCTAGGGGAGCTCAATTATAAATAGAGGTCTTCCCCCTCATTTGTAATCACATCATGCATTGTATTTCATTCAAAGTTATTGGATATATTTGAAAGTATTTATTCAAACACTTGGTAAGATATGATTTTCTTGTGGCTTTTCTGTTCAATTTAAGCTCCTTAGTCTTTTGAGTTTGCTTTCGCTTTATTCCAATACCTTAGAGAATTTCCTTTGAAAAATCTTATTTTTGAGAGATAAGCTGACTTAGGTGGATTTGAAGCAAAGGAATTGCCTAAGGTTGCGTGGATTGCCAAACTAAAGTTCTAGCCCCATGATAGTAAGAGGTAGATTGCATTTTACCCTCTCTACTTAAAAAATGGGCAAATTAACCCATGTATGTTAAAAAAAGTGCAAATTGGACATTTCATTGAAAATTCTATCCATATATGTTGTTAATTGATGATTTGGCTTTCTTCAATTTTTTTTATATAAGTGGCCTGGAAATATATGATTAGTAGGATTAGGTAAAAGTACTATGGAGGTCCTTGTATTAGGAGTTGGGTTGCAGTTTACCCCTTCTACTCAAAAAATGGGCAAATTTGTCCTTATACGTCAGATCAAATAGCAAACTGGTCTTTATCTTAAAAGTTCCAGCTTAAATATTGATATAGCTGATGAAGTAACCAGACACTAATATGTGATATGTCATGTTCACCTCATGCTAATGTGACAATATCTTAAAATATAAAAAAATATAAAAAATGCAATTATTTAAAACCACATTTAGAATGAATATGTACAAATGTTTATCTTGATTTATTTCATCCTGGACATGGTTTTTCAAAAATTATAAAAACTATAGAATATTTAAATATTATTAAGAATTATAAAAATTCCAAAATTATTAAAATTAACAAATTATTAAAAAGAGTCTAGAATGATCTTGGAGAATAGTTGTCCAAGCTCAAATGAACTTAGAGAATCATTTGTCTAGATTCACTCTAAAGTGGTTTCTTAAATAATTATAGTTAAAATGGTTTAAATTATTGAGAATTATAAATAATTATAAATAATTTTAAAATTTTAAAAATTATATACACATATATCATGTTTGAAGATTTCAAATATACCTATACATGTATCTTCTTAAATGAGTTGATATTTTTAGTTAATTAAGTTGAAGTCCAATTTTATTAATTTCTTACAATTTTTAATAAAATTTAAATATTTTTCAATAATTTGTATAATTTTATCATTTTTAAGAAATAAATCCAAAATAAACCTAGGTAAATGGTTGTCTAAGCTCATTTGAACTAGGAGAAATGATTGTCAAAGTTCATTTTGAACTTTGTTTTTAATAATTTATAAATAATTTATTTTTAAAAAAGTAATTCCTTATGAATTTTAATAACTTAAAATAATTTTCTATGATTGTTTGATAATTATCTAAAAAAACCGTGTCCAAGATGAACATGGACAATAATTTGTCTAGGTTCATTCAGTATGTTATTTTTTAAATAATTATTTAAAATTATTTATTTTTTATTTTAAATATTTTTTGATGTGGCAAAATGTGCCACATCAACATGAGGTACAAGTGACATACTACATGTTGCTATCTAGTTGCTTTGTCGTTACGTCATCACTTAAAAGTGGAAATTGATGAAATATTTAAGAGAATGACCAATTTGTTTAGTATCTAATGTATATGAACAGATCTGCTCATTTTTTTTTAGTAGAGAGGACAAAATGCAATTCAACTTCTAATATAGGGTCCTCCATGGTACTTTTACCTAATCCTACTCATCATTTAATTCTAAGTCACTGACATAAAAAAATTTAGAAAAATTCAAATCATCACTTTAACAATGTATATGTAAGGAATTCTAAATAGAAGGGTCAATTTGCACTTTTTTTTTCTAGTGTACAATGGCTAAGTTGGCCAGGTTTTAGTAAAGGGGGCAAAATGTAATTCACCTCCTAGTGTAAGGGCCTCTGTAATACTTTTATCTCTAAGATCCTGTATTTCTCATACGTTTAAAATTTTTTTCTTTTTCTTTTTATTTTGAGAAATTTAGTCCTCCTATTTTTTATCTAAAAATATAAGTCAATTTGTTAATACCGTTAATTTATTTGTTAAATTTAGGTCCATTATAACTTTAATTTTTGTTATATGGTTATCAAACAAATATTTTTCTATTTCAAAATGTCACACCAATGAATTTAAGATAACTTTAGTAGTGTTAACAACTATACTAAATTTTCTTAAATCTAAAAAATAGAGTGACTAAATTCTTAAAAATAAAAGTAATATGATAATTAAATTCTAAAGGTAAGAAAAATAAGTGGATTTGGAGCATATTTTAAACCTACGCTTAATTTAGGTATTTAGTGCATCTATGTAAATCATCCTATTATTATTAGCACTTTTAAAGAATTTTTTTTTGACTGATGTGAAATTCTTTTTATAAAATAATAAATCATTACCTTAAAAAGCATGAGATTCACCTATAAAAGTTTAAATAATAAATTAATAAAAATAATTATTTTGATAAAAGTATTTTTATTTTTATACAACCGCTAAACTCAAATAAACCATCCAAACTTTTAAATTGGACACTACACAACTTTTAAATTGATGCAATAGGAACGATGTCACTTGAATTAATACATTATAATTATAATTTTTAATGATTTAAGTTAAAAATAATAATGATAATATTATAATTAAATTATGTGAAATTAAAATATAAAATTTAAATTAAAAATAACGATATTATCAAAATTTGTGGCATTATTCTTTTGGAGTTTGAAAATTGTGTTAAAAATGTCAAACAAGTCTTTCATATAGTTGGCAAAGGTAGAGGCTTTAGATTTTGAATGGCATAAAAGTTATTTTAGTTTTTCATTTTTTAGTTTTTAAATTTGTACTATTTATTAAATCACCTTAAAATAAATATAATAGTTGACATTTGTTAACTTTGTTGACGTGTGACATACACTTGAATTGCTATATGAGCAATTAATTTTTAAAGTTTAAAATTCAAAAAAAAATATTTAAATTTTTTTGAAAGTATTAAAAAGTATAAAAATATTTTATAATTTTTAAAAATTAATTAATTACTAACGTGGCATACATGTGGACTGCGGCGTGGATGCCACATAAGCACACTTAATAAATGTTAATTTTTCAATCTATTTTGGGGAGTTTGACAAACAATACAAGTTCAAGGGCTAAGATAACCAAAAAATTAAATGGAGGATTAAAAATGAATTTTTTTTTAAAGATTGAAGGCCAAGTAAGTCATCATACCAATTATTTATCACTATATTATTGGCTAGTTGATGTAAGGATGGCAATGGAGTGGAGCGGGGACAAATATTTCTAAATACACTACCGCTCCACAATTGGTACGCTCTACTCCACCACTCGCCCGCTCCACTATGAATGTATAATCTTGAGAAAATTACTATCATATACATGGATGTTGGATCTATCCATCTTTGTCCTACCTCACTCCGCATCAATTTAAAATTTACTATTTACTTTTAATATTTTTAATATTTTTAAAATCAAGTAAATATTTAAACATAATTCTTTAAAAAATATTTAAACATAAAATACATGGTTTTTTTTCTATATTGCGTTATTACATTTTTATCCTTTTAATAGTTTATATATACAAATATAAAATGATAATTTTACTTAGTGGAGTGGGTCGAGTGAAAAAAACAATTACTATAACTACTCAATACTTACTATCCAAAAAGAAAACATTCACCCCTCTCCTCATTTACTTTTTAAATAAAAAAATTCACTCCAAATCAAAATTCATTGAATAATTGAATTTTGTCATCCCTAAATCAACCACTACTTTTATCGTATATCTTTTCTGAAAACATGACTCCTTTCATTGTTAATCATTGAATTAAACAAAATCGAATGTATAATGTTTTTAGTTTTATACTAAATTTGTTCTATACTTGTATTAATCTCTTGCTTATTCAATTAGTTAGTGAAATTAATCAATTATTTATTTATAAATTTATACTATTAATAAAATCTCTAATTTAATTGGTGTCACAGATTAATCGGGTACTAACTCGGTTAAAAAATTATGGAAATGTTCTTCCATAATTAAAATGAGTCATATTATTCAAGGGCGTTTTAATTTTTTCATTTTAACAAAAACCAAGAAAAATATGCATAGAGTGGTATTTCAACTAAATTAGTAAAATCTTAAGTTTACCACTCAACTAAAGCATTATTTTGATTTTTAATACATTTTTAATATGCATAATTTATTATCTTCCCCAATTGTATATCTATACTATTAATAAAGTTGATGATTGAGTTAGTGTCAACCTCAACCGGTCACTAACTCAGTTAAAAAGTTAAGAGAATATCCTTTAATAATTAAAATAAGTAATATTATTCAAGGGTATTTTAGTCTTTTCACTTTAAAAAACTAATAAAAATATGCATATAATGAAATTTTAAATCATACCAATTGCATTAGTAAAACCGTTAATTTACCACTTAGCTAAAGTTTTATTTTAATATTTTAATATATTTTTATTTTATTATGTAGATTTTATGCATCAGTTGTGTATATTAATAATGTATTTGATTGAGTAGATGTCACAAATTAACTCGAAATAAACTTAAGATTGATGACAATACCATAATAAACAATTTAGTCTAATTTTTCATTTTAATAAAGTACATATTTCATGTGTTATTATTAATTAGTTTTAAATAATACGTTTGATTATTTATTGTATATTATTTTTTAAAAAACATTCATAGTTTAAATTTATAATTTTCAATAAAATTTGAATATATTTAAATATTAAATTATGATGGAAGCTGAAGTTGAGTTTGAATAAATAAAATCATTTAATGAAGTGGAACATAGATTGTTGGATTGTATTTCGAGTGAAGCTATATTAATATTCCATTGAGTTTAAGTCAAATTTTAAATAGCGAAATCTGAATTAAGAACTTAAATTCCTCACTATTTAAGCTCGCATCGACTTCGTTATAGCCCTAATCTATGATATTTTAAGAAAAAATGCAAATTCTTAAAACAATTTCCAATATATCATGAAAATGTTTAAAATGAACCAACTCTCAACAGCGTATGGCGATTATATATATATATATATATATATTATTCTTTTGAGAGCACACGTATCCTTTTTCAGTGCCCAATGTCCGGCCTCCAATTTTATCGTCTGTGGTCCTTAAATTTAATCAGAAATACATGAGTTTGGTGACCTAAAATAAAAATTATAAAACAAACAAACAAATATCTATAAAATAGTATTAGAGAGAGACATTTGGATGGCCCATTTTCTACAATAATGAATGGCAATAATAAACAGCAATTTGGTATTAAATAAGAGTGATTGGTAGTAGTAAAATTATTATTTATTGATAAAGATCCTGTTACATCCAATAGTACAAAGTTATATGCTTTTTATTTAAATTTTTTATATATAATAGGAATAAATAAATTTTATCATTTTCAGTATCTATATAATTTTCGTTTAAAAATAATTAACGAAGTTTTAATACTGTTGATAAAAATTAAAATTTTAAATTATTGAGTAATGAGATTTGAGTCTCATTATAAAGAATTGATATATGCAGGTCTCCAATTCTACTTTATGTTAGTGCAAATCTCCAGTAAGGAAAATCTCAAACACACGAACAAAATTCGAATAAAAAATGAAGAAATAAGATAAGACTCCAATGCAAATATCAAGCCACTATCTTTAAGGTTATATTCGCCCCCACCTATCTTCAGTGTGCAAAAGATTTTTAAACAAATTAATCTCGAGGATACAATGAAGTTGATGGCTATTTGTATTTTGCACTGACGAAAATAGTCCACTGAACACTGAGCAATGTATAACAAGAAACTCAATTTCTACAAAAGATTTTTGCAATAATACTTTATAGAATAATCTAATAATATTAGAAAATGGAGGAAGAAAAGAAAAACTTTTAAAATTTGTTAGTGTGTTTTCCAAATGAAATGACATTCCTATTTATAGAAATTTTCATGTCTCTTTATAGAGACATCTTTCAATAAAAAATTTTCGAATAATAATGTCTTTAAAAGTACATATAGTTATTCATTTAATATTATAACTATTCAAATAATATTATCTGAATAGTTATAATTTTATTAAAAATTAAGTGATATGACTCTTGAACAATAATAAAAAAAATTAAACTCTTAATTAATTATGTCATTTCATTTATAAATATTAAAACACTATAAATATTTAAAAATATTTCAAAGAGTTTATATGATTATGATGTGTGGATTTTTCCCGTTATACATCAGTAGTTAGTTATATATTTCTGGTTTGGTGGCAAGGATCCATCATTGACCAGACAGGTGACAAAGATTTGATAATTGAGTACAAAAAACCTTTATGGGGACGTATTAATTTTTTGTAAAATGTAAAATGAACTTTTTTGCTTGATAGATAAGATAATGTTATGTCAAATAATAGAGATGGTATATACTTAATTACTTTTATTAAATATATTATCTTTGAATATGACAGAAATATTTTTGTAAATATTATATTAATACACAAATTAGTTAAATTAATTGATAGATACCAAAAATAATATATTTTAACCTCATTTTTAATGTATTTTTGGGTGATTATTTGATGTTAATAGTAAATTTTATGCTCCTAATCCTTTAAATTCATGTTTTTATACTTAGGAGAGCATTTGGGAGCAAAATGAGAGAAAAACGAGCAAAAGTCGAAAAATTGGAGCGAGTTACAAGAACCACACGAGTTGAACCATTCCATATAGTCGTATGAGACACGGGCTACCACACGGCCATGTCACAGGCCGTGTCAATTTCACGAATATTACTCCAAACAGTGAAAAAACGCGATTTTTAATATTTTTCAGGCATTCTAAGACTTATATATGACAAAAATAAAATGATAGGAGAGAGCCGTCATAGAATATTCAAGAAAACAACTCGAAAAACACCATTGAAGCCGATTCTGAAGCAAATTTCCATCAAGATTGAAGACTTTAAGAGATTATCATGAGTTTCTTTATTTCTTTTAGTTATACTGCCTTTTGGATGTTTTTATTTGCAAATACAAACTAATTTTCTAAATACCCAAGGAGATGAACCCTAAGATGAATTTTGTCATTTGATTTTTATTTTATGCAATAAAGACTTAGATCTTATTCTCAATTATGCGTGTTTAATTCTTGGTTTGATATTCCTAGATTATTAATCCATGTTTGATGTGCTTAAATCAGAGGAGGAATGACCCTGTTTAAGAGTAGATCTAGCGTAATTGAATATAGTTGCATGCAATCCTAAAAATAGGACGACATAAATCTATCAGATTAGAGTCAAATCTAAAGGAGAATCCATAGATCGAGTTAATGCAATAATAGGGTTTTAATTAGAAAGAAATTTCAATTAATCAAGTTAGAGTCAGTTGCTCTTATTCGTGAAGAGGGATATTAGCATAATTTAGTTATTTCTCCGGATTAAGATACTAAGTGAAGAAATTGAATAATTTAGATTGATAATGATAGATGAAATCTAAGTGAAGTCTTTCATGGGTATTGTTTTGCTTCTTGGTTGGTTACTCGATGAAATCTGTGCTCACCATAGCTATACTATTAATTAATAGGTGCACTTACCTTAATAAGAGTTTTAATTGGTTTACGACTGCGTCAAGTTTTTAGCGCTGTTGTCAGGGACTAAAATATTAGAATAACTTTATTTCTATTAATTTAGACATTTTTTATTTTTATTTTAATATTTTTATTTTTAATTTAATTTTTACATTCTAATTTTTCGTTTGTTCGATTCTGACAGGTTTTTTTGCTTTATAACTAAAGGAAACTCGTTGGAACCGTTAGTGTTTGATAGCGAAATTGAAAAAACTGCTTGCAAAAATCATAGGGAGGTTAGAGAAGCAAAGAAAGGTCAACAGATTTTAATAGACGATCAAGGGGAAAAGGACATTACTATGGAGATGGAAAATAATTAGTAGCCTCTTGCATCTTCTACTCCTTGTACTATGTTTGATTATGCTAAGCCTACTCTGATTGGGGCAGAATCGAGTATCGTCAAGCTGACTATTTCTGCAAACAATTTTGAGCTGAAGCCGAACACAATTCAGATGGTACAACAATATGTCTAGTTTGATGGGTTACAAAATGAAGATCAAAATGCTCATTTGGCTAACTTTCTAGAGATTTGCAATACATTCAAGATTAATGGCATTACTGATGATGCCATACGCTTACGATTGTTTTCATTCTCTTTGAAGAGCAAGGTAAAATAGTTGGTTGGATTCACTTCCACGAGATTCTATCACGACTTGGGATTAGATGACGGAGAAGTTTCTATTGAAGTACTTCCCATCAGCTAAAATAGTTAAGTTAAGAAACAACATCTCTTCTTTTTCACAATTTGATATGGAGACATTATACGATGCATGAGAGAGATTTAAGGATCTCCCACCAGCTAAAATAATTAAGTTGAGAAACAACATCTCTTCTTTTTCTCAAATTGATATGGAGACATTATATGATACATGAGAGAGATTTAAGGATCTCTCACCAACTAAAATAGTTAAGTTGAGAAACAACATCTCTTCTTTTTCTCAATTTGATATGGAGACATTATGATGCATGAGAGAAATTTAAGGATCTTTTGAGAATGTGTTCTCATCATGGGTTACCTTTGTGGTTAACAGTTTAAATCTCTCGACTAGGCAACTAATTAATGCAACAGTTGGCAGAACATTGAATAATAATAACCTAAGGCAGCTCAAGAGTTTATTGAGGAGATGACACTGAATAACTATTAGTGGAAGTCATGAAAATGAAACCAATTAAAGCAATCAGTGTTTTTAATATTGATGTCATTTCTATGTTAACAAATCAGGTTGAAGCTTTTTGTAAGAAATTGATGGTTTGAATTTTTCTAAGCAGGTGAATTTGATAGTGCAATGTGATGTGAACGGAGCGAGGATGATTAGTTCAGAATATTTACCCATTGGTTCTAACATGGAGCATGAGCAATTCAACTTTATGGTTAACAATTCTAGACCTCAAAATAACCTCTATAGCAATAACTATAATCCAGGATGGAGGAATCATCCAAATTTCTCTTAGGGTGGTCAAGGTAATCAAATGTCATAACCTTCTGGGTTTATAGTAACCTTATCAGCAAGAAAAGAAATCGAACCTTTAGGAGATGTGTAACACCCCAAACCCGACCTAGATGCTATGGTCAAATCTCAGGAATTACATTAACAACATTCGAAAATCATTTACTTGTTAAAGATAACTAGGTTCCAATTATTTTTATGAAAACTTTAAAATTTAAATATTGAGTGATTTTATTTATGTAAAATTCTTATTAAAACATGATTTTTTGAAAAAGACAATATTTTGTCGTAATGTCATTTTAAGTTATTTAAAACAAGGTATTTGCATTTCAATTATTTCTAAAACTGGTCTTGGGTAAAAATCTTTCGCAGCAGACTTTCAAAAACACTTAGAAAAATAATAAGTTATAATTTTGTTTAAAACCAAGAAAAATCATAAATAATTTGGATAAACCCAATAATGTAAAATATTGGAAATCTCATCAGTTTGCATGCATGCATGATAGTTTTAAAGTTGTAAAATAAAGTAACACCCAAATAAAATCTCCAACGCCGAAAGTCCAAAAATAACATCCAAGTAATTTATTAACTTATTATTATAAAAAAAACCATCAAAGAGGCTCCACTGAATGTTGTATCCAAGTCCTAAGTCTGAGTATTACCTGAAAGGTTATGAAACTAAAATAGTGAGCTTTTATAGCCCAATGTGAGTCAACTCAACAATTAAATATCAATATCAAAGTAAACAATTCAATTTATGCACATGATCATGGCAATGTGATTTTTATAAAACAGTTATGTAGATTTATTTAAAACATCCTACCTATCATTGCTACACTCCACAATCAAGTTCCCTAGGACTCATTCATCCAAACACTCCAATTTGTGGACGGTGCCACCAGTAATGCAGATAGTGCTACAAGTAATGTGATCGAGCCACCAGCAATGCAGATAAACTGTCAGTAATGCAAAAAAGCTGCCAGTATTTCAGATAAACTGCCAGTAATGTGGTTAAGCCACCAGTAGTACAGAGAAACTGCCAATAGTGCAAACAAGGCTGTCAGTACTTCATCCTTACACATATCCCACCCCATGCATTTGATATGGCCACAATATCATATTTTTACTTATTAAAAAATAACACTTTTGGCATGTGACTCATGCTCTTCAAATCATTTATCACTTCAATATCACATAGGCATGTTTTAACATGCAAATCATATTTAATCACGATGTCATAAATTGTATCTTTTTTAAACACGAATAATTCATATATTCCATTTTATCACATATCATGAGAATGAGATCAACATGCATTTCAAATCAGCAATAAATATAACCATACAACATGCTTTCACAAACAGTTAATATGGAATCACTTGTATAGTCCGTTTTGACGGATTTAATCCACTTTAGAATACTTAAAGTATTCACATAGAAACATAAAACAAGTTATAACATTTGATTGTGAGCATCTTTAATGATATTTATTTAACTTGTAATAATTTAGACCCACATTTGATATAAGATCCGATGTGTACTCCACTCTAATGAATGTCTACACTCGAATCTTAACCAATGGAGTATCGATCTATTATCAAATAACTTTTAATTATTAATTGCCCTTTTTAATCACTTGTTAATTACACACTAGAATCAAATCACCCCCTTTAAACTTACTCTTATTACAATCACTTGTACAATGGTCATGTTCTCAGACCAGGAGTTTTCTGAAATGGTGTCGATCAACCTTTCATAATCAATAAGATATAATACGTTAGTGTATGAAGGAAAATTACAATATGTCTTAAATATATTCAGCCAAGAGGAAAATTAGGGAAGAAAATAGTGACTTTCATCCCACTCTTACATACTTTGATTTGATTGAATCGAGAGATTTGATGGGTTACCAGGATTTTTTGTTAGAGGAGAAATTGAATCTATAAAAGTGATCACTAGAAATGATGAGTTAAAATTGTGATAATAATATTTAAAAATAATTTTAAGGACCTTTAAAAATAAAATAAAATGAATGAAACTAGATTTTTTTTTACTAATAAGAGTGATAGAAATTGAAGAACGATGAAGAAATGAGGAAATCGCTAATCATCGGTAGAAGCGCGGTGGCAACGACTCTGTGAGGGATGATGGAAAAGGAAGAGAAAAGAGGGTTGTGGCATAATGAAGAAATAAGAGAAGAAAGAATAGATAAAAAGAATTAGAGGAAAAGAAGAAGAGAAAAGGAAGGTTATATGCAGTGGTAGTGTACGGTGGTGTTAGGCGATGGTGGAGCAAAAGCACGAAGGGAGGAGTGACGACAAAAGGAGGGTCCTGTAGTAGTGGTTGTAAGGATGTAGTGGAGGAGAGAGGGAAAAATAGTGTAAGGTGGTGGTTGATAGCCAAAGTGAAAGAAAAATGAGAGAAAAATGGGACGAGCTATGGTGGGGACGAGAATGACAAGAAAAAAAGAGTAAAATGATTCAAAAGGGTTTTTTTCAATTAGTCTAGGTTTAATTAGTAACTCATATGGTATAAAGATGGAAAAGGGATGTTGAGGGAACAATAGAGCAAAATGGGGATCATGTTGACCCAAAAGAAATAAAATAATCTCCCTATGTATGGCAAGAGACAGTTGGATGAGAAAGTTGTATATAGCATGAAAAAGTTGACCAAAAATTAATTAATAATTATAGGAGTAAGGAGACTTGAACCCATGACCTTTAGGAAATTAATTAAACACTTAATCACTTAGCCACGTTATTCCTTGTATTCAATTTAACGAAGAATATTTAAAACATGGGATGTAACATTTGATAAGGTTTGAAGAAAAATTGCACCACATAGAAAATAATGAGAGGGAAGGGACTCGAACACTGGTCATCAAGGATATCTCCACCACTACTCAATCATTAAAAAAACAGGCTTGACCACTCTTGGTTCATTAACCCATTTTCTATTAACCCAATTTTTGGGATGAGACAAGATGTTAGCTATATTTATTTTGGTGTTCGAAACTCAATTTCAAAATACTGAGACAGCTATGAAGAATCAACAAGCATCCATTCAAGGGCTTAAAAATTAGATTGGACAGCTTGCTAAACTGATTTCTAAGAGAAAGCAAGGTAGCTTACTTAGTAACACTGAAATTATCCTAAAGAAGCAAGGCCACACAATCACTGTTCGAAGTGTGGAAGGGTTAGTAGAGCCTAAAAATAAGCTGAATCTAGAAACTATTGAAAAAACCATGGGGTTGAGAAACGTAATAAAGAGCATAAGCTAGTTGTTAGAGAATACAAACCATGAATTCCATATCCAGCAGCCTTGAAGCAAGACTACATAAAAGAACAAAATGGTAAATTTCTTGAGCCTTTAAAAAAAATTTGCATATTAACTTACATTTTGTTAAAACTCTTTTGCAGATGCCCAAATATGCAAAATTTTTATAAGAGTTATTAAAAAATAAAAGGAAGTTAGACGACTTGTTAGCTGTGAAGCTCAATGAGGATTGCTCGGCCATTCTCCAAAATAAACTACCCAACAAGCTTAAAGATCCAGAGAGTTTTACTATTCTTTATGTTATTAGTAGTTTAAATGTTGAAAAAGTTTTGGCTGATTTGGGGGCTGGCATAAATGTTATGCCTTATAAAATGTTCAAACAACTTGGGCTCGAGAAACCAAAATCCATTAGGATAAATATTCAATTAGCTGACAGATCAATTAGGTATCCTAATGGTATTACTAAAGATGTACTTGTTAAAGTCGAGAAATTTATATTCCGTGTTGATTTTGTTATATTGGACATGGATGAGGATATTGAGGTACCCATGATATTAGGTCGACCATTTTTAGCCACTACTAGAACTGCTATTAATGTGGGTAGTGGTGAACTCGTGCTGAGCGTCGGTGATGAAAAGGTTACTCTTCAAACATGTGATTTTGTTAGAGTTTCTAGGGAGCGAGATGATACTCGTTATTCTGTTAATGTTAGTGATCATGTGGCTCGACACTCTTTGTAGGAATTTACTAATGATTACGTGTTCGAACAATATCCACCTCAAGCTGAAAAAAATAAAGGGACAAGTGAAGAGCGAATGATGTAGCTCGATGAATTAGATGAATGACAAACAAAGGCTAATAAGAACTCAAGAACAATAAAAGAAATAACTAGGCAACACCATAGTGTGCATGTAAAAAGGACGAATCAATTCAAAGTTGGGGACAAAGTTCTATTAGAAAAATTAGATCCACGAATGTTCCCTTCAGAGATTAAGTCAAGAGGGTTGAACACATTTGTGGTGCAAAATTATTTCCATATGAAACCATTGAGGCAACACACCCCGATTACGACACATTCAAGGTAATTAGTCTTCATCTCAAACTTTAAATGTGTGGTAATACTGACAACAAGAGAAAGGAGCTTCAGCTTCAAGATCTGCCTTAACCGTTAGCTTGAAAAGGGAAATCAAGCTTAAACTCAAAATAAGCACTTCTCAGAAGGCAACCCAAGTGTTTTTGTTTTTATTTTTAGTTGACTTTCTTGTTTTTTTTTTAAAAGGCATTAGTACAATTATTTGTACTTTTAAAAAATAAAAAATAAAATTAAAATTACATATACATAGTACATTTATTTTTATTACTTTTAAAACTTTTTTGAAAAAAAGGGGTCCACACGGTCTGGAGACACGACCGTATGAGACACCTGGCCTGGACACAAGGGCGTGTTTTACGCCATATGCATATCGGAAATAAGTTTTTCAATTTTAATTTAACTCATATGATCACAAAGAGTTACACGAGCTGAAGACATGGCTGTGTGAGACACATGGCTAGTCACATGGGCGTGTGGTAGACCGTATGGCTTACATAGCCACACACATGGGCATGGGAGAAGCGAACAAGCATTGTACAAGGCCCAAACACACAGGTGTGTCTCAGGCTGTGTTGAAATTGGGCTTACTATTTTCTTTTCAAATTTTCGTGTTACACACGGGCTAAGGGTCCTTACATGGTTTTTAGACATGACCGTGTGGCCCAACCCGGGCTAATTACATGACTGTGACATCTATAAGCTAGGGTTTTGAATTTTTTTTTTTACTTTTCTTTTTCTACTTCCTTACACCTAGTCGCTATCACTAACCCTTATCACACTGCCTTCGTTCTTCTCATCCTCTCCATGTCGCCGGACCTTTTTCACTGTTCGAGTTTTCACAGCCCCACGACGCCCCTCTCTTTTCATCTTTTTTCTCTTTCCCTTCATCTCCCCCACCCTCTTGCCATCGTCTAATCCTTTTTCAACCATAACTAGTCCTCTCCTTTTGTCAGCTTTCCTTCGCCATTCATTCGCTCTCCCCCATCTTCTATTTTGTGTCATCTCGCCCCCGTCTAGCCCTACAAACTGGATCTTATTCTTCCCCAACCTCCCCGTTTCCTTCCTCACCTTCAAACGTGCACAACCCTTGCCCTATTTATTCCTCAAGTGACCGTCCTTTCCTGCTTCCTCATCGGTCAATCTTTCATCTCCACCATCGTCGCTCGACCCACCACCGCCGTCATCCACCGCAGGCCACTATCTGTCACCATTAATATTTAATTATTATTTTATTAAGTTATTACTTTATTATTAGTATTAGTATTAGTATTAGCATTATTAGTCCTACTATTATTTTTAATTTTATTGTTCTTATATTATTATCCTATTTTTTATTAGTCTTACAGTTCTTCGTATTAGATAATGAGATTAGTTTAATTAATTTTTGTTTGTTTAGCATTAGTTTTAGTTTTTGTATTAGGAGTAGATGTTAATTATATTAGTTACGTGATATGGCTTTCGTCCTGTGGTAGGTTTGTTGTTGATTTGATTTAATTCATATACAGATTAGTTTACCTACTCAATTAGTTTATTGTTGATACTGATGTTCCTGACCTTATATTATTTGGTTATTATATTTTATTTTAGGAACATGATGCCAAAATCACAAGGAAAGAGTAAGGTACCCACTCATTCCAATAAGAGAAATGCTACTAGGACTTCATCTTCCTCATTTTCGATTGACCGCCACTAATACCTCACTTTCGACCATCCACCCCATGAGAAGAAATACCAGCATCTACAGGATAGAGCATTGGGTTTGGGTCGGTGTATTGATTAGGTAGCCCTTCAGACTGTGGGTTTATTTGCGCTGGTTCATACTCTACTAAACGAGACTCCATGAGAGCAATTCTTCATGATAGTGAAGCCGACATATGCTGAGTTTACGTTGGAGTTTTGCTCAACTTTTTTCTACAGTTAGTGCTATCGTTAGGGGATGACCCACAATATATATCATTCCGTCTTGGGGGTATCACTCGATATTTTAGTATTGCAGGATTTGGTGTCACTTTTGGCCTATATTTTGATGATTTCTTGGCCACGATCGAGTTTTCCACCCTTCCACAACACATCCATCATTCGACATCTCTCTGCTGGTTAGACATTTTTTAGGTTATCGTTCCATACAACCGGAGCCAGTCGAAGGCTCAGGCCTTGCTCTAGCCTTACGATATATTCACACCGTTTTAGCTTATACTTTGACTAGCCAGAAGAAGAGTACGAACGTCTTGGGTACTTTAGATGCATATTTCTTATGGAGCATGCAGGGGCAACACTCAACTGATCTAACCCACTTCATAGCCCAGTGTTGTTTAATTAGAGTGAATGATCACGTAGAGGACCCCTCTATATGGGCCCATATGTAACAAGTTTGGCTCGTTACTTCGGGATCCGTGAGACCCCCGAGTAAATTGGTACTCTTTCATTAATTGGGGACATGACACCACAGGAATTGAATATCATGAAACATATGAGCATGATCGCACTTCAGCTTAGGCCTTTCGGTGATTAGTATGTGTTGCTACGTCTAACTCAGCAGCACGGGGATAACGAGCATCTAGACGATGACCCTCCACCACCACCGCAAACCATTCCCACTCCTCCTCTAAGTTCCTCTACTGTTGCACCTGCGTAGTCAATTGCACTCGACGATATTTTTCAGCAGTTTGACTGTTTTGAGCAGCGAAAGACAGCAAGGATAGTTTGACTTGAGTAGTGACATTATGAGCATGTCGAGCAGCAGCCAGCATGGTTTGATGGCATAGAGGCATATCTGCAATGGATGTGACATCATTTCCATATTTCTCCACTCGATGCTGCGCCTCACGATTGGTAGTTGTTTTTATTTATGAGTCTTCTTTGTTTTATTTTATTTTTCTTCTAAATTTTATATTTTATTATTTTATCTGTTGTTTTCTTTTAATTTTACTATCTCTTTGTCTTATTTATTTTTATCTTATTTAGATTCGCTTATGATTCCGGTTTTCACTATTCTGGCGATCTCTTTGTCTTATTTATTTTTGTCTTATTTAGATTCGCTTATGATTCCGGTTTTCACTATTCTGGCGAACTCATCCAAATTCAGGGCAGTTTCAGTTCTCTCCCCGCCTTATGATATTGTACTTATTATGTGATTATAATTGTTTGTACATTGAGGGCAATGTGCATCTTAAGTGTGTGGAGGTTGTTTAAATGTTTATGCGATAAAATCTCTGAACTGTTTTTCGTGTTTGAGTAATTTTCTCATACCTAGCATTGAAGTAACATATTTTAATTTAAAGTTTGTATTGATTTTGTTTTGGAATAATTTGTGGATTTTTGTGAATTGTATGATTTATAATTTAAGACGCAAGAGAGTCAAGCATGATAAATTTTTTTTAGAAATTATTATTTTAGGTTGTCTCCCTAGATTGAAATATTATTTTGAAATTTTAAATTTGTAAGTTTAACATCAAACCATAATTTTTTGTGAGCTTTTTAGCCTATAAAGCGTATATTTGTTCGTACTCATTTTATTTTTGATTATGAGTATGTCAACTTGATTTGTTATTCTAGAACTTGCTTTGATTATACATGTCGAGACCACATTATTGATTTGATATATTGAGATGATAGAGACACTTAGGATTTAACCCACTTAAACTTTAATCAGTCTTACCTGTTGTATTAACCCTTAGTAAACCCCGTTGATTCTAATACATTTTTCACCCATTTATGTTAACCCATATGAATGTTGTAAAATTATCCTCTTTATTAACTCTCTTTTTGTCGAGATTTGATTTGTTTAGTTTCCTAACTATGTTTCATTATTTGAATTGATGAATTTTATTCTGTTCTTAAAAAATTGAGAGAAAAAAATTATGAAAAAAAGAAAAAAAATTGAGCTTAAATCATTAGTTTCATATTTTGTTGAAAAGCTCATTTTCATTTTTGTTAATTTCTTGTTGATGTAAATTCTATTAATTCAGCAACTGATTTTTTTCTAGTTTGGTAACTTATTAACTAGACTCTCGATTATAACAAGTTTTTTGACCTTTTTCATATCCATAACCTAAGCCCCATTACAACCTTGTAAAAACCTATTGATTGGTGTGTTATCTCATTTATAGTGGTGGAAATTTGAATTTCAAGTAAGCCTATGGCAATAACATTTCTAGTTTGACCATTGAGTGCACATTATTTAAACCTTAAACTCTTTGAGTGCTTTGCGTGAATCTTTCATAAGGATGTTATTTCTTGTTGAGTTTAAATTTCAGGTAATTATTGAGATAGGGGAGATGCCTAATGTTTTTAAAGCTTAAAATTCTTTGCTTGGATTGCTTGTGTTATTCAGTGTCATTTTAATGTGAATTTCCAATGCATGATTACCTCTAGATTATCCTAAGACATTATCAGTAGAAATAATAAATTGAGAGAAGTTAACTTGATTGTGGGTTGAGAATTTTGCTTGAGGACAAGCAAACACTTAAGTTTGGGGATATTTGATAGGTGCCAAAAGTAACATATTTTAGCCTCATTCTTAATGCATTTTTGGGTAATTATTCGATTTTAATATTAAATTTTATGCTCATAATACTTTAAATTCATGTTTTTATACTTAGGAGAGAATTTGAGAGCAAAATGAGATAAAAACAAGCAAAAATCGGAAAATTGGAGTGAGTTACAGGAGCCACAGGGCCTGGACACACGGCTGTGTGAGCCACATAAGCTACCATACGACCATGTAGCAGGCTGTGTCAATTTCGCGAGTTGCATTCCAAACAGTAGAAAAATACGATTTTTAGGGTTTTTCGGATATTCTAAAACCTATATATGACCAAAATAAGAAGATAGGAGAAAACTGTCATAGAATATTCAAGAAAATAACTCAAAAAACACCATTGAAGCCGATTCTAAAGTAGATTTTCGTCAAGATTGAAGACTCTCAGTTGATTTCTTAGGAGATTATCATGAGTTTCTTTATTTCTTTCGGTTATACTGTCTTTTGGATGTTTTTATTTGCAAGCATGAACTAATTTTCTAAATACCTAGGGAGATGAACCTTATGATGAATTTCATTGTTTGATTTTTATTTTACGTAATAGAGACTTAGATTTTGTTCTTAATTATGTGTGCTTAATTCTTGGTTTGATATTTCTAGATTATTGATCCATGTTTGATGTTCTTAAATCAGAGGAGAAATAGATCCTGTTTAAGAGTAGATCTAGCGTAATTGAGTAGAGTTGCATGCAATCCTAAAAATAGGATAACATAAATCTACCGGATTAAAGTCAAATTTAATAGGAGAATCTATAGTCAAATCTTTTAGCAACTCAAGATAAGTCTTGAATATTCAGAATATTCTTTTTAGTTTAGCTCGATTCAATTTGATCTACCAAGCTTGGGAAGTTGATTGCTTCAATCCAAATTTAAACCAATTTTCAAGATATGTTTCTATTTGTAGTTTGGATATCAAGGATGGGCTGAGAGTAGTCCAAAGTAATTACAAGAATCACAACCCAATGATTTTTGTTGCCAAAATTTACCAACTCAAACATGGCAAGTTGTTGATGCATAATATCAACGGAGATGGGAAGGAAGAGAGGGGGTGGTGCCGAGGAAATTTGGTTCACCCATTTTAGGACCAAGAGTAAAAAAAGTAGAGGGACTTAGGTAGAAAAATTTGAAAGTTTAGTATGTTAGGGTTTTGAGAGTGGAGAGGAATCCCCTTATAATGTTAATACCTTTGAGAATTTATAGGTAAGCAAGAGTTCCTACCCAACTATGCCTTTTAGTGGGCCCCAGATAGCCTAATGAGGGTCTAACTAGGTCTAAATTGAAGTAGAGATATATAGTTGTCCTCCCAGATGAAAGGTAGGTTATAAAGTGACCTTGCCTCGAGACCATTCGTAAATTAACTTTGCTGGTGGTAGCTACTACAAATAAAGTAGAGGGGTGGAAGGTAAAATTTATTGTCCAGATAACCCCAGGAATGTATGATTCCTTGCAAGGCTATTGAAATTCATTCGTACCCTTAATAATGTGTGGGCGGATGGTGTTTCTATTTATGAGGACGCAATGAGGGCGTTGCAAGAATGAATGAAGGAGAATGTCATGGGCTGTAGATCAAAGCCCGTGACGAGTGCGCAAAGAGCACCCCATGGAGGTTAACTAATGAAATGGGATTCATTCAATCCAGTTGAACTGGTCCGATTTGTGGAACATGTGTAGAAGCCCATCTACCTGGCCTTGGTGGCCCAGTGAAGCACTTATGAAAAATTAGGGTTACCTTGGTAAATATGAAAAGTAATATTAGAAGATTTCTAATCTGATAAGATTTGATATTGTTATTTTAAAGGATTGAGTCAATCCCTTAAGAATCTCAATTGTAGATAGGCTTTAATCTCGATCGTCGATGTAACTCAATTTTTACCGTTGGTTTTGGGGGAGCTCAACTATAAATAGAAGCATTCTTCCTCATACTCAGTTGTAAACCTTCAAAGTAATAGAATATTTTTTAAAGCATTTACTCAAACACTTGTGTGTTATTTTTCTATGGTTTTTTGTTCATTTGTAGCTCCTTTTGTCTTTCGAGTTTGCTTCCACTTTGTTTTGGTGTTTTACTGAAATTCGATTAGAATTCTCATTTTTGTGAGAGTTAGGTTGACTTAAGCAAATTTGAAATCAAGAAATCTCTTAAAACTATATGAATTACGAAACGAAAATTCTAACTCCGTGACACAATATCCTAAACAACTACTAAATGCAATATCCAAGCGAAGTACATATGCTGCATCAATCTACATATGACATTCTCCTAAATATTATAGTTTCATAATGCAATAGCAATAATAATGCATTTGACCTAAAAAAATGAAAATAAAAAACGTGATAATGTATATAATAAATCAAAAGATGGCATAGACAATTCAGGGGCATTCAAACTATTGCCAGGATAAAATTTAACATCAAAATTTGGACTGGAAAGAATCCATATGAACTGTGTTGATTAGATTGGTATTATAATGTTAGTTAGGATGCAAATCTAATATTAAATGTTAAAATTAGGTTCAGATTCAATTCCATCTCAGAAAATTATTTTTCTTAAATTAATTGTTTATCTAAATATTAATATATTAATAATATCTAACACAATCTTTAAAAAATATATTTTCAAAATAGATGAAACCAAAACCAATGAAACTTGAGTCCAACATGATAGATTAAATTTCAAAGAAAATTTTAAATTCTCATAAATATTAACATTAAATAAAATCTACTTGAAATAAAGTCTTCATGAGAAACTGATTAGTGCAAGACAACTTTTAATGGTAGAAAAATTATATGATTAGGAGGTAAATTATTCAAATATGATTGCTCTAATGGTCTAGTAATCTGTGGATGAAAAATTGATGGTTCATACTGCAAATTTCACAGAGTTGCCCAACTTTTAAATTCATTATAAAGGTGTTTTTTCCTGATTCATTATCAAATTTAATACAGAATATTACCAAAAAAATTCATTACTAAATCAAATAAGTCAATTTAGAATTACTCAATTTATTTCTAAGCTTAGCTGGCTTTAAAATTAAGCTTTTCTAAAAATAAAAGTTAATAAACCATTATCAATGAATAACTTTAGAAAGCAGAATTAAATTAATTAATTTCCTTTTTCAAGAAAGGTCAACGAATAAATTAAAAGTCAAGTTAAAAGAAATGGAATAAAATTACCTTTTTTTTTTTTTCAAAGATGTGATCAATCTAAGATCAATTAATAATGGTTTTCAATAATAGGGTTTAATTGGAAAAGTGGAAAAAATCCGAGTAAGGGTTGATTTCAGCATTATCGTGATGAACAAAAATTTAGCTTATCACATAAACGATTGGTGTGTGTTCGGTCTACATTTACCGTACTATTGTTGAACGGTGGTAAACGAAGATAGGGAAGTAGGAGAGAGGCAGTGTCGAGGAAAGCTAGTTCATCTATTTTAGAGGGATTTACGGTAGAGGTGATTGAGAATTAAGTATGTTAGGGTTTTTAGAGTAGAGAGTAGTTTCTTTACAATGTTAATATCTTCCTATGTTTATAGGTATGCGAGGGTTTTTATCCAATTATGCCATTATACTGGATAACTCAATATAAGTTTCAATTGTGTTCGAACTGATCTAAGATATAACACAAGTATTTTAAGCAAAAATTGCCTTTTAACAGTTATTAGCCTGATTAAGAAAAAGAAAACCCTTATTTTTGACAATCTTGGCAAACAGGGCTATGATAGTTTTCTTCGAAGTGGGGGTTTTGGAGATGTTTCCCATGTGACCTACCTCTCGAACAGCAGCCCTCTTCTCTCAAAGGCATTGCCACTCTCGAGCGGGTACGGCTTATGTAGCATCTTGCCCTTGTTACTATCTTTTTTCCAGAGGGTGAAGGCAAACAAGTCACCGAAAAAGATAGGGATGGGAATGTTGCTAGCTCAGGAGTTTGACCATGGTTGAAGGAAGCCAATTGTGGGAAGTTCTTCAAAATGTGGGTGACATTTTTGCGTCCTTTTGCGATTTGGTCGATGTTGAGTCTGCACAATCACAATTTTTGTAAGGGTTGCTTGCCTTTTATGATTGGTGAAAAATATCTTAGTGTTGCTATCTTTAGCAACAACATTGTCGTGGATCATTGTAATAGTCTCACCATTGCTTTCTTTTTCCTAACGGATTTTTGACTTGATTAAGAAAAATCTTTGAAATATCATTTATCGGACAATGATAAAACCTTCAATATATCTGAAATTACTTTTATGAAGTATTTATGCTTGATTTTAACATTGGAATTTTGTCTCTTATCATGGGGCACCTTTTACAAAGAGTATAAGGTGGTTCACATGATAGTAAAGATTCACGTGAGCTAACATTACCTTTTAAATTAGCCCTTATAAGGGACAAAATTACCTTTTAAATTAGCTCTTATATTATTAAATAGATTAATTTGATTTTAAACTATTAAAAAACAAATAAAGTTAAATTGTAGTAAAATTAACATTTACAATTAAAAATGACATGAAAATTATCTTTTTCATTTGCATTTAACTCAAAACAAAAGATTTCATTTATAAAACTATAAAAAGCTTTTAAAATGTTAACTTTGCTAATCGTAAATGTTATTTTTAAAACAATAAATGTTAACCCTATTTAATTTTAAAACTTATTTAATTCTTTTTAATAGTATAGGGACTAAATTGATCTATTTAATAATAAATAGACTAATTTAATCTGATCACAATAATAAAGGGACCTGTTAAGTACACTCCCTATTTTTTTCTATTTTTCGGAAATTTTAATGCTACAAAAAGAAATTCAAAAATCGAAAAATCACAAAAGGAAAAACAAAGACAAACGAGCAAGATCAGTAACAATGGAGAAATTAATGGAAAAAAATGATCCTAAAACTAAAACAGTAAAAATTTCTTCACTACAGCCGCACAGTTTGTATGAAAAATCCGTGAGAAAACCGACAATTCAACATAATTCCAAGCATCCCATGTGGGATTCTTCCATTTTTTTTTTCCCACATTAGCTACCTCTCTATCGTCATTGTTCTGGTTCTTAGGATCTTTTTTAGTGTAAGAGCCAATTTCCAGTTGAAAAATCAAAACCCAGGTTTCAAATTCCTCTTGGGATTTCTTTTTTGTATTTCGAAACTATGTGGGAATCCGAGACTGAGTCTGTTAGAGGAAGAGAATTCGGAAATGGATTTTTTAGCTCCACCAAACATGGCTTCAACACTGATGGATTTCAGCTTAAGGGCCAGTCCTGGTATATATTGAAAGTATCTTGTTTGTTTCCTGAGAAGAAAAAAGATAAAAACTTAGCGAAAAGTTAGCTTTTCTGAAATATTTTGATTTTTTTATGCAGGTACGTTGCCACAGATATTCCAAGTGACCTTCTAATTCAAGTCGGAGATATTAATTTCCACTTGCATAAGGTAGCTTATTGCTCTGTTTACAATATGTTCGATCAAATTCCTCAAAAAAGCTTCTTCTTTTTTTTATTGGTTTAGAATCATGTAACTCACTGTATTTCATTATTTTCTCAAACATGGTGGGAAAGTAGTATCCTCTGCTTTCCCGAAGTGGGAAAATGAATAGGCTTATCTACGATTCAAAAGACCCAGACCTCAAAAGAATTGTTTTCGAAGATCTTCCAGGAGGGTCCGAGGCTTTTGAGCTAGCAGCCAAATTCTGCTATGGCCTTGCAGTAGATTTAACAGCAGGGAATATATCTGGTCTCAGATGTGCTGCCGAGTGTCTTGAAATGACTGAGGATTTGGAAGAAGGCAATCTCGTATTCAAAACCGAAGCGTTTCTTAGCTATGTGGTATTATCTTCATGGAGAGACTCCATTGTTGTGCTGAAAAGCTGCGAGAAGCTCTCACCATGGGCTGAAAACCTTCAAATCGCAAGAAGGTGCAGCGAGTCGATAGCTTGGAAGGCTTGTGCCAATCCGAAAGGCATAAAATGGGCATACACTGGGAAACCAAGTAATGTTCCAAGCCCCAAATGGAATGATTTGAAGGATTCAAGCCCCAGTAGGAACCAGCATGTTCCTCCTGATTGGTGGTTCGAAGATGTTTCGATCCTCAGGATCGATCATTTCGTGCGAGTGATTACTGCAATCAAAGTGAAAGGGATGAGGTTTGAGTTGATTGGGGCAGCAATTATGCACTATGCTGCCAAATGGCTTCCATGTTTGATTCAAGATGGTGAGCTCCAAGCAGATGATATGAGCATAAGCAGCCATAGTAATAGCTGGAAAGGTGGATTCCATATGATCATTCCCGGAACTAAAGATGACAATCCCTCGATTCAAACCAAGGATCAACGGACCATTGTTGAAAGCCTCATCAGCATCTTACCACCGCAAAAAGACAGCGTGTCGTGCAGCTTCCTTCTCCGGCTTTTGCGGGCGGCAAACATGTTGAAAGTGGCACCGGCTTTGGTGACCGAGTTGGAAAAGCGAGTTGGGATGCAATTAGAACAGGCAACATTGGCTGATCTTCTCATTCCTAATTACAACAGAAGTGAGACATCGTACGATGTGGACCTCGTTCAGAGGCTGTTGGAGCATTTCTTTGTCCAGGAACAGACGGACAGTTTGAGTCCGAGTCCGAGTCGACGGTCTTTTTCGGACAAACAGATGTACGAAGGAACACAAAGGGGAAATAATCCGAACCCGAAAAGCCGAGTGGCAAGGCTAGTTGATAGTTATCTCACAGAGGTTTCTAGAGATAGAAACCTGTTGATGACAAAATTTCAGGTACTGGCTGAAGCTTTGCCCGAGTCTGCAAGGACCTGTGATGATGGGCTTTATCGAGCAATTGATTCCTATCTTAAGGTACTCTATTTGACATATAGATATGAGAATATAATCTCAAGAAAGATCTTTTAAAAAAGGGTCTAACTATACGCTTATCAAATAGATACTCATATCATATACTCACACTAGAGTTGGAGTAAAATCGACCCATCCCACCTTGATGCCATCCTATTTCTAGGTGCATTAATGTGCAATACCAATTAACATGCAGGCCCATCCGACACTTTCGGAGCACGAAAGGAAGCGACTCTGCCGTGTAATGGACTGCCAAAAGCTCTCCGTTGATGCCTGCATGCACGCAGCCCAAAATGAAAGGCTCCCGCTGCGGGTGGTGGTCCAGGTACTCTTCTCGGAGCAAGTGAAAATCAGCAACACGTTGGCCAACGCCATCACGCTCAAAGACCCTGCAGAAACTCGGTACCAGCCATTGATAACCAACCGCAAGACCTTGCTTGAAGGAACGCCGCAATCGTTCCAAGAAGGCTGGGTCACAGCAAAGAAAGACATCAACACGCTCAAGTTTGAGCTGGATGGCGTGAAGTCAAAGCACGTCCAGCTCCAAAAGGAGATGGAGAACTTGCAACGACAATTCGAAAAGATGTCAAAGCCGAAACCCATATCTGCGTGGAGCAGTGGGTGGAAGAAACTTGGTAAACTTACTAAGATGACAACCGTGGAAAACCATGACATTGGACCTCAGATCTCAACTACAGTTGAACATGTTAGAAAACCGCCTAGAAGATGGAGAAATTCAATTTCCTGAAATAAAATTTTGAAAATTAAGATGAAAATAAATAAATCAACGGTTGCCATGGAAATAATGAAACGGTGCCTTCACCATTTTTTCTATTCTAAAACGCAATATTGTAAGGGTTAAATCCATGAAAAATTTGATTTTTATTTTAATAAATTGAATTGATAATTATATTTTTTAATTTTCAATTTTAAAAAGTGAACTTGTCATGCAAAATTATTTATTGCCGCCGTTGTTTGATTTGCCAATTTTATTTTGGGAAGAGTGAATTTTGTATGTTTCCACACAAACCTTAAATCATCTAATTGAAATATTATATTTTAATAATTTATATTACTGTGTTATAATATTTTGGTCACTGAGTGATTAATTACAGTTAACGGTATAATAATAAGCTAGCGTGGCACGTTAAATATCATTTTAAACAAAAATTTTAGATTAAATTATACAATTGGTTCCCATAATTTTTCGTTTTGAGTAATTTAATTTTTTCTTTTATGTTCTTTTAACTTTCTTTTTTTCCATTTATTTTCCATTCTTTTTTGTTTCTCCCTTTGTTTTCCTACCTTCTCTACTTCTTTTAACATATTAGGAGGTCGAATTAGCAGAGAAGAAAAAAGCATGGTATGGGTTTTGGCTATGGGCAATGATGGCTTTCGAGTTCTTGCTTCTTTCTTCAATGCCAATTCAACTTCCTGATATGTTAAAAGAAATGGAGAATGTAAGAAAACAGAATGAGAAACAAAAAAGAATAGAAAAAAAAAAGGAAAGTTTAAATAACATAAAAGAACAAAATTTTAATTACTCAAAACGAAAAAAATATAGGGATAGGTTGTATAAATTAACCTAAATTTTTTGTTTGAAATGATGATTTAACGTGTCACGTCAGCTTCCCACTACACCGTTAACTGCAATTAACGACTCAGTGACTAAAATGTTACAACACAATAACGTGAGTAACTAAAACGTAACATTTAAAACATAAGTGATTAAAATGTAACTTAAGGTAAACAAAAGTGACCATTAGTGTAGTTTTCCCATGTCAAATTATGATTTTAATTTCAATTTGTATTGAAATAAGTTTTTAATTTTTAATTTGTTTTTAGTTTTTTATCTTTAATTTATATCTTCTTCTTCATCTTCCTTCCTTCCTTCTTTCATGCCTTTGATTGTTGTACGCCATGAACAGTTCATCCACCAAGCCAATCATCACCTTCTTCTCCATGTCAGCCCCTCCACCATTTCAGCTTCAAAGCATGTGTAGTTTGTTAACAGTAATTAGTTGAGATTGTTAGTATTTTGAATGCAGTTATTGCAGCCAACAAGGTGTATAAATATACAACCTGTTGTACTTGATAAATCACTCTTTGAAATAACCTTACTATTTAGTTCAGTTGGGACTTTGTATTATTCAGTTCAATTTCAAATTGTTGTTACCATTCAAATCTCATCATTCAATTTAGATTCAAATTTTTCTACTTGAAATCCATTTTATCCCGATCAAATCAAATAAAAAATATTTAAAGAAATAATCTTAATAAAATAATAAATGAACCATTTCAATATTTATATAAATTAATTAATTTAACCAAATTATTATTATGTTATTAAGAAACCAAATTATATAATAATTATAATTATAAACATAATTCTAATTTGAAAAATAGTTTATGAAATTTCATAATATTTTATTTATAAAAAATTTATTATTCACATGTTTTATATGTTGAACAGTTATAAATTTAATCATTTATATTATTATAATGACATAGTTATAACTAATTAAAGCTAGCGATTAATAATTATTAATTAAGAATTGACGTGGTATATCATTATGTATATAAATGATTTATGTATTAATTTTCTTTTTAACAACTCTAAATGTTTATCAATTTAATAATTAAATTTAAAATGATTCTTTAAAATAGTTTGTGAAAATATTAATTTAACCATTTAATTCACTTTATCAAAAATCATAATATTAGATTTTTTAGCCAAAATAATGACATTTTTTTTGACAAATCTAATATTTTGGTTTTAAACTCAAAAGACGAATGGAATAATTGGATAGAATTTTGTAAAAATTGAATAGAATATCTTTTATTAAAGGTGTGCATGGGCCAGGTTGGGCCGGGCTCAATTAAAAATTTAGGCTTATTTGTTAGGCCCGGGGTAGCCCGGCCTGAAAAATGAGCCTAAAATTTTGCCCAAGTCCGACCCGATTCACCCATATTAATTTTTATATATTTTATATAATTTTAAAATATATATAATACATCAAAAATACTAAAATGTCAAAATAAATATTTCTCAACAAATTGAAAATAAATTTTAAAAGATATCTATACTTAAATAACATTAAGATAAATGCAACTTAACAAGCAAATATCTCTAAATAATAACAAAATTAACAAATGTCTTTAAAATAATAACAAAATTAACAATAAAATAGGTTTTATACAATATCCAAATAATAACAACAAAATAGTAGCAACATAATAGTAAAATGGTAGCAAAATAAGGAGAAAACAACAAGAAAATAATACAATATCGATTGCCTTTTCGTGAAAGAGAGGAACTCCCAAGTATGAACCCAAATTATGCACCTTGCAGAACCCAAGCATGTCGTCCAGACTCCTTGCCAAAACATCATCCACACCTTTGGAAAAGAAAATGTTCATCTTGTGAGCATTTAACCAGTGTCCAGAAAAGCCACAAAAGGTATCCAACAGGTCTTTAATTAATCTGGCCTAGTGTTCATCTACTTTTCCAAAGATAACAAGATTGTTAGCAAAAAACAAATGAGAAAGTGGTAGACCTGAACTAGATAGGCGAATAGGAGACCAGGTACTAGAGCTTATAAATGGATTAATGCTTTGACCTAACCGTGTCATGCAAAGAACAAAAGGATGGGGGTGATAGAGTACATCCTTATCGAATGCCCCTTACTAGACTGAATTTTTGAGTCGGCACCCCGTTCCAAAGGATCCGCATAGTAGAATTTGTGATGGTAGAGATAATGACACTCTTGAGGAAATATGGAATGGATGCAGTTTGAAGGGAGGCGTCAATGAATTTCCAACTAACCCTATCATAAGCTTTCTCCAAATCAATCTTAGTAGCCATCCAATTTTTATGTTTGCTTCGCATTGAATAGATAACTTCTTGAGCCACTATAATGTTGTATGCAATGTTCCTTCCAACAATAAAGCTAGCCTATTCAAATTCTATAATCCTATGAAAAACCACCTTAAATCTATTCGCAATAATCTTTATTACCATTTTGTAAAGAACCAAACAAAGGCTTATAGTACAAAACTGAGAAAAGCTTTCTGGATTACGAACCTTAGGAAGTAGTATAAGCAAAGTATTATCAAGCTCTCTATCAATGACCTGTCCATCAAAAAATTTTCTTACCGAGTCATAGATAGCACCACCAATTAACTCCCATTGGCTCTAAAAAAAGAGAGTATGATAACCATCACTATCAGGTTCTTTCAGTGGAGCCATGTCAAACATGCTGGCCTTTATCTCTTCATTTGAAATTGCTTTTCTTAAAAGCACCTTGTCATTCTAATCAAGTTTAAGGAATGAACTGACGGGTATAAATATCGTGAGAGTCGGTACCTCACCATACAGTTTCTTAAAAAACCATATTGCCTCAGATTGGAGCCTCTCATCCTTGAAAATCCAAATCACTCTTTTCATTCTTCAAAGCAGAATTTTTATACGATTTCTCTTTTGAATCGTGCGCAAGTGGAAGAATTTAGTGTTTCAATTCCCAAATTGCAACCAATCACATCTAGTTTTTTGTTTCCAAAGAAGCTTTTCATGGTGGAGAGCACACTCTAATTCCTCCCGTAACTAGTTTTCCATACTACTTAAATGCTCAAAATCAAGTTACTCTAAAGCTCTTTGAACGTTAGACAGTCTATGCATCAAATTTCTCTTGTACAACCCAATAAAGCCATACATAGTACAATTCCAATCTTTAATGTCATTAGTGAATAAATTTAAAGATTAAACCATATTACCTTTAAATCACCATTTTAAACCATATTACCTTTAAATCACCATTTCTCTTTGACAAATACCAAAAATTTAATGTGCTCAACCCAACCTACGAGGAACCGAAAAGGCCGGCCTTAAGGTAAGGTAGCATCTAACATAAGAGAAAGCAATAGAGGTCTATGATCTAACTTAATTCTTGATAGGTGAGTGACAGAATAGTTTGGAAGTACTCGCAACCAAACATTGTTTCCAATTACCCTATCGAGTCTTTCAAAAAGACCTCCAAGTAAAGGGGGGCCCTTAAACCCCAAATCCTAAGAATTAGACATCCTAAGAAAATCATTAAAAAGAGTACAAATTTTCCCAATTGTACGCCCTCCTTTATTCTCATTAGATGAAAGCAAAGCACTAAAATTGCTGATAGTCATTTAAGGGGCGTTGCCTGTCAAGATAACAGATGAAAATTCTTCCCAAAGCTTCCTCTTCTTTTTGATTGTTTGGGCTTCCATACACAAAAGCAATATGAACAGGCAAAATAGAACCAGTCTTAAAAACATGAATGCAAATGAATTAGGGGTTACTGTAGAGAATTTTAACAAAAATCGAATCTTTCCAACCAACCCAAATACATCCAGAAAATTCAATAGCCTCCGCACTGTGAGAAAATTGAAAACCAGCTTGATATAATTTTATCGACTTTGAAACCACTTACCCTTGTCTCTAACAAACTCACAATATCAGGATTATGCTCTCTATTGTATTCACGGAATATTCTAGGATATCTCGGATTGGCACAACCTTGACAATTCTAAGAAATAATTGTCAAATTCATAAATAAAATAGATAAAAGAAGAAACTAGCTTACAACTTAGAGCCCCTAAGCTCTAGGTTCTGAATTCCTTCCAAAGCATCTAATCCTTTATTATTTTCCGTATCAATGTGGGTATTAATTAACTCAACCAAGGAGCTCATAGATTCAGACAACAGAACACGAGCAGAACGAACTAATTTAAAATTATATCTACAGTTACAAATGATCCGATTAAGCTTTTTACTACTATGATTTGTTTCACCTTTGTCGCTTAAACCCCATGATTTGGGAATAAGCTTTTCATTTTTAACCCCACCATCTTTTACGTCCCCCATTAATTGACCTTTTTTTGGAAATATGATATTCCTTAAAAATTACGGCCGAATGTTTCCTAGGATCTAAAACATTCTTATATAAAACCACTACCACTCATTTCAATTCTTCAAAGGTGGGATTGAAGTCAGTAATCGTCATGTTTGGGTTATTTGATACATTAGAAAACTTTGGAGGGTCACTAACAACATGTTTGATTGGAGGGCTTATGAATTGATTCTAGCCCAATTCGGTGGGCCAACGACCAAATATTAGTTTGGTTGACTGTAATATCTATTACAGTCCGCATGGAATAGGGTGTTATTCTAGGAAAAGCCAGCATAGTTATTCCCTTTCTTCAACACTGAATGGTGATTCAGTGCATGAGGAGTAAATTTTTTCCCATTTTCATTTTTTGCCCCTAACATTTCTGAAACAGCCCCCTCCCCCCTCAACTTGACATCCTCTCTCTCACCCACCTTCCTCAGTCGATATCATCAAATCTGTTGTTCTGTTTTTTCTAAGTCCAAAAGTTAGGGCTTCGAATTATTCTCCCATTAAGTTGTTTTGTCTTTGAAACTGACATATCTGCTCAAAGGAATACTTGAAATCCAGTTATCCTTTCATTTTCGCCTTACTCATTCTCAGGTTTTTTTCTTTCTTTTTCAAATTTTATTCAGTTTTTTTTATTTTTTTATTTCATTTTGCTCTTAACTTTGATTGTTTTAGGGTTTTTTGTATATCTCATTGTTTTTGGTTGTTGACTTAGATTGAAATTAATAAATTCGAGTTGTTTTCCTTTTGGAGATTGTGGCCTTGGTTACTTTCTTCAAATTTGTCAGTCTAACAAAATTCTCAATTTTTCTTCTTTGTTTATGAAGTTGTATATTTTATTAATTTCTTTTATGGATTTTAATTTGAAATTTTAAATTAAAGCAGCTTATAGAAAGAAAGTATGGGAATTGCATCCTAGTTTCCAATTCACGAAAAGCATTCGACGGAGTCTAAGTTTAAGTTGGTAAGCATCGATGTGCCTTTAAAAATTTCACCCATTTTCTAATATATTCTTTTATTGGAATGCACATCTTCGTTGGGGCCAAGTTTGAATTGTTATATATGGGTACTGGCTTACTAGTGATGTTTCTTGATGTGTTTTCAATTTTGTGAAAGGCTTACCCAAGCACAAGGTTATTTTTTTATTTTTTTATTTTGTGTGTTGGAATATGTCATAATACTGTGGCTAGTTCTTGTTAATTGTTAAGACGAACATCCATCCTAAAACGAATTGGCAATAGGTGGAAAGGCTATTATTATGTTTATTTGCCTAAGATACCCCAATTTGATATATGTTAGATTTCATTGTATGACCAATTCATTACTCCCCCTCATGTATGAGGACAATGGACCTATCACTTGACATAAAACTTCACATGTAGTCATACTGGATTTGTCATGTGACATGAATTTTGTATTGTAGGCATAATAGGTCTTTCACAGAAGGACTAATGAACAGGGATAGATACCCCCAATTGTAGGCATCCACCCTAAAACTGATTAGCATTTGTTTGGGAGGCCTTTTTTTATATTTATGTGGCAAAGATACCCCTAATTTATCATCTTTTTTTTTTCCACCATTTAAGAGTTCTTATGTTTTAACTTTTTTTTATGCATATGCCAATTTTTTTTGTGTATACAAAGATTTATTGTTTTACTTTTAGTTGAATGGTACTGGTTTTAATGCTGATGAAGTTCTATTGTTCTAGCTATTGACATTGCTATCTTCATCTCTATATTTTTATGTTTAAGCACCATAATGATATGATAGACACCATCATTTTTATATGTTGTCTTTGTTTTTTATGTGTAAATTTTCTCAGTGACTTTCCTTTTCTTTTCTCTTTTATGGACAGAGGTATGCTATCCATGTTTAATATTAAGATGGGCATCCAACCTAAATCCAAATAGCAATAGGTAGAGAGGCCATGTTATATTTATGTGCCTTAGATACTTAGAATTTAATAGATGTGGTTTTTTTATCACTTCAATAGTTTTTATGTTTCAACTTTGTTCTAATGCACTTGCCAATCATTTTGCCTTCTATTTATTTTATTTATAGTCTACCAATATTAAGGCTATTTTTTGTTTGAAATTTTATTTTTGAAAAACTGCTTTTGTTTTATACTTTTTTTTCTTGGAAACTGTGTTTGGTGAATGAACAAGAAAAGCTGGTTTTTTTTTCTAAAATGCAAAATGTTGAAACATATGTTTGAATTAGTGGGAAATAGAGTCTCTGGCTTTATTCTTTAATGTGCTTTTCACTAAGAAGTTCTGATGCTGGTGAGAGTGATTTGGTTGTTTTCAAATAGTTAACAATTTCAGGCTTTAACTAGAGCTAGCAGGTACTTTCTCACGGAAGAACCTTTGATGTTTATGGCACATTCTAAACAATGTTTTAGATTTGGGAAATTGTGCTTTAATGTCACCTTCTTATGCAAAAATAAAATTATATCATACTGTGTGAATGAAAAATGACAATGGACCATCTGTGGTAGGTTCTTTAGCTAGGAAGATATCTCTAGTTTTCATTTTGTTAAATAGTCAACTTGTCTTGTCTCTTGATGATTTAGTCATGTAGGAGCTATTGACTCATGATTGTAGTTTTTACCTACTATTGGATTTGTAGTGTCTGAAAATCTGCTCGGCCTTTCCTAACTAGTTTTTCTGAATAAAAAATAATTTACATATATAAATATAGGTGTCTATTAATAACAAATTATAATTTCAGTCCATATTCTATCTCAAATTTGACGATATAGTCACTTTGATCTAATAATACAAATACTGAACCGAAAAGAATTCATACATGTAACTATAACAAATAAATGGAAGTAAACGATTATAAGAGCCTACAACCCTTTAAATTTTAAAATGTAACACGTAAATAAAATATGTAAAATTTTGTTCAAGATATTATTATTTGCTAAACAAAGAGTCGGCTTTGTTGAATGAAATTTAATAAAGAAATTAATTTTAGGTATTACACTCGTAAAGATATTTGTAATTTCTATCTTGTGTCCTACAAAGATTCTTAATATGTATTGTTCATTTTTCTTTTGTAGTGTGTTATTGCTTCCTCTTATTCTTTAGCTTGATTGATTGTTTCCTCCACCAATAGCTGAGCCTCTTGTATTCACTGAATCACTGTAAGTTCTTTTGTAATTAAATTTTTTGATTTTTTTTATTTTTGTTGATATTAGTATTGTACTAATGGCTCGATCGCCTTTAATAGTACAAAGTGAGAGGCATAAAATAATTGATCTTGCATTGACAGTATGGTTGCAAATGTGTACATTTGCAAGTTGGTTCTTAGTTACATTAGGTGTCATCCATAGCCTACATACTTATAGACCAATGATTAAATTATATATTTTAGATTTTTATGCAAAATGTGATTATGTGAAAAAACTTGTATATGCTAGTGACGAGACCTATATTGAACAAGTTAGGATGAATAGAATTAAATTTTTTAAACTATGTGAGATGTTACAAGCTTTAGGAGGATTGAAGTCGTCAAGGAATATGTTTGTTGATGAACAAGTGGCCATGTTTTTACATATTATTTCTTATCACCTTAAAAACCGAGTTATCAAATATCACTTTAATAGGTCCGGGGAAACCATTAGCAGATCATTTCACAATGTTTTAAATGTTTTCATACGCTTGCAAGATGTGCTATTTAAAAAGGCAGAGCCAATTACAGTTAATTCTACAAATCTAATGTGGAGATGGTTCAAGGTATTGGAGTGACTTTCATATATAACTTATACATAATTTATTTGATTTAGATTTAAATATAATAACTTAACTTGAGGTTTTATAAATGTGATATAAAATTGCTTAGGTGCTTTAGATGAAACCCAGATCAAGATTAGGGTTCCAATAGTTGATAAACCTAGATATCGAACGCAAAAAGGTGACATAACAACAAATATGTTAGGTGTTTGTAAACCTAATATGCATTTTGTTTATGTTCTTCCTGATTGAGAAGGTTCTGTTTCTGATGGACGGGTTCTTCGAGATGTCATTAGTAGGAGACACAGACTAAAAGTTTCTCATGGTAAAGTGTAGAATTGGAGGACTTTGAATTAATTTTTAAGATCAAATTTTTTTGGGAAAGTTAACCTTGATAAATAGTTTTTTTTTTATAGGTTGCTATTATCTAGTTGATGTTGGTTACATAAATTGTGAGGAATTTCTCACGCCTTTTAGAGGAAAAATATATCATTTGAATGAGTGGCGTCAGGGTTACCAACCAAGTACTTCAGAAGAATTTTTCAATATGAAACATGCTTCAGCGCACAATGTTATTGAAATATGCTTTGGGTTATTAAAACTTAGATATGGAATACTTAGGAGTCCATTACTCTATCTTGTGATGGTGCATAATAGAATCATTGTTGTATGTTGTTTGCTCCATAATTTTATTCGAAGCTATATGAGTCTTGGTCCTATTGAAGCGGAGTTGGGAGAAGGACTAGATAGTAATGTGATAGATAACGATGAACCGAATATCGTAAATATTTATCCATCAGATACATGGGCTACTTCGAGGATGGAATTAGCCAATCAAATTTTCTATGAATTAAAAGCATTTAAAAATTAGTTACGTTTATTAAAACATAGTAGAAGGTTAATTTTTTTATGTTATTTCATGTATCTAGTTTACGAAACTTTGGTGTTGTTTGAATTTTCTTTATGTATTGTACTAAACTTGTTGAATTACAACTTTACACTACAAGAAAATAGACTTTTAACGGCGTTTTTTTAGCCTTTAGCGGTGCTTTTAAGTGCCGCAAAAACTATTAGCGGAGTTTTCAAAAGCGTCACAAAAAACACCGCTATAGGAATTGCTGCCAAATTTTACGGCATTTATTTGAAAAAAATGCCACAAAAGATCAAGATTTTTAGTGACGTTTGTGAAGAAAGCGTCACTAAAAGTCATGGTTTTTAGCGACGTTTGTTGGGAAAGCGCCACTAAAAGTCATGGCTTTTAGTTGCGTTACTTTTAGCGGCATTTGTTAATTTTGGTAGATTTAAAATGTACATTTTTTACCAATATCAAACCTTTTCTGCATTAAATCCAACCAAAAACAGCAAATGTAGCATAAAAATACAATAAAAAACATTAAATTTAAATGATACTTCAAATTCAACGAAAGATCTATGATGTAAATTAATAAATTAAGAAATATTCTTACAATAATGTTAAATGTGACAATTTTAAAAACATTCTTACAACTAAAACATCTGCATCATTTGTTGAAGCTGTAACTGGAGCTTATCGTACTTTTTGCTCTATTCTGCTGCTATCGCTGCTGCCTCTGCCTCCCTCTCTGTTGCTTCTGCCTCTCTCTCTGCTGCCTCCGCTCTAAGTTGTTTCTAGAGTTCTTCATATTTTCTTTGGACCTCGACAATTTACTCAACTGTGCTCGCTTGCATCTGAGCTATCTAGTCCTTTAACCTCTGAACTTCAGCTTGAGCTTGACTCTCGGAAGGCATGTATTACTGGGAGCTGAATCCAAAATATTGGGTTGGGGTAACACCAGATCCTTGAAATCAAACCCGACCGTACCTTTCAGGACCCGAACTTGGTGATAATTACATTATCAATGTTCTTAAGATTAACAGAACTATTAGTCGAAGCAATCGCTTCGTACTCCGCCTTCTTCTCCTTTAGTTTCTCCTAATAAATCAATCAAAGAGTTAGAAATAAAATATATAATAAAAAGGAATACAACATAACATTATTTAAAACTACTAACGATGAATTAAACCATTATAATTAAACATTATAAATATTTGTAATAAATCAAATTTTATTAAGTAAATATACCATAATTTCTCCAGTTTCAGATGTCATAGGAGATCCATCTTTCTTCCTATGCGTGATTTCAAAAAATTGAAGGCGTCCAACTTTTTGACCTGACGAGATTTCCTACAATATAGTAGTAAAAATATTATTTAATAGTAAAAAGTCATTAATATTTGACAGAATTAATAAATTCATAATACCTCAGCCTTAGCTACAGAAGCAAAACTTTTCGACCTTGCCGTATGCGTAAATTTTTATTTTTACCTGCTGCTTGTTCCAACTCGCTCACGGTCCTACATAATGAAATTATTATTACGTATATAGTAAACACTATATATAAGAGTTTGGAAATACGTAATACCTCTCTTTTCTTTGAATTCTAGAATCTAACCGCATCTTTCCATTGGTACCTCAGCATTCCCGGCGGGACATTTCTCAATTTTTCCTCGAGGCTTATGTCTTTCTTAAAATATAATTTTTCAAATTGCTTTTATGGTCTCTTTATTTTTTACCCAATGTCTTCTTGATATAGTAATCGGAGACTTCTAAAGCAAATCTCTCGTAAAAAAACACAAGTTTAGAATGTAAATATAAATGAAAGTTAAACCGAAGTATTATAAATTACTTCAACGTTTTGTTACCTTAATATTATCAAGAGCCTGATTTTTGTTGCTATCAGGCATGTGATGCCATCATTCGTAGTTGATGGGCAACATATTGGCATTTCGTGATATAATGCCCAATTAGCTTGCTAAAAGTTGAGCTTCAGATCCAACAGATTGACCATGACTGTTTCTACTTACTTTGACACGCTCGACAGGATTTAAGTTGTATAAATCTTTAAACAATATATGTCCTCGACCTCTGCGCGTCCCACTACTTTCAGCTGAAAAACGGTATATTATTATATTAAAATTGACAAATAAATCAATAATAAAAGTTAACACAGGTAAAATGAACTTAACATTATTTTGAAATTCGCGCAGGCTCGTCAAGTGTCTCCTAAGCACATTTGAAGATCCAACAACCGTCTCATTGCTCACTATTTGCTTCTTCCGAATTTGGAGTATTCGGACAATACTTAAATCTCGTAATCTTCTTCTACGCATTTTTCCGCAATACACATAAAATAGTTGAAGTTTTAGTAACAAATTATAACAATAATAGTACATATAAAATAGTTAAATTATATAACATTACCAAGATTAAAATTATAATATTACATATAATTAAAAATCGTAAAATCTTACTACATCATTATTCTTAAATATCTTCATCCACATCATGTTGACCCCATTGATGTTGTGTATTAGTACTAGGGATATTTTCATCTAAGTTTTGTTCTGGAAAAGGTAATGTTTCTGATCTTTCGACGATGTCATCTCTACTTTCATTACTTATTCAAACAAGTCTCTAGGGGTGTTCCGGAGCACAACATACCAACCTTCATCAGTTGGATCTTTCGAATAAAAAATTTGTTTCACTTGAGAAGAAAATACATATGGCTCGTCCATCAATTGTTGTCCAGTGTGAATCAAGCGAGAGAAATTAACCCTTGTAAAATCAAATTGATCTTTTTTAATTTCGCGAGTAGTATTAACATCAGCCCAATCACACCGAAATAAGGTAACTTTTTATCTGCCATAATAATCCAATTCAATAATGTCGGTAAGAAGTCCGTAATACTCCACATTACTCAATTGGATTACTGTCCTTAGCACTAGCATAACTTGTAATTGAAGAATTAACAACAATTTCACAATTTTGAGTTCTCATTCTCTCACGATATTTTGTATGAAATCTGTATCCATTGATGAAGAATGCACTATACCTTTTTATTACTCTGTTCGGACCTTGGGAAAGCTATTTAATTTTATCATTGACGTCTTTCCCACTCCAAACTTATTGAATCAAAAGTAAATTGAGTAATTATAAATGTATTATGTAAAAACATTCTTATTTGATTAATTAAATTTCGCGATTATATGTAACTTATTAACTTCAGTTACATACCGTTTGGCTTAACCATTTATAAAAAGATTATGTGAATAACTTATTAATCTCTCGATGTTGTAATCTTCGGGAGCGTGTACGATATCTCAAAATTTGTTTGTACTCACTATGCTAAAAACAAGTTTAATTGGTTAGAAGACAAACAAATAAAAAAGACGAATATGTGAGGAAATTTTAGAACTTACTTGCGTAACGGTTCAACTGAATCGTGGTGAAAAAGTACATATCGATGTGCTTGTATCCATGATATATCATCTAATTCTGTAATTTCAACTTTGTCGATTGGTTCTCCATAACTTTGGAATAAATAAGTTTCGGCCAAGTTATGATCATTGAGCCCAGCATTTCTATTTGGTCTATTCAATCGTGTTTCAACATCTTCTAAATATCTAGAATAGAAGGTCATGCTATCCTCTGCCAAGTAGCCTTCAACAATTGATCTTTCTAGATAACTCTTATTGCGACAATAAGATTTCAATTTGCTTAGGAACTTAAACACGATATACAATATTTATCAAAAGTTGTAACTAAATGTATAGAGGCGAATGAATAAATACTTGACAAATAAATTAGCACCTTTCTATAGGATATATCTATTGATAAAAAATCGGTCCGTCAAGTATTGCTTCGTGAGGGAGATGGATTACCAAGTGCACCATAATAGTGAAGAAGGAAGGTGGAAAGATATTTTCCAAATTGTATAAAGTCAAAGCGGCTCGATCCTATACTTTCTCAAGTTCTTCAACATTCAAAACTTTGCCACAAATAGCTTTCATTATATTTGATAGTTCAATTATATAAGACGTCACATTTTTTGACATGCAGCACCGTAAAGCAATTGGGAGTAAATCTTGCATCAAGATGTGGTAATCATGTGATTTTAATGAATATAATCTTCGATCTTTAAGACTTACACATCGAGATATATTTGACGTATACGCATCTAGGACTTTTATAGTCTTCAACACCATAAAAACACCTTTTTCTCTTTCTTTGACATTGAAAAAATAGAAGGCGACAACCGATATTTCCCATTCGAAAGTATTTGAGGATGAAGATCACGCTGAATTCTCATGTCAACTAAATCAAGTCGACTCTGAAGATTGTCTTTTAATTTTCCATCGACATTCAAAATTGTCTTAATAATGTTCTCGCAGACATTCTTCTCAATATGCATGACATCAAGATTGTGGTGTAAAATGTTGTGCTCCCAATAAGGTAACTAAAAAAAATACTCTTTTTTTTCCACAAGTCTGCCTCATTAGGATCATCCTGTTCGTCTGATTCATTATCAGACTCATCCCTCGATCTTCTCTTTGTTTGCGTGTTAGGTGGTTGATTCATTTTCCATAACTAAAATTGATATCTTTTAACATAAACAAGATTTTAGATCCAATGGTCTACTCAGGAGCTCCTCTGTAATCTTCAGTACCGTCAAATAGAGTCCTCTGAAATCTAAATTTATGATTTTCATCTAACCACCGACGATGGCCCATGTAAGAGAACTTCTTCCCATTGTACAACCACTTCGAACAAGTTTGCGCAGCACAACAAGGACAAGAGTAACGTCTTTTAGTACTCCAACCCGATAAATTAGCATAAGCCGGGAAATCATTAATTGTCCACAACAAAGCTACACGTAAATTAAAGTTCTCCTTTCTCAATACATCATATGTCTCAACACCCGACCACAACTATTTTAACTCTTTAATAAGTGGCTGCAAATAGATGTCAATATCATTTTCGAGACCTTTCTCTCTAAGGATAATCATTGATAGAATAAACGAAGATTGCTTTATGCAAATCCATTGAGGCAAATTGTAAGGAACAAGCACTACAGGTCAAGTACTGTACGAAATACTCATGATTTTAAATGGATTAAAGCCGTCAGCTGCTAGCCCAAGCTTCACATTCCGAGGATCGCTTGGAAAGCTTGGAAATTTACTGTCAAATGATTTTCAAGCTAAAGAATCCACAGGATGTCTTAATAATCCATCATCGGTCCGTTGATCATTATGCCACCTCATAGATTCGGCTGTCTTTGACGACATGAAAAGCCTTTAAAGCCTTGGTATTAGGGGAAAATATCGTAAAACCTTGATTGACTTCTTTCTTAATTGTGCCCCACCTTCATCCTAATTCACATCTTCTGTATTACTATTCATCCAACGAGACTTACTGCAAACATGACAAGACTGTTGGTTTTTCTGATCACCCAATACAACATGCAGTCATTTGGGCAACTAAGAATTTTATCGTACCCAAGGGCCAAATCTTTTATTAGTCTCTTCATATCTTGACAAGACTGGGGGATTTTTACAAACGGAAACATCTCTCACAGAAACTCTAGCAGCATTGTAAAATAGTTTCCGGTCCACCGTCCCAAACATTTTAAGTGAAATAGACGAATACAGGAGGACAATTTTGAATATTTTGATCTTTCGTAAAGTTCTTCGTTCATTTCATTAAGTAAATTGTAGAACTTCACCGCTTCTTCATTTCGCTCCTCATTAGGTGCACTTGTTCCCGTTTTGTAAAAAATATTTTCACCAATATTACAATCATCGGATGCAATAAAGTTAGGTGGAAACGATTGCTCATCATGACTGTGCATATTAAATGCATCCCGTAACATACTTTTCATGTCATCTTGTCTAACATACTGATGGTAAGCAGTATCAGGATAAGTCGGATTAATCGTTGAAGAAGTTCCACTAGATGTACACTCTCCATGGAAAATCTATTTTTTATACCCCGAATAAAACCATCAACAATTAGATGTTCGTAGACAACTTTACGAAAATGCCAATTGATGTTGTCACACCTCTTACACGGGTAAAGAATCATATTCTCTTGGCTTGCATTTTGAAATGCAAAATTTAGAAAAGTTTGAACTCCATTTCGATAGCTCTTGCTTACCCTTAACAAATTCATCCAACTCCTATCCATATCGTTGTTCTTGAAGTCTAAAGTTGACAATAAATTACACGGATAAGTTGTTTATTTATAAGTATAATTAAGTTATGTAAGTCATGTATTATGTAAGTTATGTAAATTATGTAAGTTATGAATTTTGATCTTTAAATTATGTAAGTCATGTATTATGTAAGTTATGTATTATGTAAGTTATGTAAATTATGTAAGTTATGAATTTTGATCTTTAAATTATTATGTAAGTTATGTATTATGTAAGTTATGAAATTTGATCTTTAAATTATTATGTAAGTTATGTAAATTATGTAACTTATGAAATTTGATCTTTAAATTATGTAAGTTATGAAATTTGAACTTTAAGTTATTATGTAAGTTATGTAAATTATGTAACTTATGAAATTTGGTCTTTAAATTATGTAAGTTATGTATCATGTAAGTTATGAAATTTGATCTCTAAATTATGTAAGTCATGTATTATGTAAGTTAAGTAAATTATGTGAGTTATGAAATTTGAACTTTAAATTATGTAAGTTATGTATTATGTAAATTATGTAAATTATGTGAGTTGCTAGTGAACTTGAAAAATATATTACTTATGAATATATATTACTTTTGAATTAGAAACATGTAATACATAATTTCCTTCTTTAAAAACTTATAATTTCCTAAACAGCAACATGGTCAAATTTAAATAAAATTTTGAATTTCCCATCAAATTCGAAAAGCTTTATTTTTAAATACACTAAATGAAAAATCAAATTGAAAGTATGGGAGAAACCACCAAAAGGAAGAAGAATGATATTTTACTAAAAGAGATTGTTGAAAGTAAAAAGGAAGTCTTGAGAAAAAAATTTGGCGGTCAAAATCCAAGAAGGAACATGGAAATTCTTTTCATGTTTTGGCTTTTACACTTAAACGTGGGATAAGTGTCATCCTAATTTTTTCAATTTGTCAATTTGGGATGGCTGCTTTATGATGTTGAAATTTCCATATTTTTTATTTTTTTATAAATTGTTTAGGATTTGATTGAATTTTGTGATGAAAATATTTTTAATAAGATTTTTGTATGATTCATTTTATAATCACTATAGCTATCATTAAAAAATTTTCACTTGTTGAGAGGGTGTAAAAGCAACTATTGAATTTGGAGTAGTGCTCAAAGAAAAATTGAGAAAATAAAAGATAAATTTGAATCGTAATAGGGTTAATATTTAATATATTGACGGTATATTTTTTTCACAAGTAATTTTAAAAATTAACATGTCTTTATTTTTAGTATTTTACTCAATTTAAAATTTTATCGAGTTAAGGAAAATGAAATTTGAGTTGTATCGAATAAAATTGAGTGAAATTATTCGAGTTCAATTAAAAAGAAAACATATCAAATTAAAAACATATTATAGTGTAACTAATTTAAAAATATTTTAAAAAGCTAAAATTTAAAATTAATTTGGAAACAAAATAGTTCGCTCCAAATAGAACCAACAATTAAATATTTACAAAATCGCAACTCCAAAATATTAATTTTTCAAAATCATCGTGATAAAACTATTATTGATTAGAATTTTGAACTAAAACGTACCTTAATAATTTCAACAACCTGGTCTACTCCACTCTCACCAGCAAACAGAGATTGGAGTCAAAAAAAGTAATATTTGTTAAGTAATTTAAAGTGAAAATGCATAGAAATAAGGAAAAAAAAATTAGCAACGAAACCTATACCTAGAACAGATGTCAATGGCTGTGGTGTATTTAGTTGCACCAAATATTAATTCAGGTGCTCGATAGTACCTAGAACAAATGTAAGATTATAAGAGTAGCACCAAATATATTTCAGTTTAAGCAAATATAAAAATTTTATCTATATCAGTACCAAATATTAATTCGAAGATTAAATGACAACTTCAATTGAACCAATAGTTGCAGGAGGAGCAGGAAGCAGTAACTGAAATACATACAACATTAATTCACTAATACAGACACATGGAACTATATCCTAAAAGTCAAAACACAAGGAATTAAAGTATATGTACCATATTTAATATACAATATAGTTTTACTTCATATATTTTACTTCATATAATTATTATAGTAATAATTAAATTTATTAACAATCGTCATAGTACAAAAATAGGGTAGAAATAATTAGGTTTTGGTTAAAAGCAGTCTAAAAAATATTTTTGTACAAAATTAATTCAAATACTATGATATATTAATTTGGTGACTGGTACTCAGTATCATGAAGTTTAATACATTAGTTAATATTGTAAAATTAAACAGCTTCTAAGTAAATCTTGACAGAATAACCCAAACAAGAAGGAATTATATAACCAACCTGCAGTGTACAAGAAGTAACAGATAGGCATTTGATACTTGATAAGGATGCTAACAAACTGATACAAAAATTATCAATCTGAATGGTTGATCATTTTTTCAATTGCTCCCTAGAATGTATTGCTTTATCAAATTAGATTCAATACACAGAACATAAATTAAAAGTAATTAAGTAAAAAACTTACTTGCGTATCAGAAACAGATACAGAAAATTGACCCTGAAAAAGTTTAAAAATTAAATGTCAACAAAATCCAATTGATTTGTACCAAAATATATCATCTTCAAACTACAACCATCTAAATTGAAAATTGATATAAGGCATAATGTGAGTAATCCAGCCAATGTTCAAGATCAAGTGATGGAGATTTGAAAGACAATGACATTTTGTCAGTAAAACTTCATGTCAGTTCTGCCTCAGCATGGGAGTAAAACTAGTTGGTGAAAGTAGAATAAGTGAATCAGTAATGAATTTAAATTGGTATGTGGCTATTTCGCTAAAGTTAAGATGGTTGGTTTGTGTAGCACCCCGAACCCGGCCCAAACGTTATGACCGGATCCGACATGCCACATCGAAGCGTTCAAAACATTTTATATTGTTGATCCAGAAAAACTTACTTAGTGTTTTAAAAGATAATTTCATTATAGGTTAAAGTGAATGGAAGTCATGCACCGGTAGGAAACCGGAAAAGAGGTGGTGAGTCCATCGGATTTGCTAAATACCAAGCTCCTTCGGATCCAATCCTGACATGCATACCGCCATTGCCACACCTTAACGTCATGGATATTTCTAGAAACCGATTTGATTAAGTCATTTTTAAGAAAAGTAATTAATTTTGGAAAATACTTTTATTAGGAAGCTTTGCTTGTTGTCGTGTTATTTTGAAATCAATTTTTGTTTTTGAAAACGCGCCCTAAAGCTATCCAATTTCAACAGTTAAAATAAGTAATATCTATCTTAGCAATACATATTAAAACTATCAAAAATAATTAAGCGGTCTTATTACATTTAAAAACCCAAAACTTCAAACGTAAATAAAAGGATGTCCAGTTCACCAGAAGAAAATCAAACTTTCAGAGCGGGTGGCCACTCCGAATTCCCTCACGACTCCAAGCCCACTATGGTTGGGGATTACTGCGTGGATGAAAATAAAAGGGGTGAGTTTGGGGAAACTCAGTGTGTAAATTAACCCAACCATAGCCTACATCAGCTCAAACCACAGAAATATAATAAGTTGGCCTTAGCCCAAAACAGAATTTAGAATAAAGCCCATAGGCCCATAGCAGAACAGATATTACATGTTTATGCAGAAACCCAACCCAGATTCATCCATAACACCCCCGTACCAGCTTTACACCATGTGGGGAGACTACTCGACCCACCCAACCACTACACACCACAGAAATCGCAACGAGGCTGCCAGATATTGTGACGAAGTCACCAGATCTGAATATTGTGGCGAGCCACGAGCAGATATATATGGCGAGCCACGGATCGAGATAATTGTGGCATAGCCACCAGAGAGATATATGTGGCGAGCCACCAGATCAGATAATTGTAGCATAGCCACCAGGACGCTTCCTCCATAGTATAACCCAAGTCCCCATGCAACAGATATATAATCATGGCATACTTCGTACAGAATCAGATCGTCATGCTTTTTAGTCAAAAGTAACCCTAGGGGTATAATGGTAATTTTGCATACATAGGGGTATTCAAGTAATTTAACTATTCTTAAGGTTTTCATACATAACATAGCCATTTACGTACGATCAGAAACACTTACCGCGTTTTCTTACCAATTTGGGCCTGTTGACCCATTATCCCTTTTTTGGCCCATTAAGCCCAAAAATATTGAAATGCACAGAATCGCGCACTCTGCAGTCTTATCACTTTAATTTACCATAGTCTATAAGAGGGTGTTAGTTACACACCTATTTGCGACGATATGCTGACGAGATCCACACACGAACCGCCTACAATTGGATTACTAACATGTTAATCTAACTATTCAAATACGAACTACGTATTAACCCCTTACAATATTCGGCCAACCACACCTACAGATCAGAGTAAGCTTAGAAGAAATCAACAAGCAACTCATTAACAAATTTTTGTCAGTGTTTACCACATAATCATAATTTCACTGCAAGCTGTCTTCCTGAGCAACAGTCACTAAATCATTTATAACTGGAGCTACGAAACTCCAAATCAAGTGCCGTTAATTTTCCCTGAAAATAAACTCATATATATTCTATCCATAAAATTTTCAGAATTTTTGGTTTAGCCAATCAATACCAGATTTTTCTCAAAGTTTCCCATGTTTCACTGTTTGACTAATCTGACCACTCTTCATTACAAATCAAATTTCTCATTGTACAGAATTTAAAATATGTTCTTGTTTATTTCATTTGAAACTAGACTCAATAAGCTTTAATTACATAATTTATTCACCTTCTAACTCATCTCCCACAATTTATGGTGATTTTCCAAAGTCACGTTACTGCTGCTGTCCCAAGCAGATTTATTACCAAATCACTCTTTCACACATACCTTGCATGCATGTTATTTAAACATGTATATCACCAATCAATCATCACATATCTATGAGTTTACTTAAGTATAATCTCCATTTCATCATTTTAAAGCACAACATGGTAGCCAATTTTTCCCCTTAGCATCTAAGGCACATGCATGCTCATTTGTTTGGCTCAACTTCACCTATCTTCTATTTTTCATCAAAAGAACATGAAGCAACAACTATTTCCTTCATTTTAATTCATGACCAAATGCTCACAACATAACCAAAAACCAAAATATGCTTCAAGAGTTAAGGTAGAATCAAGAAGAACTCATGAACCTCAAAATAGAAGCAAGGTACCAAGAACTTACCTTCAATTTTCCTCCTCCTAGTGACCGAATACTCTAGAGCTTTCTCTTCTCCTTTCTCTTCTCTAACTTTCGGCTATGATGAACAAAGATGAACAAAACTTTGTTCTTTTTATCCTTTTGTTATTTTATTACCCAACATTTTATGACACAAAATAACCTATATTATTTGCGCCATACCTATGCCATAATGTCAATAAAAAAAATGTCCATAATGCTTATCATGCCCATCATGGAACATTTACCTAATCTATTATCAATTTTTTTATCAATTTGTACCATAAATTTTGGATATCAAGTGCACATATTGTCTTCAACAACATGATGGCCGGCCACTTCTTGTAAAATGGGAGGTTTGACATGCAAATCCTCCTATTTTTCACTACTATTTATTTGGCCACTACAAATTAGCCTATAGCATTTTCGAACATTTTCACATAGGTCCTATTTCATAATTTCACTCACAAATGAAAAAATCAAAGCATGAAATTTTGCCAACATTCACAGAATTCCCGAAAATTGGGGCGTTATAGTTTGAATGATGTACAGACATGTGATATTAAAGACCCAAAGCAAAACATAGAGTGGA